>NC_066519.1:10902583-10910083 GCF_024679095.1 Eriocheir sinensis
TCTTCAACGACGTAGAGCAGTTGGTTCAGCACCCTACACGTATTCCCGACCGTTTTGGAGACCGGCCCAACATACTAGACCTCTTCCTTACCTATAACCCTTCTGCTTACTCTGTCAAACTGTTTTCTCCGCTGGGCTCCTCCGATGACAACCTTATTTCTGTATCCTGTCCTATCGCTCCTGTACATCCTCTGGACCCACCGAAGAGGCGATGCTTCTGGCATTTTGCTTCATCTCGATAGGACGACCTGAGGATGTACTTTTCCGATTTCCCGTGAAATGACTACTGCTTCCAGGATAGAAACCCCTCTGTGTGTGCCCAGCGCATTACAGAGGTGATTGTCTCTGGAATGAAGGCATAGATTCCACGTACTTTCTCTGCTCCTCATGCTAAAAAGCCTTGGTTTATTCATGCTTGTTTTCGTGCTGTCAAAAATAGAGATGCAGCTCACAAAAGGTACCAGAACCTTCGCACTCTTGCTAACCATGATCTTTATATTTCAGCCCGGAATCGTGCCAAATCTATTCTTTGACTTACCAAAACATCTTTCATAAATAGAAAATGTCAAGACCTTGCTTTTTCGAATTCATCCCGTGACTTCTGGCACCTAGCCAAAAATCTCTCCTCCAGTTTCACTTCTTCCACTTTCCCTCCTTTCCTTAACCCTGACGGCAGCACTGCCGTCTCATCTATCTCTAAGGCTGAACACTTCTCTCTAACTTTCCGTAACAACTCCACTCTGGACGCTTCTGGGCATATTCCTCCTACTCATCCCCCCTCTGACTCCTTCATGCTTGTTATTAAGATTCTTAGGAAGGATGTTTTCTATGCCCTCTTTGGCCTCAACTCTAAGAATGCTTATGGACCGGATGGAATGCCTCCTATTGTCCTTAAAAACTGTGACTCCGTGCTGACACCCTGCCTGGTCAAACTCTTTCGGTTCTGCCTGTCAACATCTAAATTTCCTTCCTGCTGGAAATATGCCTTCATACAGCCTGTGCCAAAGAAGGCTGACCGATCCAATCCCTCTAACTACCGCCCTATAGCTTTACTTTCCTGCCTATCTAAAGTTTTTTTTTAATCAATCCTTAACAGGAAGATTCAAAAGCACCTATCCACTTCTGACCTTCTATCTGATCGCCAGTATGGGTTCCGCAAGGGGCGTTCTACTGGCGATCATCTTGCTCTCTTAAGTGACTCTTGGTTATCCTCTCTTAGCCGTTTCGGTGAAACTTTTTCAGTTGCGCTAGACATATCGAAAGCTTTCGATAGAGTCCCCTCTTTCGGATTCTATCCCTTTCTCTGTTCCTTTATCTCCAGTTTCCTTTCCTGCAGTTTTATCTCTGCTGTGGTAGACGGTCACTGTTCTTCCCTTAAACCTATTAACAGTGGTATTCCACAGGGCTCTGTCCTACCACCCGCTCTCTTCCTGTTATTCATCAATGATCTTCTTTCCATAACAAACTGTCCTATCTTCTCATACGCTGACGACTCCACTCTGAATTATTCAACTTTTTTCAACAGAAGACCCTCTCAACAGGATATACAAGACTCCAGACTGGAGGCTGCAGAACGCTTAACCTCAGACCTTGCTATCATTTCCGATTGGGGTAAAAGGGACCTTGTGTCTTTCAATGCCTTAAAAATTCATTTTCTCTACCTATCAACTCGACACAATCTTCCAAACACCTATCACCTATTTTTCGACAACACCCAGCTGTCACATTCTTCAACACTAAATATCCTCGGTCTATCCTCAGCTCAAAATCTCAACTGGAAACTTCACAACTCCTCTCTTACTACATCAGCTTCCACGAGGTTGGGCGTTTTGTATCATCTCTGCCAATTCTTCTCCCTCGCACAGATACTTTCCATATATAAGGGCCTTGTCCGCTCTGGTATGGAGTATGCATTTCACGTGTGGGGAGGCTCCACTCACACAGCTTTTCCAGCCAGAGTGGAGGCTAAGGCTCTTCGTCTCATTAGCTCTCTTACTCTTACTGACAGCCTTCTACCTCTTAAATTTCGCCGCCATGTTGCTTCTCTTTCTATCTTCTATCGATATTTTCATAATGACTGCTCTTCTGAACTCGACTTTCTACTCATGCTCATCCCTGTACTGTCCAAACCCCTTATACAAAAGTCAACCAGCATCTCCATTCTTTCATCTCCTTCACTGGTAAACTCTGGAACAGTCTTTTTTCGTCTGTATTTCCTCCTGCCTATGACTCGACCTCTTTCAATAAAAGTGTATCAAGATACCTCTCCACCCGAAATTGACCTCTCTTTTGGCTACTCTCTACTTTTTACTTTTGTGGGAGCGGCAAGTAGCGGGCTTTTTTTGTACTTTTTTTGTTGCCCTTGAGCCGCATCCTTTGATGTAAAAAAACTATAAAAAAAACTACCTTACTCCCTCCCTTTTTGATTCTCCCCGCTGCTCTCCCTCTCTCTTTCCTTCCCTCCCTTCCTCTCTCTTTTTCCTTCTGTCCCCCTCATTAGCCCTCTTCTAGTGTTTTTACTTTTGTCTTCAATGATCTTATAGATTTTCCTTCTATACCTCTCTCCCTTTCCGCTTCTCCCCCCTGTCCCCCCTTTCTCTTTCCATCCCTCCCTCTCTCCTTTTCCTTCCCTCTCTCTCCTTAGCCATCTTCTATTCTTTTAACTTTTTCCTCAATGCTCCTATAGATTTATCTTCTAAACCTCCCTCCCTCCCTCCCTTTCCGCCTTTCCCCCCCGTCCTCCATCTTTTTTCCCCCCTCCCTCCATCTCTGTTTCCCTCTTCCCTCCATCTCTGTTTCCCTCTTCCTCCATCTCTTTCCCCTTCCTCCTCTCTTTCCTTCTCTCCCTCCCTGTCTTCCATCAGTACACGTAACCGAATACAAAATGGCATAAATTTACATCCATCTAAATAAACTTTGGTAGTCTTATAGTGTAAAACTTTCCCCCTTTTGTTTTCGATTCTTTTCTATGATTTTTCTCCCTCCCACTGCTGTGTTCCTTCCTGTTTGTGTTATGTTTATTTGGTGTATTCGTTTGCCTTTTATTTATTTTTTTTGTTGTACCTCTCCTCTCCCTTATTTATTTTTAACATTTACTATTCATTTTATTATCTATTTTTACTATCATTTACTATCTTTTTTTTTACTACATACCTTCCTCTCACTTACTATCCTTCCGTATTTTCATTTTTTTTCTTTTCCTTTTTGTATTTCAATTCTCAGTCTTTTCTGTTGCCTTTTCATTTCCTTTGTTGATATTTTTATTGTTGTTTGGTCATATTGTTTTTTGCTAACTTATTTTTTGTTTTGTCACTTTATATTTTGATAGTTCGTGTACTTTTTATTTGGTAGGTTGCGTGCCTTTATTCGCTTTCACTCTCTGTCTGTCTGCTTCTCTCTCTCTCTCTCTCTCTCTCTCTCTCTCTCTCTCTCTCCATCTATTTATCTCCTTTTACTGGTATGGAAATAAAGGGACTGAGGCCACTCGTGTGTAGAGCAAAGAATGGCTCTCGATTTTTTTTCCGTTTTTTTCTCTTTTCTATTTTTTTTTTCATTTTTTTTTACCCGAAGCAATAGCAAAAACTAAAATCGGTAAACCTCTGCTCGTTTCTCTTTTCACTTGAGCCATACGGATTTTTTTACGTCTCCTATGTTTTCTCTTTCCTCGCTTGGGAGTAAGATTTTTTATTCAATATTTTTCATTTGGCTTTAGTTGTCAAGGGAGTAGTAGTAATAGTAGTAGTAGTAGTGGGTGCAGTTGCAGTAGTTGTTGTAGTAGTAGTAGTAGTAGTAGTAGTGGTAGTAAGGCAGAACGTTACCTTGAGTGTGACTTGGAAAACTCTACGGACACAGCCAGCCAGATTTACATTACTCAGCGTCTCGCATGACGAACACTGCGAACACGCCGGATTTATTCCCCTCTAGAACAGATTAGGTCTAAGTAACTGTAATACTCATATGCTATCAGGATGAGTAATGAGCATGCTAGTCCTTCTTCGCATCATAGTGAGCATTCTTTTCTTCCGTTTTGATAACAGCAGTAATAGTGCCCGTACATCATCATCATCATCATCATTATCAACAACAACAAAAACTAAACAACAATAGCAATTATAGTAGCGCAATATCATGTGTATAAAAAAACTGACATAGAGAGAGAGAGAGAGAGAGAGAGAGAGAGAGAGAGAGAGAGAGAGAGAGAGAGAGAGAGAGAGAGAGAGAGACTGCGTGGATGTTTTGTTGTAGAATGGAGGGAAATGACGGTCCGGGAAGGGAGGGAAGCACGTAGGTGGAATGGGAGGAGATGGCGGGAAATTTGTTGATGTTTTAGTGTTGGAAAAAGTTAAGTGAATTCGAGGGAGCTGGAAAAGGTGGAAATGGCTGAGGGACAATTAAGTTTTTTGTGTGTGGAGAGTCGAGGGAAGGGGAGAATAGGAGAAAGAAAGAGGAATTGGAAGAGGCTAGGAGGAGGAGGAGGGGGAGGAGGAGGAAGAGTTAAAGAGAATGAGGCAAACCAAAACGTAGACAAATAGGATCATGAGGACAGAGAAGCAAGAAGCGACGATGGATTAAGGAAGGAAAGGCTGAAGAAAGAAAAGTAAAATGGATGATGGTTAAGGAAAGGGTAACAGGGTGCAACGGAGGGTTAAAGAAAAAAATAAAGGAAAGATCAAGAACTGTATGCCTTAGAAGGAAGGCAAGGAAGGGTGATTAGCGGAGGAGGAAAAGAATTTACAAAGTTTGTGGGAAGGAAAATGATGTTGTGAGTAATTCTGAGAAGACTTGCAAGGAATTATCGGCGAAGGAAAGAAATTTATGTCCGAAGAAAACTTAAAACAAATACATGGAAAATCGTGCTGGGAATGAAATGCAAAAACTTTAAAAAAAAACAGATATATAGAAATTGCGTACGAAATCAAGTAAGAAAAACACAATAAAAGTTGGAAAGGTCACAAAAGAGGTATTTACAGTAAACTTAACTAAAATACATATGAACAGAATAACTTAATTTCAGTGTGTAATTTCAGTTGCGGTTAAAAAAGAAAATTAACAGAGAAATGAATTATACTAGAATAACAATATGGAAGTTAATTAGTGTGGAGTAAAACTAAATTATAATGAAAAGCAATATAGGGAAACTAAAGGTGTATGTCGAAGATGGAAATAAAAAAAGAAAGAACAGCCAAAAACTGCAGCCATATATTGAAGAAAGAAAAGTTTGATCACAATGGAAGTAAACAAGAAAGAAGAGATAACACTGCAGCCCCGCATTGATTTTTCCTTTTCTATGGAAATATGTTAATTGCAGAGTATAGAATCTATAATTAGGAACAGCGAGACCCACCTGAGGAGAGGGCTCATTAGTCAGGTATCTGGGGAAGAGGAGAAGAGGGAGTGGGGTAAGGAGGAGGAGGAGGAGGAGGAGGAAGAGAAAGAGGCAGGAGGAGGCAGGGGAAAGAAGGTCGCATTAATGAAAGGAGGTGAAGACGCAGTAGTATGTCGAAGAACAGGAGGATGGAATGAAGAAAGTAAGGAAGAGAGAAAGTGAGAAAGTAAAGAATGCAGGAGAAAAGGAGGATGAATATTAATGGCTGAATAGATAAGTGTAACGATGCATCCTCTAATGGATGAGTGGATTTATTATTGGAAGAGAGGAAGGAAGGAAGAAGAAAAGAAAGGGGAAAAACGAAAGGAAAAATGAAGAAAATAAGGAAGGCAGAGAGGTAGAAAGAACAAACGAAGTATGGATAGAATGAAACGAGACTGGAAAAAATAGGGAGGAAGGAAGGAAGGAGTGAAGGAAGGGAGGATGGAAGGAAGGAAGGAGAAAGGCTTGAAGAAAGAAACGAAGGAATGAGAGGAGAAAACAAAGAAGTAAAAGAGAAGGATAGGAATAAGAATGGAAGAATGGAAGAAAGAATGAAGGATGAAAGGAGAATGAAGGAATGGTAAGGAAGAGTGAAGGAAATAAAAAGGGTGAAAAAATAAATGCTAGAAGAAAGGAAGATAGTTATGAAAAGGATATAGGGATGGGAGTAAAGAAGGAGAGAGGAAGGAAAAAGGAACGAAACATGATAACCTTTTCACCACACCTCACCCACGCAACATCCTTGACCCTGAAAACTACGTGTACCACCTTCGACTCCTCGCCCTCCGACTCGTGATGATATGATGGATTAAAAAAAATATATTCACGGAAACCCGATAATTATTTTCTCCGCACGTGTTCATTTTGTCGGCGAGGGAATATTTTCGATGAAGTTAGATTAGGTTCCCAGTACATCATGACTCGAGGAAAGTTATTAAGGTTTATCTGTCCCACGACCAGGTAAGAAGGGAGTCTGTGCACCAGGTGATGGGAGGGCGAGGGGAGGGGAGGGAAGAGGAGGGACGGTCAATAGTGTGTGTTGGGAACACAAAGGAACACAAAGGAAGAACAAACAACAGCAGACCTGCTGGTCCTTACGAGGTTGTTTGTGACAAGCTACACTAACTATCTAATCAAAGGTGGAAGATGAAGGACAGCAAAGGCGAAGGCTCCTCCCCACCCCCCCATCCCTCCAGCCAAAGCTGGCAGGAAAGGAAAAAGAACCATGCAGCATGGAAAAACTGCATGGAATTTATGTAGGAAAGAGGAAAGAACTACCATCACTGCTACCACTAACCGGGCGATAAGAGCGGGCAAGGACACCAGTATTCGAAAGAACTTAACGTTATTACGACAATGAGTAACATCTTAGTTGCTGGTTGGATTCAAAACACTTGTCTAATCTATTCTTGAGGGCCGTAACTGTTGTACTATCAACGACATCACAGGGTAGAGAGTTCCAAACATTAACAACTCGATTGAAGAAGAAGTGTTTTGCTTCGTGCGACGAGAATCTTTTACCACTTATCTTCAAATTGTGATTTCTTCTTGTTCTATTTGATCGATCAATTGTAAAGTAATCTTCCGCATTAATATCACTGAATCCTTTAAACATTTTAAACACTTCTATTAGATCGGCTCGCATTCTTCGTTTTGATAGGCTGAATAAATTTACTTCTTTAAGCCTTTGTTCATATGACAAATTTCTCAACCTAGGAATCATCTTTGTTACTCTTCGTTGGACCCGTTCCAACTTTTCTGTAGTAGGGAGACCAAAACTGTACACATTACTCTAGACGGGGTCGAACCAACGAATTATACAGTTTTAATATTACTTTTTCTGATTTATTATTAAAGACTCGTCCGATGAAGCCAACCAATTTGTTTGCAGTTTTAACTACCTCTGAACAATGCTGACCGGGCTTTAAATCGCTTGATATAGTGATTCCAAGATCCTTTTCTTTACTTACTGCAGAAAGTTGTTGGCCATTCATTACGTACCGAACGCGATTGTTATTTTTTCCGATGTGCAACACTTTACATTTGTCAACGTTAAATTTCATTTGCCATTGATTGGCCCAACGTGCAAGTCGATCTAGATTTGATTGTAAAGCTTTTTCGTCGAGTGTCGC
>NC_066519.1:10915083-10970083 GCF_024679095.1 Eriocheir sinensis
CATCCAGGCGACAACGTGGCTCCTTGGCTACTGCTACTACTACTACTACTACTACTACTACTACTGCTACTACTACTACTACTACTACTACTACTACTACTACTCTTTAAGCCACGGGTTCTCTTTTTGCGACACGAAACTCGCTCAATGCTGAAGCTAACTATTATCCTTTACTTCCCTTACAAACGTTGCCCTTTGTACTTATCTTGACGCGAGGAAGCAAGTTTTGTTTAAGAGTGATGGACGAGGCGTGGCTGTTGGCTGTTCATCTGAGTTTAGTGTTTGAGGGAACTGATGATTGATTGGCAGGAGTAGTGATTTATGAGAGAGAGAGAGAGAGAGAAAAGATGGATAGACGACAGAGAATTAAAAACAGACAGATATAAACAGACAGACAGAAAGACACATACAGAGACATGCAGATGCAAATAGAGACGGACACAGAGATACGAGGACAATCAAACAAACAGGTAACAGAAACCAACAGCCAGATATAAACAGACAGAGACATACGTATACAGACAGAAAGACAGACAAAAGGAGACAAGGACAGATGCGCGAATTGATAGACATTCCGACAGACAGATGAAGGCAAGTCAGGTAAACATACAGACAGACAGACGGACAAAGGCAGACAAGACAGACAGGCGGACATATTATTTTTCTTTATGAGAGACGCAATTTCAGCTCCAGGTTTAAAATACTCCGGATATTGGTTCTTCACCGCGACTCTAGTTTTTCTCTACATCGAGGGCTTCCTTTGTCTCCAGATTCATTTACGTGACCCCCAAAAGTTTATTTCCTGTACTTTTCATGCGTAGATTCATAAAAGTGAGTGTCCTTTTTCCCCTCCGTTGTGAAGAGTTAGTTGTATGTATGTAAATATGATCCAACTCGTCTGCTTGTGTGGTTATGTTCTTTTCATGGTAAAGTTTATATGAAACCAGGATGTGTTCCTCTTACTCCCTCAGCTGAGCACACACCGAAGAAAATGTGGCTCGCGCTGACCTAAGTGGGGGAAACAATTTTTATTTTATGAGCCATGAAGTTGTGTTAGGCGCTGAAGCCACAAAGGTGCATCTTTAGGGCTCATAGAATTTGAAAGTAATGTTGCCGTTGTGGCGTGAGCTGAATCTTTTCAAGGTTTGAATTTCTATATTTTTAAAAGTAAATGTTCATCAGTAGCGATGGACTGGAAAAGCTTTTCCAGGGCTTGTATGATAAACAAACTGAGCGGCCTGTCAGTAAATACGGGAATGCACTAACGTATTTCATTCGGCTTGTTCGGGGATACATAGATAGCACGACACTGTGTCCAACCGCATCCCTACTACGTCGCCGCCGCCGCCGCTATCACAGCAGTGGTGGCCGCGGCGTGCCGGGCTCCACTCTGGCTCCTCTGCATCCACTTTACCCTTGGCGGCACTTAATCAACTTTTGCATTAACTTAATTAGGAATTAGGGAAGGAGGGTCAGGCGTGGCGCGTAATAGGTCAATTATGGAAATGTACAATGGCCGTCAGTCTCCCGGACGGCCGCCCGTGGCCCCGTGGCTCCCTCCGCCGCTAATAACGAAGCAATTTTCCTGAGCACTGAAAATATTTCTTTGTCTTTTCATGTGAAATTTGAGGGAAACAAAAGTGGTGGCTGGCGCGGTGCAAGTGTACATAAAACCACGAAAACAGGAGGATTTAAGTTGCCGTCGCTGCCCCTTAAGCAGCAACGAGTGTTTCCTACTGCTCTGCCGTGACTACTCTCCCTCTCTTGATAATTTTGTGATACGCTGGCGGCGACAGCACCGGCCAGTGGCCAGCAGGAACTTACCTGTGCTCGTGGCGGCCCCTGTGATGGCTCTGTTCCGCCGCACCGGCACCCGAGGCTGTGCCGGTGCGTCCATTTCCGCCAGAACGCTTCACGGTTGCCGCGCTCTGCGGGGCCGACCAACAGCATTAATTATGGCCGAGCTAAAGGTTAGACAACGACAGGGTCAAGGGTTGTGGTAAATGGGTCACCTCAAACATTCTGTTGAGGAGAGTGTAGCTGACGCGAGTTAACGCGAAATTTTCGCTGCCTTCCTGTCCTCCGAGTCTAGACTACACATTATTTTCTTCCCCTGCCGCCCCCGCGCCCTCTAAAGTTAATCATTTCTCTGGTGGCCCGAAGCATCAGGGCCTCGGCCTCCGCTAATGCCTCCATCCCCCCAAAGTAAACCTGATTAGCAAAGGGAAGCTACGAGGTGCCGGCGGTGGTTCAGGAGCTGCGGCGGCCGGGGTAGAGGCGCTGGAGGAGGACTTGGGTCGTTGTGTACTTCGGTCACCATGCATGTCAATATCTTCAGCTGATCCTTATCGAGGACTCCGCCACCAGCTTTTCTTTCCCTTCCATTCCATACCCTTATAATCATCTTCCTCCTCCTCCTCCTCTTCATCTTCTTTCCTCCTCCTCCCCCTTCTGCTCCTCCTCCTCCTCCTCCTCCTCCTCCTGCTGCTCCGTTCGAACCCCCTTAATCACCATCGGCCAGACGCGCCCACCACCCAGTGATCAGAAGCCAACAAAGGTCTGGGATCAAGTCATTCTGGAGACGTCGCGGGACTCAGCCTCCTTCGGGATATTAATGGCCTTTGGGAAGACTTAGGATTGCTGTTGGTCTACTTTTTCTGTCCGCTTTGGTCTGGTCTCTGTCTGTCCTCTCTCTTCTTCGTTTGTGTCGTCCTCTCTTTGTGGTGGATGTATTTATTTTATTCGTTTTCTTTCTTTGCGCGATTGTGTGTTTTGTTATTTGATGGGTTTGGTTAGGTTAGGTTAGGAGTGTTCTTGGTTTGGTTTGGTTTGGTTTAGTTTGGTTAGGTTTGGTTTGGTTTGGTTTGAGTTGGGTTGGGTTGGGCTGGGTTTATTTTGATATGGTTTGGCTTGGTTTGGTGTTGTTTGGTTTGGTTAAGGTTGAGGTTGGTTTGGTTTGGTATAGCTTGGCTTAATTTGCTTTGGTTTAGTTAGGTTTTATTATTTTTTCCGCTATTCATCCTTGACCGGTCCATTTCCTCCATTTTTGGGCTAGGGTTGCGAAGATACTGTTATTCTTTTTTTTCTCTCCTCCCCTGCCCGACCCTTCCATTCATCTTTACTCCCTTCCCCGAATCTACTCCGCCTCTCTCTCTCTCTCTCTCTCTCTCTCTCTCTCTCTCTCTCTCTCTCTCTCTCTCTCTCTCTCTCTCTCTCTCTCTCTCTCTCTCTCTCTCTCTCTCTCTCTCTCTCTCTCCCTCTCCCTCTCTCTCTCTCTCTCTCTCTCTCTCTCTCTCTCTCTCTCTCTCTCTCTCTCTCTCTCTCTCTCTCTCTCTCTCTCTCTCTCTCTCTCTCTCTCTCTCTCTCTCTCTCTCTGAGACGTGACCCGCCGCCTCCTTTTATGTGCAGGTTTTAGGGGCTTCTCATCCCTTAATAATCAGGATCATGACCATTTTTCATTTTTATCTATCTACCTACCTATCTATTTCCCTCTATCTCTACTTCATCAGACTTCCCATGCTCTTCTTTTCTGCCTCGAACACCTTTTAGACCTTGCATTACAAACCACATGTTCTTCCCTTCTTCTTAATTGCTCTCGTCCGTCTAACCTTTCTCTCTCTCTGTATCTCTCCCTTACCAGACTTGCTATTTTCCTCGTTCTCTTTTATCAGACTTCCCATTTTCTTACTATCTACATCCAACATTTTCTTGACCTAGCATTACAAACCAACATGTGCTTCTTCCCTTCTGCTCATTTACTTCACTCCCTTTCTCTCTACCTCTCCCATATCAGACCTCGTATCTTCCTTTCTCTCTCTCCGTCACCAGACTAACCATGTTCTTACTCTCTACATCCAATACTTTCGTGACCTAGTATCACAAACCCACATACTCGTCTTCCCTTCTACTCATTTACTTCCTCCCTCACCGATGCATGCACTAAGTAAGTCCTCACCCTCATCCTTCCTCCTCCCTTCCTCGCTGCCTCTCCCCCACGCTCACACAGGATCTCCAGGACAGTCTAAATCGAGCAGGTCTCTGGAGCAGGTTCAGGGTCCCTCTCCGCCCCCTCCACCCACCTCCCTGCCGCGCTTCTAATGGATGAGACTGGACTCCACGATTTACATAATTGGTTGCATTTCCCGCCGCCGCCTCCCGCTGGCTTCCAAACGATGCTTTCCGATGATTGGAAATGAATATTCACCGTTCAGAGCTGAGTTCCGCCGCTTGTGTCCCCCCCCCCCCTCACCCCCCTTCCGAGCCGAGATGATGTCCACCCACCCCCCAACACCCCCCTACAAGCCCTTACCCAGTCCTCCCCTCCAAGCTTCATCCCGTCCCGTCACCGTATTCATAGGAAGCCTTTCGAGTGTGTTTATTTTAAGTTATTGAATCATGGTAATCGTCTGCTGATCGGGGAATCGCTGGCCAGAGATTGGAGGATATATGGCCGGCTGAACCTAAACTGTATTTCGCCCTGCAGTGACGTTACTCGAGTTTATTTAATCTTTTCGGTCTCTCTTTTACTCCGCCTCGTTGTCTCTTGAAGGTATTGATTTGGCAACACGAGAGACTGAGTGACTTTACTATTATTTCTTTTTCATTTCATTATCTTGTTTCGTAGGTTCCACACTCTCTCTGGTTATTTTTAGAAGGTATAGATTTAGGAACAATGACATACCTACTGACTATAATTGACGTCCTTTTCTTTTCTCTATTTCTTTTTAGCTTTATATGTTTCTATAAGTAAATCTTAACTGGTTTAATATTTCATTTCGACATTATATACCCATAGATTTTACAGCCCGCCAATTCTAATTTTAATAATCCATTCATCTAGAACTCTTTTCCCTTCGTTTAATTTTTTTCCCAAAGTTGTTCAGTCCATCTTGTTGATCCTGGAAGCTAGGCCATTATTCACCATTGTGTTTATCGCCCATCAATCTCTCCTCCTTCTTTCCTTGCTTTTTATGTGACTTCTTTTATCCCCTTCCCTTCCAGCGACTCAGAAACCTTCGAGTCATCAAACCTTATAGTCAGTCTCTCTTCCTTCCATTGACTTGAAAGCCTTTTAGTCATCCTCGGCAGAGTGGTGATGCCTCTTGGTGCCTCGTGTCAGCTCAAGTAAAGTCACTCCTCTTTACATCACTCGGTCATCAATTTTCATTCTACTCTTTCTCTTTCCCTTCCCGTGACTTGAAAACCTTTATGGTCCTCCTCGTCCTGGTTGGAGTGCCCGTGCTCTGTTTTCACTTAAAGTCACCCTCGCCTTCTGCTCCTCGGTCGTAAACTCTCCCGCTCATCCGTCTTCCTTTCTTCTTTCCTCGCCCCTTCCAGCAACCCCAAAATATTTACTGCCAGTCGTCGTCTCCGTCCTGGTGAAATGGTCGTACTTTGGTTTTCCCTTAAAGTCACCCACGACCACTCTGACCTTCTGTTCCCCGGCGCAAAGTCATCCACTTCACATCATCTTCCCCATAAATTCAGCGAAGTCGCATCTTTTTTTTTTTGGCCCCCTTTAAGAAATAACCCAATTCCCTGCGTCGTAAGAGTGGCTGCTGGCTCCCTCACCACCATCATAAAAGTCTTCTCCTCCTCGTCTTCCGTCTCCTCCTCCTCCTTGCCCTCCTCCTCCTCCTCCTCCTTGCCCTCCTCCTCCTCCTCCTTCCTAAGAGTGTGAGTGACCTGGTGCTCTCCTCTTCCCCCGTAAAAGTGACGTCTGAAATACTCGAGTTTCCGATGCTTATCTCTTTCCTCATAACTCACCCGTCACTCTTCTGCCGCCGCCCGAGTCTCACTTTCCTTCACGTTTCTTTCCCTTCTTTCGTTCGCGAAGCTCCACAGATACGGCTGACGAAATTAAACCAGCGTCGAGTCTATGGGGGAGATTATCCGTCCCCAGAGCGGCCGTCAATTGATATTCTAGGGCTTTTTTTTCCTCTTATTGGACTTTGTTATGTAAGTCGTACTGAAGAGACAGTCGAGGAATGGTTCTGACAGGTCGGCATGTCACGTTGGGTAAGAGTGAGAGTAAGAGAGAGGAGAGAGAGAGGGAGGGAGGGAGGGAGTGAGTGAGTGAGAGAGAGAGGGAGAGAGAGGGAAGGAGAGAGAGAGAGAGAGAGAGAGAGAGAGAGAGAGAGAGAGAGAGAGAGAGAGAGAGAGAGAGAGTAACAAAATCATCCTCATCATCATCATCGTCAGCTTGTATCATTTCACGTGTCCATTTGTTTCTGCCTTGTGCCTCTACTTTCCATTTTCGATATAACATACTTTTTTAATTTGGTTTGATCTGGTCTCTCTCCCTCTCTCTCCCCCTCTCTCTCTCCCTCCCCTACTCCCTCACTCCCTCTCTTTCTTTTTCTCTCTCTTACTTGACGACCGGCCTTCCCTTGGCTCTCTTGTGTCCCTCCTTTTGCCCGTCTGTTGTTCTCTCTTCTACATGTGTCCTAATCATTGCCACTTACTGACCTTAATTGGTAGTATTATGTAGTCTATTTTTGCTGTTCTCATATTCATTTGTAGGCTTTTCTGTTCAGTATAGTGACAGTCAGCACCAATCTTTGCATCCTTCTTTGGGACACTTCTCAATTTCGTTTCCAGAGACTCGGTCAATCTCATGTGTCCGTTCCATGTGTCAGGATGGGGAGAACGCATTTATTGAAAACCCTTCCCTTTAAACACTATGAATGTATTAAAGATTTTCAGGGAATTAATTTAGCGAAGTTTACTATGTTTGTCCTCTTGTTTTGTAGGTCCATTTCACAATTCTCCGTCGTGGTATTTCAAGCAACTTTTTTTTCCCTACTGTATTATTGAAATCGCCTATGATAACCTTATAATGAGTAAGCGCTTTGTTTATTATTAAATGATCTCGTAAACCTTGTCAACATCCTCATCGTTGTACCTAAATGTCGAGGCAAACAAAGTGAAGATAATTAAAGTGTTTGCCTCAACATCTAGGTACAACGATGAGAGTGTTGACAAGGTTTACAAAGATCATCAATTAATAATAAACATAGGGCATAGTCATTATAAGGTGATCATGGGCGATTTCGATAATAGACGTCGAGGCAAACACTTTAATTATCTTCACTTTGTATCTGTCTTATAAGTCAACTATTACTGATGCCACGCGATAATTTATACTAAAGAACTGCACCAGAATCTTTTCCAGCCATCGGCGAAATAAAAATCCTCCTCCATTTTCCCGTTTCCTGCCCTCAGACTTGCCTCTTAATAATCTAACCTTGCCTGCAGCGTCGGCGATGGTGGCGTGGCGGTGGTGGTGGGGGTGGTGATGATGGTGGTAGTATTGGTGGTGGTGGTAGAGCTAATAATTGTTCTGATAGTAGTAGTAGTAGTAGTAGTAGTAGTAGTAGTAGTAGTAGTAGTAGTAGTAGTAGTAGTAGTAGTAGTAGTAGTAGTTGATGTTGTTGTTATAATAGTAGTAGCAGTGGTTTGGTGGTGGTGGTGGTGGTGGTGGTGATGGTGGTTATGAAGGAAGGTTGTATGGGTGGTGGTGGCGATGGGGGTGGTGGTGGTTGTATGGGTGTTGGGGACGATAGGGGTGATGATGGTGGTGGTGGTGGTGGTGGTTATGACGGTTGTATGTATGGGTGGTGGGGGCGATGGGGGTGATGATGGTGGTAGTTCTGGTTGTATGGGTGGGTGTCCCCTGGAGGGCTGTCGGGGCGTCTCCCTGGTCCCCATTACCTGCTCCGGGAGCCATTAGCCCTCTCTAATATTCATTATTGGTTTTCTCTTCCCGTTAATTCCATCCTGAGTGTCCCTGATGAGATCGGATGAAGAGGAGGAGGAGGCGAAGGAAGTGGAGGAGAGGAAGAGCGAGAGAAGGAGGAGGAGGAGGAGGAGGAGAGGAGGAGGCTAAGGATGAAGAAGAGGAAGTGGAAAAAGAGGAAGAAGAGGAGGAGGAGGAGGAAGTGGAGCAAGAGAGGAGAGAGAGAGAAGGTAGAAGAGGAGCTGCAATGTGAAAACAAATATAGACGATGCAGGGATGAGAGGAGAGAAGGAGTACCAGAGAGAGAGAGAGAGAGAGAGAGAGATGTTCCTCGAATGTTTGTTTGGCGATACAGAAAAGCAAATGTACAGAAACTAACGAGGATGTGCGTCTCTCTCTCTCTCTCTCTCTCTCTCTCTCTCTCTCTCTCTCTCTCTCTCTCTCTCTCTCTCTCTCTCTCTCTCTCTCTCTCTCTCTCTCTCTCTCTCTCTCTCTCTCTCTCTCCTTGCCAGTAATGAAAAAAATAACGCTCAGGTTACCTTGAAAACTTCGATCTCTTGAGTGAAAGTGAGAGGAGCAAGGATCTGAAGCTGGGTACACACACACACACACACACACACACACACACACACACACACACACACACACACACACACACACACACACACACACACACACACACACATGCACGCATACGCACACGCACTTCCTCCCCCGACTGATAAACACACATACCCCTCACTCATACAATACACAGACAATCCCCCCTTCGACACACACACACACACACACACACACACACACACACACACACACACACACACACACACACACACACACACACACACACACACACACACACACACACACACACACACACACACACACACACACACACACACACACACACACACATACACACATACTGTTGTAATGTTCTAAAAGCGCCCTTCAGTTTTTTTTTTTATATCCTAAATAGATGCACTTCTTTTTGCAATTAATGATAGATATAAAAAAAGCATGTATCATGACACGGCAGTTGTAAAGGAGTAAGGAACATATTTTCGTGTCTTCTGTAATGTTCCGAATCTGGTGAATATTGGTTTGGATTGTTTTTTTTTTCCTTTGATGGGTGAAGTAAAAAAGTAGAGAGTCAAATTGCGCTATTGTATATGATGAATGAGTATTTTGCCGTTTGATTAATGTATCGATGTAAAAGCTTCACGGATGTTAAGAAATACAGAAACGAAAATGACGTGACAGGAAGTGCCGATATGAAAATGAATGTAAATGTCAATTCTCGCTGCCTGATGACGCGAGACGGCCGGCGGCAGGGGCGGATTGCCGCACGTGCATTGGGTTTGCATAAGACACGCGCCGCTTCCTTCCCCGCCCTCCCTCCCAGGCCACACGCTTCCGCCCCCCGAGGCCCAGCAAGGCGCCGCGCTAGGCCTCAGCTGCGTGGAGGAGCCTCGACACGAACAAAGAGATTGAGAAAAGGAAAAAAATCAGATCACGAAGAGATATTAAAAAGTAAAAATACGTGACTTTTTGTTCTAAACTTTGGTCATGAGCGAGGAAGCAGATGGCGAACTCTCCACTTTTTTATCTTGTCTCTGAAGAATTCCGCGTTGTTGATGAAGGAATTCGTGCGACGCAAATTTAAAAGATTCCACTCATTTTTTTTTTTCTGAAGAGGCAAACAATTACTCAAAGACACATTTATTTGAAGTTAAATATTATGAAACGCTGCCAAGTCAAAGTAAAGTAAAGCGCAAAATAAGTACAATCCATTCACTATCCCCCTTATAATGAACTTAATAGACGGGACTGACAAAGACACCTAATCTAGTTACTACCTAATTGTTTTGGGCTTGGCTGATGGCTCTTTCTATTTTCCGTCTTTCTTAGTCTCTTGGCTCCTGTGTATGACTGAAGCCCGTATTTTCAAACGTATCGGCTCCTCAGCTAGACCATTTGAAAAAAAACTATTAGAAGTTGCTGAGATTGACGTGGACTGTTCTGTGATCCTAAAGATATTTTTTACGCCCTTGCACTGTCTCCTCTGCTGTAAAAAAAAAAAAAAAAAAAAAAAAACGGTTTCTGCACTTTGAACGGGATAATCACCCATAAAAATCCGGTATATCTTCTCTGTGGCCTTAGAAAATAGTCGCAATGGGAGCCCCCCGACAAGTTTAAGAATATGGACCTTAGTAATATGGAGAGACTTGATGATTGAGGGTCCGGCTAATAGGGTAACAAGGTGGACTGTAGCTCATCTCCCACTACCTTATCGTGAGTCGTTAAATTGATGTGCATGCTAACCTATACTCGCTTGGTGCATCCCTCTCGCCTTGGCTGTGGTAGGATGTGCGAATTATTAAATGTCCTTAAAGATTTTGCACCTCTTGTCGCTTTCTAGAAACTTAATTCACATCTCGTTAACATCTCTGTGTTCTTTGTTGGGGCAGAATGTTGCGAGCGTTTGTTTGTTTGTTTGTTTTGCTTATCCCTTGGTGTGGCTCCTCTTGCAGTGATGTTTTTAAAGGATCGGAGGCAGTTTAATGGCACAAAAAAAGAGGTAACAGAAAAGCCTTAGGAAGTACGTCATTACAAACGGCGTTGACTCGATAATGCACGTTGTTGTACTTTTCTCGTTTAGGTTTTAGTCTGCTTCCTCTTACCATATAAAAAAAATTACATTATTACCACGTCAAGGGCTCAAGAACAACTACTCCATATATAAAAGAGGACACGGAAGACTCATAGACAGACACATTGTACTCAAGACAAACGACCAGATATTTCGCTCCCTTCTGCGTTGACGGATCTTCCCCGAAAAGTCAACAAGGAAGTAAGAAGGAAATTACCTAACGCGTTCTCCTTCAAATTCGAACCTTCACATGTTCATCATCTCTCTCGGTGATTCAAAGGAGTCTGATCCAACGCTCCCGAGTTTTCCCTCTGCTGCAGTGAGGAGAAATAAGCTAAAATAGAAGACACACGGATTCCCTCGGCTCAAGCCTTCATTCCCTCGCCATCTTTCTGCGTTTCAAGTGAGTGACGGAGAAATGTCGACTCTCCTTTCCGCTACACCGAAATAAAAAGAAATCACCCGAGGAAGTGCCTGAATTTGACGGCCTTAATTCTATCATAATTTTTCGTTCTCTCGTCGACTGTCAACCTTTTCACACACACACACACACACACACACACACACACACACACACACACACACACACACACACACACACACACACACACACACACACACACACACACACACACACACACACACACACACACACACACACACACACACACACACACACACACACACACACACACACACACACACACACACACACACAGCGTCGTCGTATATATCAAGGTCAAGGACGAAGTGAGTTTTCTTTTTTTTTGGGGGGCAGGTAAAGATGAAAGGAAGAGTTTGTTTATTTTTATCGGTCCCGGTCTAATAAAAGTGCGTTTAGAGTGAAGGGAAAAAAGTTCAATCAGTGTTCATGAATGGAGTGGCGTTCGCGCCCACCAACTAACCGAAACCTCTGATCAGTACGCCATTCAGTGCATGCATATCACTTTTTTTTAACCCATCATCCACCTCCGCATTCGCACACGCACGCCAACCCATTATTTAGTCTCCTTTCACCCTCCACATACTAACAACAGTCTACCCAAACTATCTCTTCAGTCCATGCATATTACTATTTTTTAGCCCATTACCCACCTACACACACGCACCCATAGACGCATCATACACGCTAACCCTTTAATCCCCTTTCTTCCCCCAACACAGATTCGCATCGGTCAACCCAAATCAACATCCACCCATAACATTTCTTCATCCACCCATAGCTTACTTTTACGTGTGCCCAGTACCCACCTACACACACACACACACACACACACACACACACACACACACACACACACACACACACAAGCACCATACAAGGCAACCAACACTCTAGTCTCCTTTCCCTCCACACCCAAACTCATCCGTACTTCTTCAATCCATCCACATATTCCTTTTTTTCTAACATCCTTTACCCCATCCCCAAAAATCCATACATATGCAAGCCTACCCACTTTTTGGTCCCCTTTCCCTCTCCACACCCACACCCACACACTAACAACAGTCTACCCCAAATCTATACCTCTTCAGTTCCCCCATATATTAATTTTTCTTAACCCATCACTCACCAACACCCACCCACACACATGCACAACATTTAGCAGCAGCATGAGCAAACATTCATAAAATAAGTTAATACATAAGACTGCTACAACAAACTACGAAAAACCGTAAACTAGAAATAAAACAATTTTTAAAAACTCAAGTCAAAATAAACACTTGCCAAACAACACATTATCCTGGCTACAAAAACCTTCCGTAAAATTATCAGAAAACAAAATGATAAAGAAATTAAAACTGCTCATCAGAATTATAAAAAACTAATTAAAATTCCACCACGTTTCAATACATCCTAAATAAAACCCATCAGGAGCTAAAGCGAAGACAAATATATACAAGTTGTGGGTAATGCTAGTTCGAAATATAGGCACCTTCCCTTGGGCAACACTAATCCCGCGGTGTCAGCAGTTTGATCGTTGGCACCCCTCAGAGGCTCAGCCACTCACCGCCTCAGGGGCTAGTTTATCCCGTCTCTATCGCGTACGCACGTACTCGCTCGTTCTCTGTCACTTTCCATAGAATATGCGGACTTTAGTTTATTCAGTGTTTGTCTGTCCCATGATTACAAGTGTCGACAATTAACTGAACAACACAAGTCAACCCACACTCTAGTCTCCTTCCTCTCCTCCACTCTCTACACACAAACTCACATCAGTCTACCCAAATCCACGCATCTCTAATCCACCCATATATTATTCTGAATTTGTGCCCAATACCCGCCTACGCATACAAGAACGCACTCACACATGCAGTTACTCACCAACCCATTCCACCCCCTAGCCCCTTTCATCCCCCCTCCACCCACACACTTACACCAGTCTACCCTAATCCACACCTCTCACATCCACCCACACACTCACTCTACTTCACATACACGACAATTCAAACAGCTGATCCACCTCCTACCACGATCACTCGCTCCCACACACACACGCCCACACACCTGTCTCAGTTTTCAGGTGTGTGAGACCGATACCCACACCCACGCCCTGCCTTTTTACCTAACACGAATCTTTACAGTCTTGGAATAGATTACAACGCGCCCTGATCCCTTAAGACACGGATTTTATTTAGCATCTAATTGTTTTGGGGCTTGAATGGTGTTTTTTTTTTCTTTCTGTGTCTCTCAACCTCTACCTTCCAACCTTTTGCTGTCTCACGTCAATCTCCGTCTTCACTGGCTGTATGTATTCTGCTCTCCTTTTTCTCTTCATTTTTTCTCTTTAGTTTTTCCCTCTTTTCTTTTCTTATGTTTTAATTCTCTTTCCTTTCTAGTTGTTTATATTCGTCTCTCCTTTTCCTCCTCTCTTCTCTCTTCTTTTAGCTTTTATTTTCCTGTGTTTTTTTTCTGTCTGTCAAAGTTGTTTATGTCACGTTGTCCTCCTCCATTTATTTCTTATTTTCTTGTCATCTTCATTCAAACCATTTTCTTCAGTGTCTCCGTCTTCCTGTGTCTACTGTCTGTACTATATAGCTTCTTACTATCTCTTTTTCTTGTCCTCCCTTCTCGTCCATTATCTCAATTACTTCTTGTCGTCCCTAATCCCCTATCACTTCCATTCGAATTGTTCTTTTAGGGTCTATCTCCCCTGCGTCTATTGTCTTTACTCCCTTTGTTTCCTCCCTACTCAGTGTCTTCCAGTCTCATATATGTCCTTCTAATTTTAACTTTTCAATCTACTTCAGTCTCTCTCTACTCCTTGCCTCTGCTTCTTTTTCTCTCCTTCAGGGTTGTTTTTGCTCTATATCGTTGTTTGCTTATTGCCTCTATCCTTTCCTATGTTCCGACTCTTCACCATATTCCACCTACTTCGCCTTACCTCTACTTCTCCTTTCTATTTTTCTCTAATTCAGGGTTGGTTCTGTCTCCTGTTTCTTGTTTACTCTCTCCAACCTCTTCTACTTTCCACTTTTCCACCCTAATCCACCTTCATCGCTTTCTCTCTCCTCCCAACACCCAACCTCTCCCTACTTCCCAACTCTCCAACCTTTTCCACCTACTTTACTCTCCTCCTCACTTTCCAAGGACCGAAGACTATTACCGACCTCCTACGCACCAGCCCTGTCGCCTCACCCTTTCCTCCTAAGCCACACACTGTAACCATCCCCCCCCCCCCCGTATAACCCCGTGAGACCCTGAGAGATGGTCTATTATGCAGTAATATTACACAGAGGAGCTCATCTCTAGCCCCGCAACGCTCTAGGGCACACCGACATCTCCATAACTGTATTTACACCTGTCAACTCACATCTGTCGCGAATGAACTCCAGGTGGAATATAGGCAGCGAGGGGAGGAGAGAGGGAGAGGGAGAGGGAGAGGGAGAGGGAGAGGAGGAGGGAGAGGAGGAGGGAGAGGAGGAGGGAGAGGAGGAGGGAGAGGAGGAGGGAGAGGGAGAGGGAAAGGGAGATGGAAAGGGAGAGGGAAAGGGAGAGGGAGAGGAGGAGAGAGAGAGAGAGAGAGAGAGAGAGAGAGAGAGAGAGAGAGAGAGAGAGAGAGAGAGAGAATAAAACAAGGGAAGGAGAGTAGAGGAGGAAAATCGGGTGCGTAGGCTGGTGTATGAAGGTAGGATCAAAATGTAAGATGAAAAAAAGGAGAATAGTAGACCTAGCAGAGAATAGGAGTAAGAGAAAGGCGGGTATGTAGGTGCGTGTGGGAGGGAGTCTAGGGTAACTAAATGAAGAGTGATGTTGAAAAGGAGGGAAAGAAAATATAAGTGAAATGTATCTCGCAATATCCGTAGAGTTTCACCCATTCCCTTGAGTCTGATGAACTAAAACTCCTCGAGGTCCCTTAACCGAATTAGAATGAGAGTCAGCGGAAAAAGTGAGATTGTTTTGAATTCATGCAGATCCAATTATCAAAGGGTTAATGAGAAAAGGCGAACTGAAACAGACGTGAGATGGAAAACGACAAGGGATTAACAACGTGCGAATTGTTGACTGTGACTAAAGAAAAAAAGAGTAAAAGCGAAGATATGAAAAAAAATGAGAAACGGAAAGCTAAATATGGCCAAGCTCAGAGAACAGAGGGTGGGCGACATACACGACTCTGCAAATGGAAAAGAACGCGATATTGAAAGAATGGGAATGAAAAGTAACAGAAAATTGGAAACGGAGAGTAAAAGTCAATAAGAAATGGGTGTGATGAAGGAGACACATCGAAGAGCATGAAGAGGAAGAAGAGGAGGAAGTGAAGGAGGAGAGGAAAGACCAGAGTGGAATTAGAAGATGAAAAATGGAAGGAGAAGCGAGAGAGGAAGTGTGTGTTTGAGTGGATAAGAGTTTCCAGGAGAGAGAAAGGATAAAGTGGGTGAGAGGGGGAGGGAGGGAGACGGAGAGGAGGAGGAGAAGAAGGAGAGATGGATTGTTAATATTGCTAGTTGTGTAAAGTAACCTGTCGAGAGAGAGAGAGAGAGAGCTTTTTAGTTAATCTTCTTCTTTCTTCTTTTTCTTTTTCTTTTTCTTTTTCTTTTCTTTTTCTTTTTCTTTTTCTTCTTTTTTTCTTTTTCTTTTTCTTTTTTTCTTTTTCTTTTTCTTTTTCTTCTTCTTCTTCTTTTTCTTCTTCTTTTTCTTCTTCTTTTTCGTTTTCTTCTTTTTCTTTTTCTTTTTCTTTTTCTTTTTCTTTTTCTTTTAATTTTATTTATATTTTTCTTCTTCTTTTTCTTCTTTTTCTTCTTCTTCTTCTTCTTCTTCTTCTTCTTCTTCTGTAATGATCTACTCTTCTTTTCGCCTCTTTCTCTCTCTTTCTCTCCCTGTCTATCTTTATCTATGTATCAATCTATCTATCTATCTCTTTCTATATATGTCTGTCTGTCTCTCTCGCATAAAAAAAGTCTCCCATTCCCTTTTCCACTTCGAGTTCCTTTATGCAGGAAATAGGAGCAGGGAGAGACGGAGAATCACTGGACGTAAAGAGCTATTGCTAATGAGGGAACGATTGGAGAAAAAGGGTCGCAAAAAAGAGGGAAAAAATGAACATTCGGAGGAGAGATTACTCATTATAGGAAGAGACCAGACGAAGAGAGAGAGAGAGAAGTCGAGAGAGGGAAAATTAAGTCAAAAAAGGAGGAAAGAAAGGAAAAAAATAATTATGATTCGTTAACTAACACACTTGCATTTGTGGATTTATTTTAGGATGTGTTTTTGTAGATATTTAGAATCTACTAGAAATATAAAAAAGGAAATTGAAAGGAAAATACAAGCTAACAAAGTACGAAACGAAATGATGGAATTGATGTTACGGTCAATGCCTTTTTATTCTTTTTCTTTGGAGAGCGAGCGAGAGAGACTGATGGTGATGATGGTTAGGGTGATAATGAAGGTGGTGAAGGAAACTGAAAGAAAAAATACTGTAAAGAAATACGAAATGAAAGGAAAATGAATTCTTTGTATGATATTTTTTATGGGGAGGGGGGAACGAGCGAGCGAGAGAGACTGATGGTGATGATAGTGAAGGTGATAATGAAGGTGGTGAAGGAAACAGAGAAAAATACACTATAAAGAAAAACGAAATGAAAGGAAAATGAATCCATGCTACGGCCTATGATTTTTTTTGGGGGGAGGGAGGGAACGAGCGAGGGAGAGAGAGGGACTGGTGATGATGGTGAGGGTGATAATGAAGGTGGTGAAGGAAACAAAGAAAATATACTAAAAAAAAACGAAATGCAAGGAAAATGAATTCTCTGTATGATTTTTTTTGGGGGGAAGGGGGGAACGAGCGAGGGAGAGAGAGGGACTGGTGATGATGGTGAGGGTGATAATGAAGGTGGTGAAGGAAACTGAAAGAAAAACACACTATAAAGAAATACGAAATGAAAGGAAAATGAATTCTCTATGATTTTTTTGGGGGGAGGGGGGGAACGAGCGAGGGAGAGAGAGGGACTGGTGATGATAGTGAAGGTGATAATGAAGGTGGTGAAGGAAACAAAGAAAAATACACTATAAAGAAAAACGAAATGAAAGGAAAATGAATTCATGCTACGGCCTATGATTTTTTAAGGGGGAGGGGGGAACGAGCGAGGGAGAGAGAGGGACTGATGGTGATGATAATGAAGGTGATAATGAAGGTGGTGAAGGAAAATGAAAGAAAAAAACGCTGTTAAGAAATACGAAATGAAAGGAAAGGAAATTCATGCTACGGCCAATGTCTTTTTTTTCTGGAGAGCGAGCGAGCGAGCGAGCGAGCGAGAGATTAATGGTGATAATGGTGAAGGTGATAATGACCTCCCAGGTGAGCTCATGTTACCGAGAGCCCTAATTAACCTTCCTCGTTGATGGGCCGCGCGTTGGGAGGCTGGCTGGCGGGGCAGAAGCAAAGAGAGGCCGAGAGCTTTGAGGATGCTGCGCCTTATCTCCGCTACTGACCCGAAATTAATGTGTGTTTTCTTGTTTCTCTGTGCTTGGAGGAGGGGGGAGGAGCGGGGAGGGAAGGGGGGACTGTGTGTGTGTGTGTGTGTGTGTGTGTGTGTGTGTGTGTGTGTGTGTGTGTGTGTGTGTGTGTGTGTGTGTGTGTGTGTGTGTGTGTGTGTGTGTGTGCCTGTGCGTGTGCCGTATTTCAGATGTCAGTGTTTTTTTATTTCTCGTTCGTCCGTGTATTCGAATCTTTTTTATTTTTGTGTATTGCGACAGACCCCTTCAAATGAGCTGATGTGGTGATGTTGTTAATGAATGGAAAGGGAACGTTGGATGGATGAATGAATGGATGGTGAGGATTATAGAGATGCATAGAGAGAGAAAATATAAGAGAGAGACGTTTGATGGAAGCTTGGATCGATCGAGTGTAAGGATTTTACAAGACTTACAAAATAGAAATAAGAAAAAATAAGAGAGAAGGGATTAAGAGCACAGAAAAACACACACACACGCACACGCACACACACACACACACACACACACACACACACACACACACACACACACACACACACACACACACACACACACGAGATGGGCCAATCTAAACTCGTTCTCCTGCCAATTGCTTGTGTCACCTCGGGGTCACGGGAAGAGCAAATCAGTGACAGTATCTGCTGGGAGGAAGAAGGAGGAGGAGGAGGAAGGAAGGAAGGAAGGAAGGAAGGAACGAACGGAGTAGAACGAAGAACAGGAACATGAAAAGAAGATGAAGGCGTAGGAGCAGGAGGTGGAACAGGAGTAGGAGGAGGAAGGCAAAGGAAAGGAGGAGGAGGAGGACCAAGAACAGGAGCAGAAGATAAAGAAAAAGGAATAGAAGAAGGATTAGGAGGATTAGAAAGGAAAGAAGAAAGACTAAATAAAAGAAAAGGAGCATAAAAAGAAGACGAAGAAAGAGGAAAAGGAGGAGGAGAAAGGAAAGAAGGAAGAGGAAGACGAGTAGGAGGATGAAAAGATGCAAAAGCAGGAGGAGGAGGAAAAAGAAGAGGAGGAGGAGGAGGAGGAGGGGGAGGAAGAAGAAAAAAGAGGAAGGGGACACCTTTCTTGTTTGAAACTCAGACGAAACAAGAATTAAAGTCAATTTCTTTGATCATGAACCCGGGAACCTTGCGTGACGGAGGGGGAAGGGGAGGGGTGAGAGAGAGAGAGAGAGAGAGAGAGAGAGAGGTGGGGAAGTGCCAATTTTGAAAAGCTCTTCCCTGCGTGGTCTGGATTTCAAGAGACGCGTGACTGAGCTACTGACTGATTGAGTGACTGACTGACTGTCCGACTAACTGACTGACTGGCTGACTGACTGTGTTTTTCCTGTTGCTCTTTCTTGACCCAAATTTTGAAGAAGGATTTTTTCTTAATTTATCTCTCGTAAGTTTAATGCCTCTGTATGATTTTTCCCGTTTGACTGAGTTTGACTGACTAACTAATGAACTGACTGCGTGAATGTCTGTCCTTCGTTTTTTCTTGGTCGAAAAAATGACTGAGATTGACTGACTAACTGACGAACTGACTGCGTGATTGTATGTCCTTCGTTTTGTCTTGGTCGAAAAAATGACTGAGATTGACTAACTGACTGACGAACTAACTGCGTGATTGTATGTCCTTCGTTTTGTCTTGGTCGAAACATTTTGCTGTGACATTTTGTGCGTAATTTTAAAAACTGAAAAATTTTGCGCGTAATTTTATATACAGAGAAATTTTGCGAGTAGATTTATGCTTCACTTCTTTTTGGATATAGAAATTAATTGGTGCGTCCAGTTTCTTTAATGTTATATCGGGTCACGGCCAGATGGGGTTTTGTCCCTTGTGTTATGAATGAAGTGAATTTCCGTATTAAAGAAATAAACGTGAATTATGCAAAATCAATATCGTTTCCTTCATCTTCGTTTACCAATCTGTGTGTGTGTGTGTGTGTGTCTTTCTGTCTTGTTTTTCGGCCGACTATATTTTCTATTTTCATCTTTGTCTCTGTTCGTCTCTTTGTTTTTCTGTTTCTTTCTTTTTCTTTCTTCCTCTCCTTCTTTTCCTTTTTTATCTGTCTCTCTATTTGTATCTCTGTTTCTCTGTTTCTCTTTCCTCTTTTCCTTCTTTCCTTCTCTTCGTTTCTCTGTTTCATTCTCTTTTCTCATTTCCTTCATTTCCTCTCATATATATTTCCCTCTATTTGTGTTTCTCTCTCTCTCTTTGTCTCTTTCCATGCATTTTCATCAGTCATTCATCAGTCCTATTTATCCTGGAGAGAGGAGAGTATCAAGACACTTCTCCACGCGAAACTGACCTCTCTTTTGGCCTCTCTTTCTATTTTCTTCTATAGGAGCAGCATCTGGCGGACTTTTTTCATTTATTTGTTTTGTTTGTTGCCCTTGAGCTGCCTCCTTTGCTGTAAAGAATATTGAGCTGCTCACTGGAATTATTTGTTTCGTTGAATAAGACCTTTCATATCACAGCAGCTAACTCCTTTCTCTCTCTCACTCATCTTCTTGCTCTTACACCCAAATTGTACCCTCTGGATGTCGATAAGTGAATGGATTGGTAGGGTACGACTGCATTATGTACCTTACCAGAGATTAGGTTCCAGATTGATGATGAATAGATTAAGGTATAAATGAATGAATGGATGAATGCATGAAAAGGTGGATAGATGATAAATGAATAGATATACAAAAGGATAAATAGAACTGATGAATGACTGATGAAAATGCATGGAAAGACAAAAGAGAAAGAGAAACACAAATTGAGGGAGATAGGTATGAAAGGAAATGAAGGAAATGAGAAAAGATAATAAAACAGAGAAACGAAGAGAAGGAAAGAAGGAAAAGAGGAAAGAGAGAGAGAGAAACAGAGATACAAAGAGAGATAGACAGATAAAAAAGGAAAAAAAGGAGAGGAAGAAATAAAAAGAAAGAAACAGAGAAACAAATACACGAATAGAGACAAGGATGAAAATAGAATATATAGTCGGCCGAAAAACAAGACAGACAGACACACCCACACACAGATTGGCAAACGAAGATGATGGAAACGATATTGATTTTGCATAATTCAGGATAATGATGTCATGAGCCTTCCTTTCTTATTGCGTTATTTCTCATTCGTCTCTGCCATTCGCTTTCTTTCCCTCATTCCCTTCCTCCTCCTCTTCACTTTATCTTCATCCCATTGTCCACGCAAGAATCGCCTTTCTGCAACAATACCTAGAGGCTGAGATGGCGTGCGAGTGAGGAATCAGGAACATACATACACCCACGCAAGAGAGAGAGAGAGAGAGAGAGAGAGAGAGAGAGAGAGAGAGGGAGAGGGAGAGGGAGACGGAGACGGAGACGGAGAGGTGCATAACTGGAAAATAGAAAACCCCAAAATGTAGGTGTCAATAATTTCTTTTTTTCTGTTATTTGCACGTCCTTTCCACGTGTGCCTTGGCTATTTTAATCTCTCTCTTTTTACCTGTGCGCCAACCTGTTATTACCTGCCATTAACACCTCCCCCCCTCGCCCCCTTCCCCCCACCCCTCCCCCCCTAGCCGCCGTACGTACCTTTCCTCCCTCCCTCACACACACACACACACACACACACACACACACACACACACACACACACACACACACACACACACACACACACACACACACACACACATGCCCACTTTTCAGCTTCTGGAAAGTATAATAAAGCTGTATAAAGTTGTGAGTCCCTCTGTAGCGCATTCCACTCGCCCGCTACTTCTTCATTACTCGTGTACCCATGCCGTGCCCTGCCCTGCTTTGTCATGTGGTGGTGGTAGTGATGGTGGTGGTGGGAGACGTGTGGCTATTGTGTGGGTGATATGAGTGTGTGTGTGGGGGGGGGAGGAGGGGGGGGGGGGCTGTGTGTGTGTGTGTGTGTGTGTGTGTGTGTGTGTGGGTGGGTGGGTGGGTGGGTGGATAGCTGAGTGATTAGATGGCTTGTGTTTGTGCATGGGTGTGACTGTTTGGCTGGCTGAGACGCGAGAGTAGCCAGCCAAGGGATGGGATGGCTTACGTGGCTGACCGGCAAACTGGGGGTGACTGACCGGCTGGATGGTTAAGTGACTGACCGACTGACTGGCGTTCTGGCTGGCAAGGGCGATGCACTCCTGCTCTTCGTCTTCATTCTCCTTTATTTCCTTCCTCACGACGTCTTATTTCCGAGTCTCATTTCGGTAGCAAGACGTATCCACTTCGTCATTATTATCGTACTCTCTGCGGTTATTGCGGCTTTTTGTAAGTGTCGCCGAGGGAAAATGTGTGAGCGTTCTCCGCCTCAGCACCGCCAGCCGTCCAGCCAGCCTCTTACACTCCTAATGCATACGCTGGCACTCATTCTTGCGCGGGTGTTGAGCAGTACGAGGTTCAGCGGTTTAAAAGATTGTGTGTGGAGGGGGTGCTTGTGTGTGTGTGTGTGGGTGTGGGTGTGCTTTTTTGTGTGTGTTTGTGTTTGTTTCCATATTTCTTTGTCATTTTTATTATTTTTTTACATAAATACACAGCGATATGCAGTGTGTTAGAGGGTACTCAATCTCAGGGCTGCACGTGATGTCTCCTTGCAACAATCAATTCACCGCCTGTCTCCTCCTCCATTAATTTATATAACCTAATAGGAAGCGTCCAGCCCAATATGTACTAACTGGCTGACTGTAGAGCTTCATCCATGCACGCGGCAGATGTCTGTCTAGTAACGAACAATAGCAAAAGACACAGACAAGCTTAAATAATAGAATAAGGGGCGCTGTTTCGTCTCCCACGGATTATTTTAAGCCCGAGGAAATGAAACCTTTTTTTGTATTTTCACAACAGTTTATTTTCATTCTTCGAGTCCATTACTCTGAGTGTTTTCTTCATGGCACGGGTGATGGCTGAAATTGCGTCAGAACAGCGAACAGACCATTATCAAATTACAGGAGCACCAATATAGATTTTTTTTAAAGTTTTGTACTCGAAAAAAGTCCATTCCAACCTATTGGAAGTACATTTGTTCAACTGAATACTTTAATATGTCGAGTGGAGGGATTCATTTTCACGTTCAGGTCTCTCCTCTCCGGGTTTTTTTTCATATTTTTCACTTTATGTAACTTCAACCAAAAGAACTCCACAATGGTTTTCATCACCTTCCTTGTGCTGGCTGCAACGTTCTAAGCAGCGCCTCAGACCACCACCACCACCATCGCCACTAGCACCACCACCACCACCACCCAGGCCCCTGAAAACAAGACGAGCGAACAAAGAGGAGCGGAGACAATGAACAAACCGGAGTACGAAGGAAAACTGCCTCGTGTGAAAGACTTGAACACAATTACCTGGAAAATTACCTACTCGTGTACCTGTTCCCCGGTGCAGCAAGCCATTCACCCGTCCGTCTGTCTGTCTGTCTGTCTGTTAATTCTTCTGCCTACCTGTCTCCCTTTCTGTCAGTGCAGCATCCTGTCCACCCGTCTGTCTGTCCATCCATATATCTGTCTACCTGTCTGTCTCTCTTTATGCGACAGCTACCCCCTGTCTATAAATCCGTCCATTCCGCTCTCTGTCAGTCTGTCTCCGATATTCACGCATCACCGCATCATTCTGTCCAATCCCATCCCACTATTTGCCTTTCTTTCTTTATAAGGCAATCACGTCCTGTCTCTAAACCGTCCATTCCGCTATCTGACAGTTTACCTCAATTGATATCCACGAATCAGCCCGTCATTCCGTCCATTCCATCCCTCTGCCTGTCTGTCTATCTCTCTCTTAACGTTTAATCACCTGTTTCTAAATCCGTCAGTTCCGTTTATCTGCCAGTCTACCTCTATTGATCTACACCTATCAGCCCGTCACTCCGTCCATACCATCCCTCTATCAGTGACTCGGGCGGCATTACCTGCACCACCTCGGCCCCCTTTGGCGTGTCACCGGTGATGTCTGGCGCAGTTTAATCACCCGGCGAGGGCGTAATGAGTGCGACGGCCTGTAACGCCAACCCACCGCGGGAGGCTGCGGGGGAAGGCGAGGGAAACAGGCTACTCGAATTTGTTTTACTCAGCAGATTAACGACGTCATTAAGCGAGGCGAAGGGAAGGAGGGACCGAGGGATGGAGGAGGAGAAGGAAGAAGAGGAGGAGAAGAAAAAATGGAGGACAGTAGGAGAGCAGGAGGAAGGTGGGAGAGGAAGGGAGGGAAAGATGGAGTAGTAGGAGGGAGGGAGGGAGGAGGAGTAAGATGAAGGGGTGATGTAAGGGAGTGAGAAAGAAAGGGAGACATGGAGAAGTAATAGAAGGAGGGAGGGAGATAGAAGAGATGGAGGAATAGGAGAAGAAGGAAGAGGGAGAGAGTAGACAGTGAAGTAAAGGAAGAGAAAACGAGTGAAATATGCAGGAGTAAATGAGAATGAGATAGAAGGAAGGAAAAGACCAATGAATACTAGAAGACAGAGAAGTAGATGGATAGATATTTAGAAGAAGGAAAAGAAGAGAATGAGTCGGAGGAGAGAGAAAGGGAAGGAGGCGGAGGAGGAGGAGGGAGAAGACAAGAAAACAAAGGGAGAGAGATACGAGGATTTAGAAGGGAGGGAAGGCACGGAAAGGCGAGGATAAGGAGGAAGAATAGCGGGACGAAGAGGAAGGAAATAGGAAAAGGAAAAAGGAACCGAGAAGATGAAAGGGCAGGAAAGATACAAGCGAAGAGAGGAAAAAGAAAAAAAGGAATGATGGATGAACCAGAAGAAAAGAAGGAAAACTAGAAAGAACTAAAAGCAGAAAGGAGATTAGAGTGAAAATAAAATGAAAGAGAAAGATCAAGAGAGTTACCGGCAAAGAGAAAAAAGAAGAAATTAAGAAAAAAAGAAAGGAGCGATTGAGGAAGAAGGAAGGCAGGAAGGCGGAAGCGGATGGGAGGAAGGAAAAAAGGAGAGAAATATAAAGAAAGCAGATTAGCAGAGAATTAACAAGGACGGAGGAAAAAGAATAAGGAAGAAAAAGAGATGAGGAAGGCTTTAGGAAGAGAAATGTTTGCAAGACGGTAAATAATTGAACAAAGAGACGAGGGAAAGAATGAGGGCAAAAAGAATGAAGGAGGAAGAGGAGGAGGAGGAGGAGGAGGAGGAGGAAAGGAAAGTTGAACCGAAAAATATATACTGCAGAAAAATGCCACAAATGAAGGAATGAAAAAAAAAGAACAAGTTACATGATGTTTTTTTTCTATCCTTTTCTTTCTTTCACTTTCATTCATTCATTCATTCATTCATATCGTCTTTCTCTAGTTCTTTTTTTTATTTATTCCTTTCCTTTTTCTCTCTTTCTTATAATCGTCATTCATTTATTCACACATCCCTTCTCTTCTTTCACTCCTTCATTCTCTCATTCATTCTTTCTTATGTTTCTCTCTCTCTGTCGTTTTCTTCACTTTCTCTTCTTTATTTTTATTTATTTTCTACATTCATTCACTCCCTCTAATCTTTCTTTGGTTCAGTCATTCATTCACGTTTCTTTCTTTCCTTCATTCTTTCGTTACTCTCTCTCTCTCTCTCTCTCTCTCTCTCTCTCTCTCTCTCTCTCTCTCTCTCTCTCTCTCTCTCTCTCTCTCTCTCTCTCTCTCTCTCTCTCTCTCTCTCTCTCACTCTCTCCCCCCACACCCATACACCCTCCCCCCCCACACACATACACCCTCCCCCCCCACACACACACATCACATTCACCCTCCCCTCCCCCCCGCACACATTCACCTTCCCCCCCACACACACACATACACCCTCCCCCCCCCACACTCATCTATCCCCCCCCACCACCACACACTCAAACATAACAACAATAATTCGGTTTTCTTGATGTACTCCATTCGGGGCGCCAGGCGAGACAAATGAAGGAAACTCGTCAAGGAAAAAAACCCCACCTGATTAGGAGTAAGAACCGACGAACGAACGAACTAACCCACTCTAATTAAAGGTAAGGAGTGAGGTTCAAAGGGCGACCGTGAGAGAGAGAGATGAAAGAAAAATACAACACTTCTCTTTCTTCTTTCTTCCGATCTCTCTCTCTCTCTCTCTCTCTCTCTCTCTCTCTCTCTCTCTCTCTCTCTCTCTCTCGTAATGTGAGCTGGAGAGGAGTGGGAACTTTTTTCTTTAGTAAATGGAAACAAATAACTCAACGAAATCCTCAAGATGCTGTTGTTTATTGTGTGTGTGTGTGTGTGTGTGTGTGTGTGTGTGTGTGTGTGTGTGTGTGTGTGTGTGTGCGTGCGTGCGTGTGTGTGTAAGCGAGGGATGGATGGCCCAGTGACGTTCGGCAGTTTGAGTATTTTTCTTTTCCTCTTTTTCTTGTCTAACTCCTTCCCATTTTCCTTGCCAGCAGGTCATCCGTTTTCTTTCTATCTCCGTTTTCTCTCTCTCTCTCTCTCTCTCTCTCTCTCTCTCTCTCTCTCTCTCTCTCTCTCTCTCTCTCTCTCTCTCTCTCTCTCTCTCTCTCTCTCTCTCTCTCTCTCTCTCTCTCTCTCTCTCTCTCTCTCTCTCTCTCTCTCTCTCTCTCTCTCTCTCTCTCTCTCTCTCTCTCTCTCCGCCTTATATTCCTTTTATTTTCCTTCTTCCCCTTCTTTGCCATTCTTATTTATTTTTTTCTTCTTTTCTTCTTATCCTTTCTTCCCTTTCTTCTTCTGTATTGTTTTCTTAATTTTTGGTTCATCTTGTTATTTATTTTTTTCATAGTCTCTCCTCGTTCATATCTTTCATCCTTCTTTCTTTCCCCTTTCTCCTCTCTCCTTCTCCTTCTTTCTCCTCCTCCTTCTTCTTCACCGTACCTCTCCATTTACTCTCTCTTTGTCTCTCTCACTCACTCTTCCTCCCTCTCCCCTTCTCTCTCACGCACACACACACACACACACGCACCCTCGCTTCCAGAACTCCTTTCTCTTTTCTTTCCCTTTCTTCCTTCATCTCGTCCTTACAAACCATTAGGTCGTTCGCCTCTCTCGCTTCCTCGCCGCCTTCCTCGAGAGTTGCTTAGGGAGCGGCGCCCCCACCCTCAAACACCTTCAAAGGCCACATTACCGCCGGTCGGGCCAAAGAGGAAGGAAGGGGGAAGCGGGTGGTGGTGGTGGTGTGGGGGGGGGTGATGGGAGGGGGGGTGAGTGGTGGTGATTGTGATTTGTTTTTCGTGTTTTTTTTCGTGGTTATTGTTGTTGTTTCTTTGTGTTTGTATGGCTGCTGGTCTTTGCTTTTTTTCTTTCTTTCTTTTAGTCATTTATTCTTTCGTGGTGGCGGTGGTGGTGGCGGTGGTGGCATTTTTTTCTTTTTCCTTGTATTTTTATGCCTGTCTGTCTCCATTTTTTTACTTTCTTCCTTTCGATGATACGTTTCTCTTTTTCTTTGTGATCTTTTTTTTTGTATGTCGGTTTCCCAGTTTCCGCATTTCCTTTTTTTTTAATCATCATTTCTTTCTTTAACGTCGACAGTGAGATGAATCAGACTGAAAAATGATCGAACGCAGTAGAAATGCCGGTGAAATCCTATCCACTTACTGATGATCAAAGGAAAGATTAGGGAAACATCTTTATTGTAGATAACTAATGGTGCCTTAAGTATCGAGTTATTACAAAAAGATCAATAAGGGTAATTTACTGGACAGAACTTATCGAAACTTATTAATTCTAACATTTTCACATTCTGACTTAATACATTACTTACTAGCTACTAAATTTTACTTCCTAAATGAAATAAAGAACACTAACGAATGAAATAAAGGAAATGCAGATATAGAAACAAAGAAAGATAAAGAAAAAAGACAGACCAAGATCAATCAGTAAAAGAGTAAAAAAAAACCACCACCATCACCACGAAAGAATGAATGAATGAATGAATGAAAAATGAATGAATGCAAGAGATAAAAAGGCGAAGACCAACAAACATACTAACACAAACAACCAGAAAAATACTCTTTGAAATCGGATCACACCAATGCCTTTTACTTTTCTTTTTATCGTTTTTTCATTTTTCTTTGTGTTAAATATTTTCTCTCGGTTAGTCTTTTTCCGGCACACAATCCCTGACCGTCATCTCCGCGCCGCACATATCCATCACGGCGGCGACTCAGCATCCGCCTCTTTGTTTCCTTTCGTTTGACCCCAGCTTGAAAGGCAAATATTCTTAATTGGGGTGAAGGGCAAGTGCGGTATGTAGTGCTGTGTGTTGCTTTTCTCTCTCTCTCTCTCTCTCTCTCTCTCTCTCTCTCTCTCTCTCTCTCTCTCTCTCTCTCTCTCTCTCTCTCTCTCTCTCTCTCTCTCTCTCTCTCTCTCTCTCTCTCTCTCTCTCTCTCACTGTTTGTTTGTTTGTTTGTTTGTTTGTGTGTGTGTGTGTGTGTGTGTGTGTGTGTCCTCATAATATTCAGGCTTACAGTATTTTCCTTTGCCGGGCAGTGCTCTCAGAACTCTCTCTCTCTTTATATCACGTGTTTTTCTTTTGTCTGTTGATTCTCGCGTTCACATTTTGTTTGTATGTCAATCTGTCTGTTTGTTTCGTTATTTTGTTTAAGTCTTGTCTATTCTTTATTTGCTCTCGTCCTTCCTCTGTATTTATTTTAAGCTTTTTCCCTTCCTCCTCCAATTATAATCAAGTCTGTGTTTGCATTTCATTCTCTCTCTCTCTCTCTCTCTCTCTCTCTCTCTCTCTCTCTCTCTCTCTCTCTCTCTCTCTCTCTCTCTCTCTCTCTCTCTCTCTCTCTCTCTATCTCTCTCTCTCTCTCTCTCTCTCTCTCTCTCTCTCTCTCTCTCTCTCTCTCTCTCTCTCTCTCTCTCTCTCTCTCTCTCTCTCTCTCTCTCTCTCTCTCTCTCTCTCTCTCTCTCTCTCTCTCTCTCTCTCTCTCTCTCTCTCTCTCTCTCTCTCTCTCTCTCTCTCTCTCTCTCTCTCTCTCTTCCCCGTTTTCAATTTTTTAATGCCATCTATCTGTACCTCAGTCTCGTACCATTACCACTGCCCTCCTCCCCTCCTTTCCTTCCCTCCCTTCCCTTCCCTTCCTTCATTCCTCTCGTTTGTTGTTGTCCTCTTGCCTTTCACTCCTGACCCTCCTTTAACCCTTCGCTCATGGCCCTCATCCCTTTCTCTGTTCTCTCTCCCTCTCTCTCTCTTTCCAACAACTGCAGCAGAGGGAAGTACTAGGCATGGCGGGTATACATATTTTCCCTAACATGAATATTCCTTTCAGAGCACCTGCCTGCCTGCCTACCCGCCCCGCCCTCTCGTGGCCTCGCTGTGAAAGGTGCGTTGGGAGGCCTCTCTGTCTGTCCTCCTCGCTCGCTGTCACTTCACTTGCTCTAGCGCTTTGACTCTGAGGGGACGAAGGCTATGACATGTCCTACCACCACCACCACCACCACCACCACTTTGCATATTCATTTGCTTGCCTATCCCTTTATTTATTACTTACATTGTTCTTGAAGCGTAACAAAGTATAGGGAACGAGGGAAAGCTTTAACATGTCCCACCACCACCACCACCACCACCCACACTTTACATATTCATTTGCTTATCTATTCCTTTATTAATCACTTCATTTATATATATTTGAAGTATAACCTTAGTATAGGGAACAAAGGGAACGCTATAACATACACCACCACTATTTTCACCTACATTTTACAATATATATTTACTTCTCTATTTTATTATTTATTACTTTTATATGATTATCTTTTTCTTAAAGCATCATTTTAACATAGCCAACCAGTTTGCGTGCTACAGGAATCTAGTAGTACCAAGTGAGACATTTATTTACTTATATATTTGTTACTTGACTTGTATATCTTGTATTTAGATTCGCAGTTTATCATAGCGAACATTCTTTTTTACGAGCTACAGCAATCTAGAAGGACCAAGATAGACGTTTATTTACTTATTGGTTCCATTCTCTTCCTTTATTACCTCTCTCTCTCTCCTTCCTTCTCATTCTTTCATTCTCTCTCTCTCTCTCTCTCTCTCTCTCTCTCTCTCTCTCTCTCTCTCTCTCTCTCTCTCTCTCTCTCTCTCTCTCTCTCTCTCTCTCTCTCTCTCTCTCTCTCTCTCTCTCTCTCTCTCTCTCTCTCTCTCTCTCTCTCTCTCTCTCTCTCTCTCTCTCTCTCTCTCTCTCTCGCTCTCTCTCTCTCTCTCTCTCTCTCTCTCTCTCTCTCTCTCTCTCTCTCTCTCTCTCTCTCTCTCTCTCTCTCTCTCTCTCTCTCTCTCTCTCTCTCTCTCTCTCTCTCTCTCTCTTCATTCTTTCATTCTCTCTCTCTCTCTCTCTCTCTCTCTCTCTCTCTCTCTCTCTCTCTCTCTCTCTCTCTCTCTCTCTCTCTCTCTCTCTCTCTCTCTCTCTCTCTCTCTCTCTCTCTCTCTCTCTCTCTCTCTCTCTCTCTCTCTCTCTCTCCCCCCTTCCTTCTCATTCTTTCATTCCCTCCCTCTCTCTCTCTCCTTCCTTCTCATTCTTTCATTCCCTTCCTCTCTCTCTCTCTCCTTCCTTCTCATTCTTTCAATCCCTCTCTCTCTCTCTATTTGTTGCTGACTTCCATATCTTGTTCCTGGATCTTAATTTATCACGGCGAACAGACTTTCTACTACGACCAGGATAGCCTTATGCAACCGTACTACAAAGGCCTATTAGTAGAAGCCAGACGAAGAGCGCTTTCTCCTCCCACCACAATGCCATGAGCCAGTAAGGTGAGGTACGGGTTGTCCCACTCTTAAAATGATCAGAAGTTTCAAGTAATGATTCCTAGTTTTATTTGTATTCATTATTTGGGACATTGTGAAGGACTGATTAGTTATGTTGACGGCGATCAGGGCTACTTCAATGGCATGGTGTGTGTGAGTGTGTGTGTGTGTGAGTTTGTATTTGTGTCTGTCTTTGTGTCACTGTCTTTATCTAACTATCTTTCGCTCTCTCTTTCTCTTTCTCTGCGCACTCCATCATCCCTTCATCCCGTTCCCCTCATTTCGGTAACTCACCTTTATCGTTCGTCGTATACTTCCTCCTCCCTCTCTCGTTCCGTCTCGGCCATTATTCTCCTTGCTTACGTCTGTGATTTATTGGCCTGTTCCTTGTACCGGCGAGGAGGAGAGAGGGAGAGGGAGAGGAGGAGGGGGAGATGAAAGACGGAGAGATGAAGGAGAAGAATTGGAAGGAGAGAGCGAAAGCAGAAGAGAGGGGCGGAGGGAAGATGAAGAGCAGTCTTTTGAGTTTAAAGACGGTGAATTCTGGAGTAGAGGAGATAAAAGAGGAGTAGAGGATAAAGGAGTGATGATGGAGGGGATAATGTCTGCGTCCCTTGCTCGGGTGAGAAATGAAAATGGGGAAATGGAGTGCGTATGTCTTGTCTTCCTGTTTGTGTGTCTGTATGTTGGAGTGTGTGCGTGTATGTGCGTGTGTGTGTATGTGCATCTTCCCTCGTCTACACATCTTCATACTTGCTCACTCATCATTCTGAACACTTGTATAACTCTGCTTCTGTTTTTCCCCGAAGCCTCTCTACCCCCCTTCCTCCTCTCTTTCCTTCTTCTTTTCCTCTCGTTCTCATCCAGAAGCCCTCTTTCATCTCCTTCTCCTGCCTTCCTTCCTTCAGTTCCCCCTCCGTTCCTGTGCCTCTCTCCCCTCTCTCTCTCTCCCCCTAATCCTCCTCTCATCCATAACCATCCGCCTCTCCCCGCCTGCATCCTTCATCAATATCTTCAGGAAGTGAGAGGGAAAAGAGAGGGGTGAAGGGAGGGAGAGAGGAGAAGGCACTGTTAACTTTCCTTCTGAATTCGCCTTCCTCCTCAATTTGCCTTCCTCCTTCTCATAGTTCGTTGGCCCTCGGTTGCGTCCTTCCATAGTCTCTTTACCTCCATATCCGCGTCCTGCTTGCATCCTTGACTTCCTTCAGTCATCTTATTCGTCCCCACTTCCCCCTCAATTTGCCTTCCCCTATTCGTCTTACCTTTTTCCGGTCATCCCCAAATTCCCCATCAACTCCGCCTCAGCATCCTACTTTCATCCTGGACTCGTTTTCCCTCAACCGCCGCGTTCCCCATCTCCATCTTTGCATTCTCCATTCTTTCAATCGTCTTTCTTGTCCCCACCTTTCCCCCTTACCTTTCCCTATTCCTCTTACCTTCTTCCCTGTATCCCCAAAGTTCCCATCTCCGTCCCATCATCCCTCTTTCATCCCCAGCCCATTTTTCCTCATCCTCCGCGTTCCCATCCTCACCTTTGCATTCCCCAAGCCGTCTCACCTTCATCCCCCCATGCCCAACGGCCCTTCCTCCTCATCATCATCATTCCTCATCATCCCCGGCCCGTTTTTCCTCATCCTCCGCGTTCCCATCCCCACCTCTGCATTCCCCAAGTCGTCTCACCTTCATCCCCCCATCCCCAACGTCCCCTCCTCCTCACCATCATTCCTCATCATCCCCGACTACGTTTTCTCATTCTCCGCATTCCCTTCTCCGTCCTCGCATTCCCCAACTCGTCCTACCGTATCCCCTCATCTCTGAAATCCCCACCTCATCATCCCCCCAGCCTCCCCCTTCTATCCCCCCCGACAGGTTTCCGCCCATAGGGATTCCACGAAGCCTTGAAGCGTAATGGCATTAAGGTGGCCGATATTTTGAGCCGAGATAAACGTCATTACGGCGGCGCAAGTTTGGACGTGGACGGTAGTGGCTTTGCGTGTCGCTTGATGGAGTCCGGCCTGGCTTAGCGGAGGGGATGAGGCGGCGAGGTGAGGCTGCGGGGGTGGGACGCGGGGATGCTGGAAGGTGGGAGGAAGAAGGTGATGAAGGGAAAGAGAGAATGGTAAATAGAAAGTAGTAGATGAGGGTGTAAGAAGTAGATGATGGGAAGAAGGACTGGGAAAGGATGCTGAAAGGTGGGAGGAAGAAGGTGATGAAGGGAGAGAGAGAGAATGGTAGAAAGAAAGTAATAGATGATGGTGTAAGAAGTAGATGACAGGAAGAAGAAGGCAGGTCGTGGACTGGAAAGGATGCTGGAAGGTGGGAGGAAGGTAGTGAATTGAGATAGAGAGAGAGAGTGGTAGATAGAAAGTAGTAGACGAGAGTGTAAGAAGTAGATGATAGAAAGAAGGCAGGTCGTGGACTAGGAAAGGATGCTGGAAGGTGGAAGGAAGAAGGTGATGAAGGGAGAGAGAGAGAACATAAGAACATAAGAACGCAGGAGTCTACAAGAGGCCGGTAGGCCTGTACGAGGCAGCTCCTTTGACCCTAAGCTCCCGTGTATCTAACCCCACCTAATATCGCTGTCCATGAATTTATCTAGTCTATTTTTGAATGTGACAATTGTATTGGCACTCACCACATGACTGCTAAGCCTATTCCACTCGTCCACCACCCTGTTAGTAGACCAATTTTTGCCTGTGTCCCTGTTGAATCTGAATTTATCCAGTTTAAACCCATTACTTCGTGTTCTACCCGGTTCTCTTACCAACAAAACCTAACGAATGTCTCCCTTATTAAAGCTCTTCATCCATAAGGGAGACATTCATAAGGTTTTGTTGGTAAGAGAACCGGGTAGGACACGAAGTAATGGGTTTAAACTGGATAAATTCAGATTCAACAGGGACATAGATAGAAAGTAGTAGACGAGGGTGTAAGAAGTAGATGATAGGAAGAAGGCAGGTCGTGGACTAGGAAAGGATGCTGGAAGGTGGGAGGAAGAAGGTGATGAAGGGATGGAGAGAAGGGTATACTATGAAGGGTAAAGAGAGAGGCAAGTAATAGATAAGGGTGTAATGAAGAGGTGGTTAGAAGAAGGCAGGACTTGGGCTGGAAAAGGATAGTACTGGAAGGTGAGAGGAAGAAGATAGTGAGGAGGGTGAAGAGAATGGGAGACTGAGAAGGGTAGAGACAGGGGAAATGGGAGTAAGAACGTAGTAGATGGTAGGAAGAAGGAGAGACGTGAACTGGAAAAAAAATAATGCTAGGAGATTTTTTTTTTTTTACAGCTAAGGAGACAGTTCAAGGACGTAAAGAAAAGTATATAAAAAAAGCCCGCTACTCACTGCGGGTGGAGAAACAGGGGAAGTGATTGATGAGGATGTAAGAAAGTAGAAAGTCACAGGAAAAAGGTAGAACGTGGACTGGAAGAGAATGCTGGAAGGTGATAAGAAGGAAGTCAATGGCTGGAGATGATGGGATATTGTGACGGGTAAAGTCTGGAGAAAGTAATAATTGATGGCGTGAGGAAGTTGTGACGAACAAAAGAGGAAGGAGACTTTAAGGAGACACTGGGGAGGGTAGATACAGAGGAAACTAATAGATATGAGAGTAAGAAAGTTGTGACGAAGAAAAAGGGGAAGGAGACTAAGGAGACATTGAGAATCTTAGGGATGGGGGAAAGTAACAGACGAGGACGGTATTGAAAAGGATTGAGAGAATAGGATACTTAGAGGAGTAGAGACTGGATAAAGTGACAAAAGAAGGAATAAGAAAGCTGTAACGAAGAAAAATGGGAAGAAACCAGGAAAATAATAGAGAATACACAAAAAGTAGAGAAAAGACAGAAGATGGAGAATGAAATGGGAGGTGGGTTATGATGATGAAGTTGAGGGACATGAAGTGTGCGAAGGTAGTTTAGGAAAGCCACAAAGCGTAGGGAGAGAGAGAAAAGGAAATGGAGACGAGCATAAACTGGATAGGTAGGAAGAGGGAATGCAAATATGAAGCTGAAAAGATCTGTAATGGTAAAGCTAAGAGATGAAGGACACATTACGGAAGCTGTGAAGTGTTTGTTATATTAAAGGAGTTGGCGGAAGAAGATTTACGTTTTAGTGGCTTTTTAATGTTTGATGCAATGATGAGATGTCTATTTGATATTGTGGGAGGGTGATTCGTCGACTTGGTTTCTCTCTTATTTATAAACGTAAATTTGAGGTTAGAAATGAACACCCTACTCGTAATATGGCGAAGGAAACTCTCTCTCTTTCGCTCTTGCTCTCTCGCTCTCTGTCTCTCTCTCTCTTCGCTCCATTGAGGTCCTTCGTCACCCGCTAAGAGAGAAGAAGAAAAGACTGAAAATAGCTCCGGGAGAGAGGAGAAGGAGGTCAATCCATACGTGAGCCGGAAAAGCCCAAGACGCCTGAAAGAACCTTAATCCCCTCCTGCTTCTTGCTCTTGAAATAAAAAAGATAAAATAAAATAAAAATAAAAAAGGGGGAAAAAAAGCTCAATCTTCGTCCTGGGTCCTAAAGAGGCGGATTAAAGCACTAGTAGTTCTTTAAAGAGGTATTTAGTATTTGTTGACCTATTAAAGAATGCGTTAGTTACTTAAAGGATTAGCGAGTGTCTTTGGGGTTTAAGAGGTAAAATCTCTTTGTCGCTGTTATGGATTTTAAAAGATGATTAAAGCACCATTTCTTCAAAGAGTTAGTATTTGTTAATCTGCAAGAAGTATAGCTATTAAATTATTAGTGATTGGATTCTATCAACAATGGTGTCCCACAGGACTCTGTTCTATCACCCACTCTCTTCCTGTTATTCATCAGTGATCTTTTTTCCATAACAAACCGTCCTATCCACTCATATGTTGACGACTCCACTCTGCATTATTCAACTTCTTTCGACATAAGACACTCTCAGCAGGAATTACAAGACTCCAGACTGAAGGCTGCAGAATGCTTAACTTCAGACCTTGCTATCAATTCCGATTTGGGTAAAAGGAACCTTGCGTCCTTCAATGCCTAAAAAACCCAAACACATATCCCCTATTCTTCGACAACGCTCAGCTGTCAACTTCTTCAACACTAAACATCCTCGGTCTATCCTTAGCTCAAAATTTCAATTTGAAACTTCACATCTCTCTTACTAAATCAGCTTCCCCGAGGTTGGGGGTTCTGTATCGTCTCCAAGAGTTCTTCTCCCCCGCACAGATGCTTTCCATATATAAGGACCTTGTCCGCCCTCGTATGGAGTATGCATCTCACGTGTGGGGGGGCTCCACTCACACAGCTCTCTTGGACAGAATGTAGTCTAAGGCTCTTCATCTCAGTAGCTCCCCTCCTCTTACTGACAGTCTTCTACCTCTTAAATTCCTCCACCATGTTGCATCTCTTTCTATCATCTATCGATATTTTGATGCTGACTGCTCTTCTAATCTTGCTAACTGCATACATCCCCCCCTCCCGCGGCCCCGCTGCACACGACTTGCTACTCAAGCTCATCCCTACACTGTCAAAACCCCTTATGCAAGAGTTAACCACCATATCCATTGTTTCATCCCCTTCACTGGTAAACTCTGGAACAGCCTTCCTTCGTCTGTGTTTCCTCCTGCCTATGACTTGATCTTCTTCAAGAATAGTGTATCAAGACACCTCTCCATCCGAAATCGACCTCTCTTTTGGCCACTCTATACTTTTCGCTTTGTGGGAGCAACAGTTTGCGGGCTTTTTTTTTTACATTTTCGTTTTGTTGCCCTGGAGTTGCTCTCTGTGCTGAAAAAAAAAAAGGATTTTTGTATAGGTTGCGTGCTCAACTCATCAAGTTCAAGCTTGGGACCGAGTTGGAGACAAAACAATCCGCGCTTCTTCTTTTGATCTGTTTCGCGTTGATGCCGCAAGACAGACTTTCTGCCGAAATGCCATCCACTTGTGCAGTGCCAAGAACCTCCAACCCGATAGTAACCCCTTTGCGATGGTGAACATTTACTCTCATGCACGCCACCTATATGAATGGTCTTGGTGATAGTGATGACTAATGATAGTAGTAGTAGTAGTAGTAAAAGTAACAATGACGATAGTGGTAATAATAGTAGTAAGGAAGTGACAGTAATGGTGGTAATAGACCTAAAATTAGCAGAAACAGTAATAATAGCAATAGTCGTAGTTGTTGTTACAGTGTTGTTGTCGTCGTCGTCGTGGTGGTAGCAGTATCGCCTCGCTTTTGGGCTGGTTCCTCTTCCATTGTGCGGCGGGTGACGGGTGTAAGCGGTAGTCGATATATTGGGAGTAGATAACGGACGGCCGCCGCGCACGTACATAGGCCTGGCATTATCGCGGGGCGGCACCAGTCCGTATCGCCGCCGCCGCGAAGAATTGCCCGCCACCGCACGATCACTCTTCGCCGCACGTTGTTTTGGCCCCGACGCTGCCGCCAGATTGGGACCTTATGCTGCCTCTTATCTCCCATTTGTCCCGTCCTTCCCTCCTGGTCCCCTGCCTCCCTCCCTCCCTCTTTCCCTTCTCTCCTTTCTCTTCTCGTTTTCTTTTTCCATGTTTCCCTTTCGACCTCTTCCGGTGTTATGGTTCTTCTTCGATCCATTTTTTTTCCCGTCTCTCTCCCTTCTCCCCTCTTTCTTTCTCTTTTCTTCCTCTTCTTGTGTTCTGTTTTTTTTTATCTCCCATTTTTCCTGCCCTTCATTTCATCGTCCCCTGTCTCCCTCTTTCCCTTCTTCCCTTTTTCCTTTCTCCTTGTTTTTCTTCCTTCAATCTTCCCTTCGTCCTCTTCCGGTGTTAGTTCTTCTTGTATCTATTTTTTCCTGTCTCTCCCTTTTCCCCTCTTCCTTCTCCCCTCTTCTTTCTCTTTTCTTCCTCTTCCTGTCCTCTGGTTCTTCCCTATCTTCCATTTTTCCTGTCTTTCCCTCCCTCCTGTCTTCCTACCTCCTTTTTTCTTTCCTTTCTTTTCTTGTTTCCTTATTTTTGACTTCCTTCCTTCCTTCTGGTGTTATGGTTCTTCTTATCTCCCATTTTCCTTACCCTTCCCTCTCCTCCTGTCTCCCTCCATCCTGTCCCTCTCCCTCCCTTTCTTCTCCCCTCTCCTTTCTCTTCTTCTTCCAGTCTTCCTTTTTTCTTGTCTTCTCGTTCTTCCCTCACTCTCACCCTCCTGTTTCTCTCCCTCCATTCCCTCTTCTCCTTTTTCTTTATATTCCAGGCTTCCTTTTCTTCGTCTTCCGTTCTTCTGGTTCTTTCTATCTCCTGTTTTTTTCTGCCTCTTCCCTGGTATTCTGTCTTCTTCCCTATTTCCTCACTTTTCTTCCTACTTCCCTTCCGTTCCCTTCCTCTCCTCCCGTCCCTTCTCTTCCTGCTCCTCTTCCTTTTCCTTCCCTTCATCCCGTCCCTTCTCTTCACCTCCTTTAGTCCCTTCTCTTTCTCCTACCTTTCCTGTCCCTTCACCTCCTTCTGTCTCTTCCTACTTCCCTTCTCTTCCCTTCCTCTCCTCCCGTCCCTTCTCTTCCTGCATCCTTTCCCTTCACCTCCTCCCGTCCCTTCTCTTTCTCCTACTCTTCCCATCCTTTCATTTCCTCCCGTCCCTTCTCTTCCTGATCCCATTCCATTCCAATCCTCTCCTCCCGTCCCTTTCCTTCCTACTACCCATGCCTTCCCTTCCTCTCTTCCCATCTCTTCCCTTCTTCCCCCCCTCACCGTCCCTTCGCCCCCTACCCTCCCGTCCCTCCATCTCCTCACGGCATCATTCGTTTTCGTCTCCCTCTCGTAATCTTGATCGCTTCGTTGTAGTCTATACTTTTCGTGTCTTTCCGAAGAACATACACTTTTTCTTCTTTGATATTCCTTCTGATTCATGTACCACTCCCTTATTCACTCATTCATCGGGTCACTCTTTGATTTACGTATATTTTTAGCTTTTTTATTTATTTATTTTTCTTTAGTTGATTTCTTCATAAAGTGTAACGTTATTTTTTTACTTTATCATTTTTTTCCTTCTTTTTTTCTTCTTCAGTTTGCTTTACTTCTTCATTATCTTCATCCTAACCTTCTGTAACTCTCTTTCTTAATCTTCTGTACTTTTTTTCTCCTGTCTGTCTTCATGTGTTCCTCTTCTTTATCATCCTATTTATCATCATATCTATTTTCATCTTTCCTCTTCGTTCGTCTTGCTTTTTCGCTCTCGTTCTCCTCGTCCTCCTCTTTGTCCTTCTCCTCCTTCTCCTCCTCCTCCTCCTTTCTACATCTTTACACTGTCGTTGCTCTTCTATAAAACGTTCTGCTCTTTTCTCTTTTATTTCATTTCTTCTCTTACTTCTTCCATGTTTTCTTCATCTTTATTATCCACACGCTTCATTTTTTCTTCCCTTCATCTTTTTTGTCTCGTAATTATCCTTTTGTGCCCCTCTTCATTATCATCATCTAGTTTCATCCTCTTCTTGCTTCCTCCTCCTCCTCCTCCTCCTCCTCCTCGACCTCCTTCTTTCCCTCCTCCTCCTCCTCCTCTCCCCTTTCCTTTCCTCTTTCTTGTCCTCCTCCTTCTCCTACCGCTATCTTTACATTGCCGTTTCTCTCCTGTGCTACAACGTCCTGTACTTCTTTTTTTTTTATATTTCATCTCTTACTTATTTCGTGTTCTCTTTGTCTTCATTATATTTACGCTGTATTTTTTATTTGCCATATTTTTTCTTAATTTTCCTCTCATTATCCTTAACTTTCTCTTTTCTGTTTTTATTTTATTTTCTTTCTATTGCATCTTCCTCTTCGTCCTCGTCCTCGTCCTCGTGCTCTTTGTCCTCCTACTCCTTGTCCTCCTCCTCCTTGTCCTCCTCCTCTTCGTCCTCGTCCTCCTTGTCCTCCTCCTCCTTCACTTTGCGCCATCTTTGCACTGTCGTTTCTCTTCTATGCAACGCTCCACCCTTCTCCGAGCAGCATCCTCAGTTGTCTCATTACTCTCCTCCTTCACAATCTCCTCGTTGAAACTTCTTCCGTATCATTCTTCAGCGCTCTCCTCCCCAGGTCACGAGCAAGGCGTCTCCCCCGTCACCCCTCACCCCCCTGACCCCCCTGACCCTGACCCCCCTCTTCTTACCCTCCACTACCCTTGCCTCCATCTCCTACACACCGCGTCTCCCAGCTTCTCTCCTCCTCCTAATCTTTCACTCTCTCCTCCTCCTCCTCCTAATCCTCCTCCTCCTCTCCTCCCCTCGAACTTGCGTACCTCATGTCCCTTGCACCACCCATCACGTACTCATGAATTCTGCTGCCCCTTTGTTTCCTGCTGTTTCTGCTTCTGCTCTTGCTCTTTCTCTTTCTCTTTTTTCTTCCTCCTCTTTCCCTTGTTTTGCCTTTTTCTCGTTCATGTCATGCTTAGTTGTTGTTGTTTTTATATTTGTTTCTGTTCTCACTTTTTCTCGTTCTGTCTTTTTCTGTTCGTTTAGTTTAGTTGTTTTTATTCTTTTTGTTGTTGCTTTCGTTCTCATTGTCATTCGTACTCTTCTTCGTCTGTTTCTTGCCCCGTTCGTTGTTATTCTTGCATTTCTCTTTTTTTTCGCTGCTTGTTTATTTGCCTTATTTTCGTCATCATTCTTTGCTACTTTGCGCGTATCTTTCATTCTTTTTTTCTCTCTCTCATTATGTTTCCTCTTGTCGTCGTTGCTGTATTTCGCCTCCATCTCTTCGTCCTCTTTCATATCTTCCTCCTCCTCCTTCCCCTTCTATTCCTTCTGTTTCACATCTTCTTTTTTCCTCCTCTTTCTTCTTTTCCTCATCTTCCTCTTCTTCTCTCCTTTTTTTTTTTTTTTTAAACACAGGCACATGTATACTATTTACATACCCAAAGGAGCACTGTCGTGTGCTGCCTATTCAAAGGGCAGAATAAAATCTATATAAAAAATAACTACATAAACTATAAAAAATATATATACTATAAAAAAAACGTACAATACAGAATATATGTGAACGCACTGCACACTACACTCGTGTCACTGCTCCACCATGAGTGTCAGTGGAGTGGGGAGTGAGCCCCTCCAGTGGTGAGCCGACAGTTTTATTTTTTGGGTGTTCATCTCCCGGATGTTTGGTACACAGGCCGTGAACATGTTCCACATCCGGCAGACTCTTCCCGAAAAGGTGCGCTGGTGCTGGCTGGTACGGGAACACGGCACCTCCACTGCGTCACCACGGGATAGCACCGTTCTCGTGTCCCGCGTGGTGACTCTCGGAGGTTGGCGTAAGCCCACCAGATGTGGCACTCCCTGCACTTGTGCCTTGTGAAACACCACAAGACCAGCTACGTCCCTGCGGTGTTCCAAGGAGTCGACGGAGCTGAGAGTTTTCTGCCCGGTTGGGGGGTCTGCCGCATCCACCAGTCGCAGTGCCCGTCTCTGGATGGCGTCGAGTCTCCCGCTGTGCGAGGCAGCACACGACATCCAAGGGAGGGCAGCGTACTCCAGGTAAGGCCGTATCTGGGCCTTATAGAGCAACAGCCTCCCTTTTTTGTCGAGGAAGCTGGCCACCCTTCGCAGGCAGGAGACTCTGTGGGAGGCCTTTTGGGCAATGTGTTTGATGTGGCTGTCAAACCGAAGTCGTCAAACCGTAGCCCTCGATCTACTTCCACTCCCAGAATCTTGACGGATTCCTGGAGTGGGAGGGGGACGCCACCAAAGCTTAGCTTCCCCTCCACTGCTGGCCCAGCAGTGGGGGATCGAGAGACCACCATTGCCTGGGTCTTCTCTGGGGCAAAGGTCACCTGCCAGTGGGGACCCCACTCCTGTAGCACCTTCAGCTGCTGATTGACCTCGTCAGCAGCTCGCCCACAGTCTTGTCGGGGGTAGGTGCAGGAGAGAGTGCAGTCATCAGCGTAAGCTGAGACTGCTGGCAGCTGCCATAGAAGGTCGTCCACATATATGTTCCACAGAACTGGCCCTAGCACTGAGCCCTGTGGCACTGATGCCTCCACTGGCAAGGAGTCGGACGTCTGCCCGTTGACGACAACCTGGAGGGTCCTTCCTTGAAGGTAGTCTCCCAGGAGCTGAAGGAGGTCGCCTTGAATGCCCTTAGCACAGAGTTTTTCAAGGAGACCTCCGTGCCACACCCTGTCAAAGGTACCCGCTATGTCCAGGGCTACCACGACACTGTCCAGGCCGTCGTCAAGGGCGTCCTGCCAGTTCTTGGTGAGGAGCATCAGCAGATCGGAGGTGGACCGACCAGGTCTGAACCCATACTGTTGGTCCGAGAGAAGGTAGTTGTCCTTGAGGTGGCGACAGACTACGTCTGCCACGACCCTCTCGAACACTTTCCGCACCACAGACAGCAAGGAGATGGGCCGGTAGTTTTTGGGGTCAGACCTGGAGCTCCTCTTGTGGACGGGAACCACCCGAGCCTCTTTCCACGCCGATGGCCAGGTGTTTTCCCGGAGGCAGGCAGAGAAGACTGTGGTGAGAGGGGCAGCCAACTCGTGGGCACACTGCTTCAGCAGGTGCGGGCTGAGGTCATCGGGGCCGGTCGCCTTCTGGGTGTCCAGCCCTCGCAGCAGGCGCTCGACCAACACCTGTGTCACCTCCACTTTCGTGAGTCTCCTCGCACTGCTGTTCCAGATGTGGTGGTGTCTGTCCGGGGTTATCCACCTTCATCTTCTCGGCGAAGAGACTGGCCAGCAGCTGGGCTTTCTCCTTGCTGCTGGTGGCCACTGTTCCATATTGTCTTAAGAGAGGAGGAATCGCGTCCTGGCGGCTGATCCCCTGCCTTTCCTTGACGAGGGACCACCAGGTCTTATTTCCTACCCCTGCTCCACACAGCTTGCGCCTCATGTCTTCCTCCCACTTCCTTATGGCCCACTTGCTGGTCACCACCATCCTCCTGCAGGCCGCACGGTGCAGGACCTTGTTGCGCCGAGTCGGGTTCCGCTTGTAGCGGAGCCACGCTGAATACTTAGCGTCAGCAGCAACACGGCAGCGGTAACCAAACCATGGTTGATCCGCTGGTCTGGTGGTGAACTGTCGGTGGGGCACATGTCGCCTCTGGAGGGCCAAAAGTCGGGAGGTGAGGGCTTGTGTCATGCCCTCCGCCCCGCCTTGCAGCAATGAAGGCCACGCCGTGTGGCTCAGGTCACGGCGTAAGGAGGTCCAGTCAGCCTTATCCCACAGCCAGATCGTGCGGGCGGTGGCCTCGTCCCGAGCCACCCCCACATCCACCAGGGTCAAGACAGCATGGTGGTCGGAGCTGCCCACGAGTCCCAGCTGGTGACAGCGTAGAATGTCCTCCTGGAGGTCGGAGATGACGAGGTCAAGCGTCCCGCCCAGCTCGTGAGTAGGGATGGTTACGTGGTCCGTCAGGCCCTGCACCGCCAAGAGGGATTCGTAGGCGTTCTGTTCCAAGTGGTGGTTGAGGTCACCCACCAGTAGGACGTGCCTGCAGCTGTGCGCCACTAGCAGGTCGTCCAGGGACTCGGTGAGGTACCGGAGAGAGGCAGGCCCTTGTCGTGGCGGGCGGTACATAGCGCACAATAGGAGGGCAGAGCGGTTAGCCAGCACAACCCGGAAGAACATTACCTCCATCTGGGGAGGCGTGTCCACGTCGAGGTGCTGGGCCTGTAGTCCTTCCTTGAAGCAGACAGCCACTCTGCCTCCTGCTCGCTCATGTCGGTCCCTCCTGGCCCAGTGAGTGTAGCCACGCATCTTGCCAAACGTGGACTCCACTTCACTGTTCAGCCAGGTCTCCGTCACCACAACTATGTCGGCACTATGTCGCAGGGCACAGTTGTGGGTCAGGTCTCCGATGTTCGTTCGGAGACCACGTACATTGGCGGAGATGACCTTTAATTGACGGCAGGGGGGTAGTGGCTGTACCATGATGGTGGGGGCAGCGGTCCGGCGTGGTGGTGTGTAGGAGGGCTCGTCTGGGGGTGTCGGGGGAGGAGGGGGTTCCACTGCCAGTCCGGGATGTGATTCCAGGCCCCCGGCTGTGGAAGAAGTGGGCGGGTCTGTGGTAGGGGCTGAGGCTGTGGTGGTGCTGATGGGAGGCTAGTGGCCGGAAGCCTTCCCTCCGCCAGGATTCGTCGGAGGAGACGTTCCTGTCTCAGGCCCTTGTGTAGCAGGACACCTCCTCCTCCTCCTCCTTCCCCTTTTCTCCCTCATCTTCCCTTTCTCTTCCTCCTTCTTCCCCTTTTCTTCCTTTTCTTTCTCATCTTTTTCTTTCTCCTCATCCTTCTCCTTCTCTTCCTCATCATCCTCATCTTCCCTCCTTGTTGTCCTCCTCCTCCTTTTTCCCTTCTCTTTCTCATTTTTTTCTTCCTCCTCATCCTTCTCCTTCTCTTCCTCATTATCCTCATCTTCCCTCCTTGTTGTCTTCCTCCTCCTCCTCCTTCTTCCCCTTCTCTTTCTCAATTCCTCTTCTCTTCCTCCTCCTTTCTCTGTTGTCCTTCTCATTGCCGTCTTCGTAGTTATCATCCTTGGCGTCGTCTTCTCCTTCATCATCAAAATTATACCACCACCCCCTGTCTTCCTCCTTTTCCTCTCAATTACCGCTGATAATTCCATGTTCCAGTTTGACTTTGAAGCCTCACTCCCCGCTCATTCCGACTGCTTCGCGCCAGCACAAAATCCAATTGGTCTGGGTTATTACCGCGGAGATGAGACAGTCGGGGATCCTCTGCCGGCCGTCCATCAAACATAACGCGATACGTGACCTCAGGGCGGGCGGCATCGGGGTCATAGGGGCCGGATTACGCGTTCAATGACTCACGGATTATTTATACTTTTCCCTCCGTCCCTCAGGCGCTGTCGATGCTGGAGTGGTGCCATCGAGTGAGTGTCAGCGGCCCCAGAGAGGCGGCCGTTGGGGAGCGTGACGAGGGACCTGGTGGTGAGTAGACGAGTTTTGCTATTTTTTGTAGTTTTGAAGAAATATTACGAACACAAATGAACAGTAGATGGGTTATATATGTACTGCGTTGATTTTCTTTGAGGGAATGGACCAATGGGAGCATGTTAAAAGGTCGATGAGTATAGATAGATGTATCTCTTTATACGTGACGAAGAGAGGGCCGATACAGGGACAGTGGATCAGATTATACACATGCTAATCCCCCATTTTCTTTGGCTAGTAAAATGAGAAAAGCACTGACTGAGCAGATGGTAGTAAACGGCAGAGAACAAAGCGGTCCCTATGTAAATGACGAAAAAAATGGGAACGTTAAACTATACCTCAGACATACACATTAATTTTCCATTTTCTTTGGTTGATAAAAAAGTCAACGAACATCGACTGAGCAACAAACCGGAGTCATCGAGAGTAGCCTCGCGTGGCGGTCACCTTTAGGAAAAACATGAGCTGCCAGTCACAGAGGAACCCCCATCAGCGGCGGCGTTCCCAGGGGCGAGGCGAAGGCCGGCTCTGGGCGCGGGATGGCCTGGCTGGAGGGAACGAGTTTGGGAAGTAATAGCGTGCAGGCCGGGGCGGGGCGGGAGGGATGAGATGCTGGACTCTTGAATATCGCTGGTGTGCCCGGGATCACTACGCAGGGAATGTATCATGTTGCTTGGGGTTTAAAGGAGGATCTCTCTCCTATAAATACTCATCAGTGGAGAATGGACGAAAACTAGATAGAATAGGGATGAAAACTAGATGGAATAGGGATGAAATGCCGGACTCTTGTTGCTTGGTGTGTTTTGAAGGAGGATTTCTCGTCTAGTGTGCATAAATAACCCAATAACCTGATGAACACTTATAACTGAGGGAAGAAGAAAACTAGATAAAATAGGGATGAGATGCCGGACTCTTGAATATCGTTGGTGTGCCCTGGATCACTACGCAAGGAAGGTATTATGTTGCTTGTGGTTCAAAGGAGAGACAGAAATAGTCAGATAGATAGATAGAAAGATAGATAGATAGATAGATAGATAGATAGAAGGATAGATAGGTTACAGATATTGGCCAGAAAAAACGAAAATATGACACGGTAATACATCACAGTTTCTCGTTGTCCATAAAAAAAAAACCATTAAAATATATAAAAATTGACTTGAAAAACGTTAAAATTACTAAGAAACTACCCCGATAAGGATGAAAATAGAACCTAACTTACACCTAGACGCTTGGAATATGTATCAGTGGAGCATGAACGAAAAAAAATGGAATAGGGATGAGATGAGTGACTTGAATATTGTTTGTGCACGCGGCATCACTGTGGATTAAAGGTATTTTGTTGCTTGGTTTGGTTTGATGGAGTATTTATCTTGTAGCGTTTATAAATACCGCAATAACCTTATGAAAAGTTTAATAGAGAAAGGACAAAACTAAACTGAATGAGGATGAGATGAGTGACTCTTGAATATTGTTTGTGCACGCGGGATCACTATGGATTAAGGGCATTTTGTTGCTTGGTTTGGTTTGATGGAGTATTTATCTTGTAGCGTTTATAAATATCGCAATAACCTTATGAAAATTGTAATAGAGAAAGGACAAAAACTTAAGAGGATGAGGTGAGAGACTCTTGAATATTGCCTATGTGCGCGGAAACACAACGCAGGAAAGGTACATATCCTGTTGTTTGGTGTGGTTTGGGATAACGATTTATCTTCTATGAATAACCTAATAACTTCAAGCCACTTTATGATCACTGAAATAGAGAATGGACGAAAGCTAAAACAGACAGGCAAAGACAATTACAGGGAAAGACAGAGACAGACAGACAGACAGAGAAAGGCATAGACAAAATAAGATTGGGGAGAGATTTGGACTCGCTAATATTGTCTCTACGCTCTGAAACATTTCGGATAAAAGGTATCTTGTTACTTGATTACATTTCAAGGAGTATTTGTCTTGTAAAGTTGGCCTAATAACTCTCAGCCACCTCATGAACAATAGATTAGAGAATGAACGAAGACTTGAGAGAATAGACACTGAGGAGACAGATACAAGAAGACACAGACACAGGCAGAGACAGAGACAGAGACAAGCAGACAGAGACAGACAAGCAGACAGGAAGACAGACAGGCAGACAGACAGACAAATAGAGACAGAGACAGAGACAAGCATACAGAGACAGACAAGCAGACAGGAAGACAAACAGGCAGACAGACGGACACAGGCAGAGACAGAGACAGAGACAAGCATACAGAGACATATAAGCAGACAGGAAGACAGACAGGCAGACAGACAGACAGAGGCAGACTAAGACAGACAGACAGACAGACAGCAACACAGATAGAGCGAGGCCTCAAGCTTGCTCAGACCCGCAGAACACATCATCAGCACAAAATAATAAATCCGTTCTAAAATAGCGAAAATCCACTCTTGATATTTCGACCTTACTCTTCTAAATGTACACCGGCCCGCCACCGACCTTGGCCCGGCGAACACACCAACTTACGCGCTCGCACACACCTACACACGCACACGCACTCTCACACACACACACACACACACACACACACACACACACACACACACACACACACACACACATACAGACAGACAGATAGATAAATAGATAGATAGATAAATAGAGACAGATTGATTGATATAGATAGATAGATAGACAGGTTAGAGATATTGTCCAAAAAAGACGGAAATATAACACTGTAATACATCACAGTTTCTTGTCATCCATAAAAAATAACATTAGAAAACTATAAAAAAAATCACTTCAACAAACGACAAATTTACTGAGAAACTACCCCAAAAAGGACGAAATGAAAGCCGAACCTGACTTACACCTAGACGTTTGGAATATTTTTATTAAACACGCACACACACACACACAAGCACACAAACGCACTCACAGGTAACATACGTAGAAGGAGAATTTGCTTGTGTGTGTGTATCGAAAACACTTTGCGCTGCCGCCGCCCTTTCTTATCACAAAGCGCCGTGGAGGGAGTGACACGTAATTCGCACCCGACTCGCCGATCAAAGAGTCGGGTCAAAAGCGAGTCTCAATCCTGCACCGGAAACGATTGGATATTGAACGGGGAATCACTCACACGCACACACTCGGGTCACGAACGGGTGGGCGGGAGAGAAGAGGAGGAGGAGAAGAGGTTGTACGCGTGAAGGGAAAGGAAGAGGAGGCTGTACACGGGGAAAAGAACGGTTGTATTTAAGGATGTAACTGATAAATTGAACTGATATAATCACTCACACGCACACACATTCGGGTCACGGGCTTGCTGGCGGGAGAGGAGAGGTTGTAAGCAGGGAAAGAGAAAGGAAGAGGAGGCTGTACACGGGGAAAAGAAAGGAAGTATTCAATGATGTAACTGGCATATTGAACGGGGAATCACTCACACGCACACTCATTCGGGTCACGGGCTTGCTGGCGGGAGAGGAGCAGATGTTGTACGCAGGGAAAGAAGAAAGAGAAGATTGTTGTACACGGGAAAAGAAAGGAAGTATTCAGTGATGTAACTGGTAAATTGAGCGGATAATCACTCACACACACACACTCGGGTCACGAACGGGCTGGCGAGAGAGGAGAGGAAAGGAGACGAGAGGAGAATTGAGGAGAGAAGGATAGGTTGTACGCAGAGAAAGAAGAAGTATATATTTAATGATGTAGTAACTGTTATATTAAGCTTGAAATCACTCAAACTTGTGTCACGGAAGAGGAGAGGAGGAGAGGTTGTACGTACACTGAGAAAGAAAAAGGAAATATTTAATGATGTCACTGTTATGTTGAACTTGAAATCACTCACACACTCAGTTCACGGGACGATAGAGGTTGATGCACGAGGGAGAGATAAAGGAAAAATAGAATGACGAGAGAGGAGAGGAGGAGGAGAGGTTGAACGCTGGGATGAGAAAGGAAATATTTAATGATGTAATTGTTATATTGAGCTTGAAATCACTCTTAAACTTGTGTCACGGGACGATTGATGTTGATGAACGCGGCAAAGATAAAGGAAAAATAGAAGGGTGAGAGAGGAAGAGAAAGGAAGTATTAAGTGATGTAACTGTTTTATTGAGCTTAAGGCTGGATTCACACGAGCCACTTTTTAGTGGTCAGTGGCCGCCACAAAATAATGGTCAAAATAGAACACACACATCTTACTTTTTGTGGTCGCCACAAAACAGTGGCGAGTTGTGGCGGGCGGAGCCATTTTTTCGACCACGCCACTGTGGCCGGCGATAGATACCGTTGTTTCAAATGGCAGCGTGCACACGAGCCACTATCGGTGGCCACCACCCTGCCACCCGCCGCTTTCCCTCTGTCTTGACACTTGAACACCTGAATTTTAACTGTCATAATGATGTATAAGTATGACCTTCACGCATAACTTGTGTTCAGGATACAATGGATAAGCTCTTATATGCTTTCAGAACTAATGTTTCATTTCGTTTCACAGTTTTGCATATTAATTGATTACTGAGTATGGTAGTTTTATTTACCCGGAAGTAGAAAGGAGAAAATGTTATGTAACCGCAAAGACTGGTGAATTATGTCAATAAATTACATCTAATGTGATTTAATATTCTTCATGTTCAGTCTTATATTAAAATTACCGCAAGTCTCTCTTCTACTGGGACATAAGTCCTCATGTTGATGTCCTGCCGTGTTATACGTGGACCAATTACTGTCATAAGATGATTAAACCTTTCCTGTGACCTCCTGAAGTAGTAAAAAAAATTATCGTGTTCTTTTAGCTCTGTAAATAATGTGTGGAATGCTACACGCAGTAGTCTGTTGCTAAGTATATATGGGGTGAACCCATGGCAGTACTTTCTTCAGCGCTTTTTGCCAAGAGAGCACAGACAGCTGCTGCCTCTACGAGATCCATAACGCCACGTACTGACCTCATTAGTGGCCGCCACCGAGTGGCTCGTGTGCATGGTGCACCTACCCACCATTTTTCGTGGCGACCATTTTTTGTGGTGGCCACTTTTTGTGGCGGCCACTGACCACTAAAAGTGTCTCGTGTGAACCCAGCCTTAAATCCCTCACATACTTATCATCCGCCTTATGAACAAGAGAATAGATAAAACAGGGATGGGATGTCCAAATTGTTCCTGGGCGTAGGAATACAACGCAGGAAGGGTATTTTGTTGTTGCTTGTATGGTGTGGAGCAGGATTTCTCTTATATAAATAACAGTAATATATCATTGGACTATGGCCTCCTTCCTACCTTATTGGCTGAGTATTCTGGACTATATCTTCTTGCTTTCTTAACTAACTCTTGGTTATCCTCTCTTAGCCGTTTCGGTGAAACTTTCTCAGTTGCGCTAGACATGTCGAAAGCTTTCGATAGAGTCTGGCACAACTCTTTGCTTTCTAAACTGCCCTCTTTCGGATTCTATCCTTCTCTCTTTTCCTTTATCTCCAGTTTCCTTTCCGGCCGTTCTATCTCTGCTGTGGTAGACGGTCATTGTTCTTCCCCTAAACCTATCAACAGTGGTGTTCCACAGGGCTCTGTCCAATCACCCACTCTTTTCCTGTTATTCATCAATGATCTTTCCATAACAAACTGTCCTATCCACTTATATGCTGACGACTCCACTCTGCATTATTCAACTTCTTTTAACAGAAGACCCCCTCAACAAGAATTACAAGGCTCCAGACTGGAGGCTGCAGAACGCTTAACCCCAGACCTTGCTATCATTCCCGATTGGGGTAAAAGGAACCTTGTGTCCTTCAATGCCTCAAAAACCCAATTTCTCCACCTATCAACTTGACACAATCTTCCAAACACCTACCTCCTATTCTTCAATAACATTTAGCTGTCACCTTCTTCAACACTAAACATCCTCGGTCTATCCTTAACTCAAAATCTTAACTGGAAACTTCACATCTCTTCTCTCACTAAATCAGCTTCCACGAGGTTGGCGTTCTGTATCGTCTCCGCCAGTTCTTCTCCCCCGCACAGTAGCTATACTTATACAGGGGCCTTGTCCGCCCTCGTATGGAGTATGCATCTCATAATGTGGGGGGGCTCCACTCGCACAGCTCTCTTGGACAGAGTGGAGTATAAGGCTCTTCGTCTCATCAGCTCTCCTCCTCTTACTGATAGTCTTCTACCTCTTGAATTCCTCCGCCATGTTGCCTCTCTTTCTATCTTTCATCGATATTTTCATGCTGACTGCTCTTCTGAACTTGCTAACTGCATGCCTCCCCCCCTTCCGCGGCCTTGCCGCACACGACTTTCTACTCAACCTCATCCCTTTACTGCCCAAATCCCTTACGCACGAGTTAATCAGCATCTCCACTCTTTCATCCCTCACGGAGGTAAAGTCTGGAACAATCTTCCTTCATCTATATTTCCTCCTGCCTACGACTTCAACTCTATCAAGAGGAGGGTATCAGGACACCTCTCCTCCCGAAATTGACCTATCTTTCGGCCACTCCTCTTAACTCTTTTATAGGAGCAGCGAATAGCGAGCTTTTTTTCATTATTGTTTCCTTTTTTTTTATTGCTCTTGAGCTGTTTCCACTGCTGTAAATATATATATATATATATATATATATATATATATATATATATATATATATATATATATATATATATATATATATATATATATATATATATATATATATATATATATATATATATAAGAGGAAGAAGACGTACATCTCCTGCCCGATCCTTTTACTCGCCAAACAATAAATGAAATTAAAAAGTTGTCTAGGTCGAGTCCCGAACGAAATCACAAACACGGAAGTAATTGCAGCAGTCTTTTATCATATGTTATTATAAATCGAGTTAGGAAGTGTGTAACTGTGCTAACAGGTCGTCGGGGCGCAATATTCTCTCTCCCATTATCCGGAGTATTGTAAAATGTTTTCTCGGAATTAAAAAACGTAAAAACAGTGCCAACATTTCACGGTCGTTAGAGAAATATTGTGCTTAAAGTTATTCTATTTTGATTGTTAGTATGAGATCACTTTTACCTGAGCATATTTATTATTATTATTATTATTATTATTATTATTATTATTATTATTATTATTATTATTATTATTATTATTATTATTATTATTATTATTATTATTATTATTATTATTATTATTATTATTATTATTAGTTATTATTATTATCATTACTATTATTATTATTATTACTATTATTATTATTATTATTATTATTATTATTATTATTATTATTATTATTATTATTATTATTATTATTATTATTATTATTATTATTATTATTATTATTATTATTATTATTATTATTATTATTATTGTTGTTGTTGTTGTTGTTGTTGTTGTTGTTGTTGTTGTTGTTGTTGTTGTTGTTGTTGTTGTTGTTGTTGTTGTTGTTGTTGTTGTTGTTGTTGTTGTTGTTGTCCTCATCAATGTCGTGAGTGTCGTTATTATTGCAGCTGTCATTTTCAAACCACTGCGTGCCTCAACAACACTATCGCCGTTCTTTCAGTAAATCATAATAAAAAAAACATAACCACCCGCCACATTACGCAGCGAGGAAGGCTTAGGGGCAGGTGAACGTTATAGTAGGTGAAAAAACGAATTATGCAAATAGGACGATGTAAAACCCGCACCACACACACACACACACACACACACACACACACACACTGACGACACCACAGGATTTACGGCCGTAGTATTTGTCTTTCCCATTCCCTTCCCGTCCCCATCCCCATACGCGGGTCTGGGGTGTGTATAAGCCCCTTCCCGTCCCCGCGACAAATATGCGGGCCAGAAAAGACCAATCCGCACAGCACTTTCAAACCAATAAAGTAAATAATGCATTTTTCACACACTATTGTATTCATATACATTATATTTCATAAAACAAAACAATAGCTTTGCTGATCTACAGGTAAATAACAAGTAACGCGGGTAAGTTAATGTATGTGATAGAATGGTATCCATGACTGGTCACACACACCTGGGCAGCCACTTAGGGGTTGCCAGGTCGTGTCATTTATGTCATTTTTGTCTTAAATCTCGGTGGTCTCCAAGAAATGCCCTTTTTATGGTGTATGTTAATTATTGTCATAATAATGTCATATTTATTCATCAATCTGCCGTCTTTTGCCATTTTTTGGGACAATTATAAAGGAATCTTCAAGAATAATTATGTTTACAATCAAATGGAAACACCAGAGTCTTTATAAACTAAAAAAATATATATATTAATTTCAGCAAAGTCTGCGATACAATATCAGTCATAAAAATATTCTGATACTTTTCAATATATTTCCTTCTATAATAACAATAACACTATTTATTCATGAAATATACGAGGGGGAAGGTGAAGATGTCCTGCTTCTCACCCCGCAAAGTCAACACTATTTCGACACAATCCGCTCTCTTTCGAGGTAGTGTTAATCAATCCCTATCCCCCGGGAACGCTTAAAACTGTGGTTCACAGCCAAGGGAAAGGGAAGGGAAGGAAACGGGAATGGGGGAGATTAATACTATGGACGTTAGCCCTTTCTTGTGTCCCTCGAGAGCCCGTACGGGAGTACGATTTTGCGGCTAATACCTCACTGTGTTTCCTTCTGAGGGCTGAGGCTCCTGAGTAGTTCCTAATGAAGCAGAAAGGATTAGCTTATCTCCTAACTTCCAAGCTGCCGAGTGAAGGCACAGAGATGAAAGACAGGCACAAAGGGAGGATTGAGGGAAAGGGAGAGGGAGAGACTTGGTAAAGGGAGGCAAAAGGAAGAGGAGGAAGAGAAGGGGGAGGAGGAGAAGGAAAAGGAGGCCACATCAAGGGAGACCAAAGGGAGGAGAAGAGAGGGAGGCCGTGTAAGGCAAAGCTTTCATTAAGGGAGAGAGAGGAGAGAGAGACGACGAGGCAGAGAGAGGGTGAAAGGGAGAAAAGAGAGGGTTATACAAAGGGAGACACGAGAAGAGCATCACATATAGGGAGTAGCTTCAAAAAGGGAGCATTGTAAATGGGGGAGCGATGATAGGCTAACAGTAAGAGCATAAATGGGCAGACAGGTAGACAGGACCACAGGGAAGGAGGACAAAGGGATCAGCAAAACGAGGATGTGGATGCTGGAGAGATGAGGGAAGATGCTGAGGCTACACGGGAATGAAAAACGGTGAAGATGAACAGAAGAAGCAGAGGGACGGAGGCTGTTGGGTCAGAAGGTTCACAGAGGATGAGCATGAATGAATGAAGGGCACAGGAAGGCCTTAAGGGACCCCAAGGAAGGAAGGAAGGAAGGAAGGACGCGAAGGAGAGAAACTGTACGTGTAATCTTGAAGCTAAATCGCGTCCTGGTAGAATTTTTAGTAGTGATGGTAGTAGTAGAAGTAGAAGTAGCAGTTGTAGTAGCAGGAGTCTTACGTAACTAGCAGCATCAGAAATAGGAGTAATCGTTGTCGTTGTTGTAGTCGTTGTTGTTGTTATTGGTCCAGTTTCTTGACGACAATCTTCCTTTTGTTTGTATGGCTGTCTTATGGCCTTTCAGGGGAGGAAGGAAGGTATATATACACATCTTGGGAGGAGGAGGAGGAGGAGGAAGAGGAGGAGGAGGAGGAGGAGGAAAACCGCCAAGGGCACACACACATAGCCATCTCGTCCTTCTCCGTCTCCTCTTTCATTACTTTTTCCTCCTCCTTCTCCAACTTTTCCACTTCCTCCTCCTCCTCCTCCTCCTCCTCTTCCTCCTCCTTCAAGACAACCTCCACCACCACCACCGCCTGTCCTTGTCGCGTCCAGCCAAAAAACAGACTATTGTACTCAGCGGATGAAAAGCCTCGGAGATTGGCCTTTGTCCCCGTTCCTTCCTTCAGGTATGTGTGTTCTTGGAGTGGCTCAAGGGCCGCCATTGTGGGGGTCCTTGTCGATGGTTGTGGTGGTGGTGGTGGTGGTGGCGGTGATGGAGAAAAGGAAAGACAAACGGACGCACGTACACTTGATTATCCCTCGTTATTTGCTTACCAGAAGTTTTAAAAAGTGTAGATGAGTGGATTTTTTTTCAGTAACGGATGCAGCTTTAGAGCAAAAAAGGGCCCGCTTGGAATCGTTTGTGTGGGTGGATCTTTCTTAGTGGGTGGATCTTCCTTTGTAGACAGACCATTGTGTAGGGCTAAGGAGCGCAGTAACGTGTGGGGGAGTTTTACAGCTCAGTTCAGTTCAGTTGAAGGTCGGGGAGGTAGCCTTTGCAACGGCCTTCCTTTTGCTTCCTTTTGTGTATTCTTTGATGGTTGTAGTCCGCTGCTTTTCACTTTTTTCCAGAACTCATACAGAACCCATTTCACTTCTTCTTTGTCAATGTAGTCATAGAAATTTAGACTACAGAGACACCATCATCCACTCTAGGTTGTCAGTCCCTTAACATTGCTTAGCCCGATAACATTTTGGGGCAGCTCATCACCCGGTATAACGTTTCTCCTTCGATGGGACTATGTGATTTCGATGATAAACCACAGTGGACTTTGAGGAATGTTATTTTGCTTCCTATACAAAATTAGACGAAGTTATAGTTAATTCAGTAGGTGATTAATGTTCAAATTCGTATTTCATATTTTTCGTCTCGATTAATCTACGTTATATAGCATCTGGCCTCTGTATGTCTGTCATAATTTGTATAACTTTTGAGAGAGAGAGAGAGAGAGAGAGAGAGAGAGAGAAGAGAGAGAGTCAGAGAGTCGTCAGACAAGTGGAAGGAAAGGTTAAGAACACGCCTGCCTTGAAAGGGGCAAGGCGAGCGAGAACGAAAAGGGTTTGAAGGGTAAAGAAAATAAATAACCTAGTCAGGAATTTGTCAAGGAGATCAAACGTGCAAGGCAAAGTGTGCGAAGTGGAACGGAGAGGAAAGGGACGAAGCATATGAAAGAGGAGGATGAGGAGGAAAACGAGGGCAAGGACGAGGAGGAGTAGGTGCTGGAGGAGGGGAAAAAGAGGAAATAGAACAAAAAGAACAATAAAAAGAAGAAATAAAAGAATAAGATCATGAACAAGAACGAGAATAGGAACAAGAGGAAGTTTATGAAGAACAAGAAAAACAACAATAATAACAAAAATAAGAAAAAGAACAAGGTAGAACAAGAAAAACAAGAACAAGA
>NC_066519.1:10975083-10992583 GCF_024679095.1 Eriocheir sinensis
TGAGTGGTATGCGTGCCGGCACTGCGTCCAGGAGGACGCGGGTCCTGGACGCGAGTTCGAGTCCTACCCGCCACCACGGCTGGGATTTTTCAGTCACCGCCGAGTGGCCTTAGACAAAGACAAATCACATGCTACCCTGAAGGTCATCTATCAACCCGGACTCTAGATTCTCTCTATAAAGACAGGCTCAAAGATGAGCTCCGGGGGAAACATGAGCCAAAGCAGGATGGCGCCTCTATAAACACTTGCCTGCGCCATAACGGGCTGGGGCCGACCACCAGGCCCCACCAAGAAAGCCTACCGGCACCATAGGTCGAAATGTAAAAAAGAAAAAGAAGTGATCTTCCGTCATTTTGTTCCTTTATTTTTTTTCCGTTCTCATTTAAATTTTTTTAGGGTAAGAACGTACATGTTTCTTTTTTCTTCTTCTTTATCTTTTCTTTAATTTACTTCCTCAAAGACGTGTTTGTATGTGATCGTGTTTTCCTTTTTTCTTTTTCTTTTTTTCTTTGTTTGCTGTTCTCGTTTAATTTCTTACCAAAGGGTGAAGACGTACATGATTTTTTTTCTTTTTCTTATTCTTTACCTTTTCTCTGCTTAGCTTTCTCATCGACATTTTGTATGTGATCTTCGTGTGTGCTTTCTCTTCCTTTATTTCCCCCCCCCCTTTTTTTTTTTTTTTGCTGTTCTCGTTTAATTTCTTAGAGTGCTTCCGTGCTTCAGCTCTCCCTACTTCCTCTTCCTCTTTCCTTCCTCCTCCTGCTCATCCTCCTCCTTTCTCTCCAGTTCATCCCTTCTTCCCTGTCCTCTCTTATTAACGCGTCCTTCCCCATCTTCCTCCTCCTCCTCCCGGAAGATAGGAAGGGAGGCAAGGAGGAAAGGCGAAAGTAGAGAGGGAGCATGAAGGACGAGAGAAAGAAGAGTGAGAGGGAGGAAGGGAGAGAAGAGGGAGATAGGGAGAAGGGGAGAAAATTAATGGTGTGGCTGTATGGTGGAAGTCGCCTCCCCTCCCCTCCCCCTCCCCTCCCCCCATTACGTGGAGGGTGGGGCGCTTACGGTGTGTGTGTGTGTGTGTGTGTGTGTGTGTGTGTGTGTGTGTGTTGGTGGTCATCGAATTTACTACTCTCTTCATATCTATCTATCTATCTATATTTATCTATCTATCTATCTATCTATCTAAAGGCGATTCGATCCTTTAACACAGGAAGCTTCATTTGGTTTCGGGTCGTGGCTCAGATCCTTTTTTTTTTCATTATCACGACGTAGAGTTAATTAATAATGCGAGAGTACTAAAAACCTTACCAAATGGGACCCTATCGCGTTAGTTACTTTACTCTCTCTCTCTCTCTCTCTCTCTCTCTCTCTCTCTCTCTCTCTCTCTCTCTCTCTCTCTCTCTCTCTCTCTCTCTCTCTCTCTCTCTCTCTCACATGGCAGAGTCAAAGAAAGACAAGGATGAGAGAAGGAACAGAAGGATGCAGAAGAATGAGGAAGGGGAGAGAAGGAGAACGAGTAGAAGACAAGGTTGAGGAAGGGTTAAGAATGGTGAGGAAGGATAGAGATGCAAAAGAAGGCGAAGAAATGGATGAGGAAGAGGAGAAAAGGAAGAGGAAGAGGAAAGAGATGAAAGGGAGAGAAAAAAGGAATCTGAGGAAAGGATGAGCAAGGGAAGAGAAGGCTGAGGAAAGCGATTTTAACTTCGCGGTAATAACATCGGAATTGAAACCCACTATGCAGGATCGGATGAAAGCGTCTCGTCTCGTATGTCCGTCAACTGAAGTGCTTAAGCAATTGCGTAACCCATCGATTGAAGTGTTGTCTTTCTGAAGGTGTCGGGTCGTGAAGCGGTGGTGTGCGATGTCAGCGGAAATTGTGGAGTTGCTCTAATCGACAATAATGCTTTGAAGTTTGTGTGTGTGTAGGTATGTGTATGTATTGTGTGTACATTATCAAGGGAAAGAGAAGTGTGTTTACAGAAGTGTTGGTTGTGTAGCATGTTTGAAAAGTGGATGTAGTGTTTGAAAGGTGGATGTGGTGTTTAAAAAGTGGATGTGATGTTTGAAAGGTGGATGTGGTGTTTGAAAAGTGGATTTGGTGTTTGAAAGGTGGATGTGGTGTTTGAAAAGTGAATGTGGTGTTTAAATGGTGGATGTGGTGTTTGAAAGGTGGATGTGGTGTTTGAAAAGTGGATGTGATGTTTGAAAAGTGGATGTGGTGTTTGAATGGTGGATGTGGTGTTTGAAAGGTGGATGTGGTGTTTGAAAAGTAGATGTGGCGTTTGAATGGTGGATGTGGTGTCTGAAAAGTGGATGTGGTGTTTGAAAAGTGGATGTGGTGTTTGAATGGTGGATGTTGTGTTTGAAAAGTGAATGTGGTGTTTAAATGGTGGATGTGGTGTTTGAAAGGTGGATGTGGTGTTTGAAAGGTGGATGTGGTGTTTGAAAAGTGGATGTGATGTTTGAAAGGTGGATGTGGTGTTTGAAAAGTGGATGTGGTGTTTGAAAGGTGGATGTGGTGTTTGAAAAGTGAATGTGGTGTTTAAATGGTGGATGTGGTGTTTGAAAGGTGGATGTGGTGTTTGAAAAGTGGATGTGATGTTTGAAAAGTGGATGTGGTGTTTGAATGGTGGATGTGGTGTTTGAAAGGTGGATGTGGTGTTTGAAAAGTAGATGTGGCGTTTGAATGGTGGATGTGGTGTCTGAAAAGTGGATGTGGTGTTTGAAAAGTGGATGTGGTGTTTGAATGGTGGATGTTGTGTTTGAAAAGTGAATGTGGTGTTTAAATGGTGGATGTGGTGTTTGAAAGGTGGATGTGGTGTTTGAAAGGTGGATGTGGTGTTTGAAAAGTGGATTTGGTGTTTGAAAGGTGGATGTGGTGTTTGAAAAGTGGATGTGGTGTTTGAAAGATGGATGTGGTGTTTGAAAAGTGGATGTGGTGTTTGAAAGGTGGATGTGGTGTTTGAAAAGTGGATGTGGTGTTTGAATGGTGGATGTTGTGTTTGAAAGGTGGATGTGGTGTTTGAAAAGTGGATGTGGTGTTTGAATGGTGGATGTGGTGTTTGAAAGGTGGATGTGGTGTTTGAAAAGTGGATGTGGTGTTTGAATGGTGGATGTGGTGTTTGAAAAGTGGATGTGGTGTTTGAAAAGTGGATGTGGTGTTTGAAAAGTGGATGTGGTGTTTGAAAAGTGGATGTGGTGATTGAAAAGTGGATGTGGTGTTTGAATGGTGGATGTGGTGTTTGAAAGGTGGATGTGGTATTTGAAAGGTGGATGTGGTGTTTGAAAGGTGGATGTGGTGTTTTTTTTTTCTTTTTTACAACAAAGGAGGCAGCTCAGGGGCACAAAAAGAAAGAAAACAATAATAAAAAAAAAAAGCCCGCTAATCGCTGCTCCCATACAAGAATCAAAAGAGGTGGCCAAAAGTAAGGTCAAATTCGGGAGGAGAGGTGTCCCGATACCCTCCTCTTGAAAGAGTTCAAGTCATAGGCAGAAGGAAATACAGATGAAGGAAGATTGTTCCAGAGTTTACCAGCGTGAGGGATGAAAGAGTGAAGATTCTGGTTAACTCTTGCATAAGGGGTTTGGACAGTATAGGGATGAGCATGAGTAGAAAGTCGTGTGCAGCGGGGCCGCGGGAGAGGGGGAGGCATGCAGTTAGCAAGTTCAGAAGAGCAGCCAGCGTGGAAATATCGATAGAAGATAAAAAGAGAGGCGGAATTTAAGAGGTAGAAGACTATCAGTAGGAGGAGGAGAGCTGATGAGACGAAGAGCCTTAGCCTACACTCTGTCCAGAAGTGCTGTGTGGGTGGAGCCCCCCCACACGTGAGATGCATACTCCATACGAGGGCGGACAAGACCCCTGTACATGGATAGCAACTGCGCGGGGGAGAAGAACTGGCGGAGACGATACAGAACGCCCACCCTCGAGGAAGCTGATTTAGCGAGAGAGGAGATATGAAGTTTCCAGTTGAGATTTTGAGTTAAGGATAGACCGAGGATGTTTAGTGTTGAAGACGGTGACAGCTGAGTGTTGTCGAAGAATAGGGGATAGGTGTTTGGAAGATTGTGTCGAGTTGATAGGTGGAGAAATTGAGTTTTTGAGGCATTGAAGGACACAAGGTTCCTTCTGCCCCAATCGGAAATGATAGCAAGGTCTGAGGTTAAGCGTTCTGCAGCCTCCAGTCTGGAGTCGTGTACTTCCTGTTGAGAAGGTCTTCTATTGAAAGAAGTTGAATAATGCAGAGTGGAGTCGTCGGCGTACGAGTGGACAGGACAGTTTGTTATGGAAAGAAGATCATTGATGAATAGCAGGAAGAGAGTGAGTGATAGGACAGAGCCCTGTGGAACGCCACTGTTGATAGGTTTAGGGGAAGAGCAGTGACCGTCTACCACCGCAGAGATAGAACGATCGGAAAGGAAACTGGAGATAAAGGAACAGAGAGAGGGATAGAATCCGAAAGAGGGCAGTTTAGAAAGTAAAGACTGGTGCCAGACTCTATCGAAAGCTTTCGATGTCTAGCGCAACAGAAAAAGTTTCACCGAAACTGCTAAGCGAGGATAGCCAAGAGTCAGTTAAGAGAGCAAGAAGATCGCCAGTAGAACGTCCCTTGCGGAATCCATACTGGCGATCAGACAGAAGATTAGAAGTGGAAAGGTGCTTTTGAATCTTTCGGTTAGGGATTGATTCAAAAGCTTTAGATAGACATGAAAGTAAAGCTATTGGGCGGTAGTTTGAGGGATTGGAGCGGTCACCCTTCTTAGGCACAGGCTGTATAAAGGCATACTTCCAGCAGGAAGGAAAGATAGATGTTGATAGGCAGAGACGAAAGAGTTTGATCAGGCAGGGTGTCAGCACAAAAGCACAGTTTTTAAGGACAATAGGAGGCACTCCATCAGGTCCATAAGCCTTCTGAGAGTTGAGGCCATAGAGGGCATAGTGTTTAAAAAGTGGATGTGATGTTTGGAAGGTGGATGTGGTGTTTGAAAAGTGGATGTGGTGTTTGAAAGGTGGATATGGTGTTTGAAAGGTGAATGTGGTGTTTGAAAGGTGGATGTGGTGTTTGAAAAGTTGATGTGGTGATTGAAAAGTGGATGTGGTGTTTGAAAAGTGGATGTGGTGTTTGAAAAGTGGATGTGGTGTTTGAAAAGCGGATGTGGTGATTGAAAGGTGGATGTGGTGTTTGAAAGGTGGATGTGGTGTTTTGAAGGTGGATGTGGTGTTTTAAAAGTGGATGTAGTGTTTGAAAGGTGGATGTGGTGTTTTAAAAGCGGATGTAGTGTTTTAAAGGTGGATGTGGTGTTTTAAAAGTGGATGTGGTGCTGGAAAAGTGGATGTGGTCTTTTAAAAGTGGATGTGGTGTTTTAAAAGTGGATGTAGTGTTTGAAAGGTGGATGTGGTGTTTTAAAAGTGGATGTGGTGTTTTAAAAGTGGATGTGGTGTTTTAAAAGTGGATGTGGTGTTTGAAAGGTGGATGTGGTGTTTGAAAGGTGGATGTGGTGTTTGAAAGGTGGATGTGGTGTTTGAATGGTGGATGTGGTGTTTGAAAGGTGGATGTGGTGTTTGAAAGGTGGATGTGGTGTTTGAAAGGTGGATGTGGTGTTTGAAAGGTGGATGTGGTGTTTGAAAAGTGGATGTGGTGTTTGAAAGGTGGATGTGGTGTTTGAAAAGTGGATGTGGTGTTTGAAAAGTGGATGTGGTGTTTGAAAGGTGGATGTGGTGTTTGAAAGGTGGATGTGGTGTTTGAAAGGTGGATGTGGTGTTTGAAAAGTGGATGTGGTGTTTGAAAGGTGGATGTGGTGTTTGAAAGGTGGATGTGGTGTTTGAAAAGTGGATGTGGTGTTTGAAAAGTGGATGTGGTGTTTGAATGGTGGATGTGGTGTTTGAAAAGTGGATGTGGTGTTTGAAAGGTGGATGTGGTGTTTGAAAGGTGGATGTGGTGTTTGAAAAGTGGATGTGGTGTTTGAAAGGTGGATGTGGTGTTTGAAAGGTGGATGTGGTGTTTGAATAGTGGATGTGGTGTTTGAAAGGTGGATGTGGTGTTTGAAAAGTGGATGTAGTGTTTGAAAGGTGGATGTGATGTTTGAAAAGTGGATGTGGTGGTTGAAAGGTGGATGTGGTGTTTGAAAGGTGGATATAGTGTTTGAAAAGTGGATGTAGTGTTTGAAAAGTGGATGTGGTGTTTGAAAAGTGGATGTGGTGCTTGAAAGGTGGATGTGGTGTTTGAGAGGTGGATGTGGTGTTTGAAAAGTGGATGTGGTGTTTGAAAAGTGGATGTGGTGTTTAAAAAGTGGATGTGGTGTTTGAAAGGTGGATGTGGTGTTTGAAAAGTGGATGTGGTGTTTGAAAAGTGGATGTGGTGTTTGACAGGTGGATGTGGTGTTTGAAAAGTGGATGTGGTGGTTGACAGGTGGATGTGGTGTTTGAAAAGTGGATGTGTTGTTTGAAAGGTGGATGTGGTGTTTGAAAAATGGAAGTGGTGTTTGACAGGTGGATGTGGTGAACGCTTTCTTTTTTCCTCTTTCCTCAGTATGGGATTGGACGTACATTCTTTTCTCCCTTCCTCCTTTCTTCGCCTTCATTTTCTCTTATCTTCCTTTCCTTGGACGGAGATGGACCTTGATTTTTCCTTTTCTCTGGACCTTGATTTTTCCTTTTCTCTTCTTTCATCCTTACTTTTCTCTCCTCTTCCCTTCCTCTGCCTATCTTTTCTCTCTTCTCATTTTTTATCATACAGAACCTTCCTTTTCTCCCTTCTTCCCTTCCTCAACGCACACATTATTCTTAATCTCCCTTCCTCCCTTTTTTTAGAATACTTTTTTTTTTTTTTTTTTTTTTTTATTTACACAGACACTTGGTTACATCAGGGCCTAGTACCTATAACATTACATTATATGGCGGCACTAGTTTGTAGGCTAAAGGGAACATAGTTGGTATCCCCTATCTTAAAGCCTAACCTGTTCACAAATTGTTCAGCCACTGGTTCACAAACAGTTTATATTGTTGCCGGTGTGTGAACTGCTGAGGCAGCTGACCGGACGCAAGGAGACGGTTCCATATATGCACGTAAGTGTTTATAAACTGCCTCTGGTAGTGAGTCGTCCGGCATCGCTGCACCACCAGAGCCGTGGGTGCCGCCTCCGCTGACCGGGTGTTAGCTGTCACCTCCCTGAGGACGCTGCGTCCTCAGGTGCTCCACTCCCTCCTGCTGTATTTTGTACAGAGTGGTGAGGCCGGCCACGTCTCGCCGGTGTTGGAGGGTCTGCAGGGTCGGTAGGTGCTCCGGTTGTCGAGCAGTGATGATCCTCCACGCCCTCTCCTGGATCTTGTCGAGGAGCGCGAGATGGGTACTGGCAGCTCCCCCCCACGTTAGGCACGAATACTCAAGGGAGGATCGGATTTGTGCCTTGTATAAGACCTCGCGCCCTCGACTGTCCATCAGCCAGGAGATTCTGCGTAGGGACGTCAGCTTCCGTGAGGCTGCCCTTGCCAGCTGCTGGATGTGCGTGCGGAAGGTCAGCCTGGAGTCATATGTGAGGCCCAGCACCTCCACTTCCTCACGTGGCGTCAGCTTGAGTCCCTCAAATTCAAGCTGGAGATCCACAGGTGTCCTGGCCACTACCAGCAGCTGAGTTTTGCTGGGGCAAACTTAACTTGCCACTTACTCCCCAATCTGCAATTCGCCGGAGTGTGGCTCTTAGTTGGCGTGCTGCCTGGGCCTCTCCTCCTGGCTCTATTTTGTGAGTCAAAGTGATGTCATCGGCGAACGCTTTGGCACTAGGAACAAGATGGAGGAGGTCATTTATGTATATGTTCCATAGAAGTGGCCCGATGACGCTGCCTTGTGGCACGCCGGCGTGGATCCGTTGTGGGAGGACTTGTGCCCATTCAGGACCACTTGAAGGTGGCGTTCCTCTGGTAATTTTCCATCAGGCACAGAAGCTTTCCTCCAATCCGGCTGCTCTCATTTTTTCTAATAGGGCGGTGTGCCACACTCGGTCAAATGCGCCCTCAATGTCTAGTGCCAGAGCAGCAGTGGCTCTTCCTTGGTCCAGCTGTGAACTCCATTCGTTGGATAGTAGTAGGTGGAGATCGGCTGCTGACCGGTTTTTCCTGAAGCCGAACTGCCTGGCACTCAACAGATAGTGCCTATCCAGGTGTCTAGTGATCCGCTCAGCCACTATTCCTCCAACACTTTTGCCACTGCTGATAGGAGGGACACCGGCCTGTAGTTCCTCACGTCCGTTCGGTCGTTCTTCTTGTGCACAGGAACAACATGGCTAGTCTTCCACTTCTGCGGCCAGGTGGAGGTATGAAGGCATTGGTTGAACATCTTGGAGAGGGAAGAGCGAGTTCTTTGGCACACTGACGCAGGAGGCGGGGCTGATATTGTCCGGGCCAACAGCCTTATCTGCGTCTAAGGCCTTCAGTGCCAGATACACCTCCACCTCCGTTGTTGAGAGGTTTGTCAACTTTTCTTTGTAACTGAAGGGAGAGTCGGTGGCTCTTTTTCTGGGTGAGGGACGGTCATTTTGGCAGCAAAAGTCTTGGCAAACAACTCTACTTTTTCTTTATTGTTCAGTGCCATGGTGCCATCCTCTCTTCTCAAGGTCGGAACTGTGCCTTCTTGCACCTCACCTTGATGTTCCTTAACCAGGTGCCACCACTGCTTGCTCCCTACCTGGCCTCCTTTTAGTTTGTTTTTTGTGGCAGTCACCCATTGGTCCTTAGCCCAGGCCTGGGCGTCTTGCATTTGGGCTGCTGCTTCCCTGTGCCTCCTCTTGTTGAAGGCAGTTGGGTTACGCTTATACGTTAGCCAAGCGCGGTGTTTGGCGTCTGATGCTGCACGACACCCTCTTTTTCTCCCTTCCCCTCTTCCTCAATGCATAGGCTCCTCTTTTGCTCTTCTTTTACTCCCTTTTTTTTTAGCCTATAGAACCTTCCTTTCCTGCCTTCCTCAACCTTCTTTTAAACCTTACCTTCTTAACCTTCTTTTTCTCTCCCTTCTTAACCTTCTTTTTCTCCCTTCCACTCTTCCTCAACGCACAGACTTTTATTTTTCTTCCTTTCTCCTTTTTTTTTAGCATACTATAGAACCTTCCTTTTCTCCCTTCCTCAACGTATAGGCTCTTTTATCACTTCTTTTCCTTCCTTTTTTTTAGTCTAAAGAACCTTCCTTTCCTTCCATCCTCAACATTCTTTTTAACCTTCCCTTCTTAACCTTCTTTTTCTCTCCCTTCTTAACTTTCTTTTTCTCCCTTCCAATCTTCCTCAGCACACAGACTATTCTATTTCTCCCTTCCTCCCTTTTTTTTGCATACTATAGAACCTTCCTTTTCTCCCTTCCTCCCTTCCTCAACGCAGATGCTCTTCTTTTTCTCTTCTTTTCCTCCTTTTTTTAGCATACTATAAAACCTTCCTTTTCTCCCTTTCATCCTTCCTCAACGCATAGGCTCTTCTTTTTCTCCCTTTTTTTAGCCTATAGAACCTTCCTTAACTCCCTTCCTCAATAAGTGAATAGAATTAGAGCGTTCCTTTTCTCTCTTCAACTCTTCCCTTCCTCTTTTCCACCCTTAGTTCTCTCTCCTCCACACTCACTTTTCTTTCTTTCAGCTGTCCTTCATCTTTTCCACTCTTCCTTTTCCCTCTTCCTCCCTTCCTTTTCCCTCTTCCACCCTTCCTTTTCCCTCTTCCACCCTTCCTTTTCCCTCTTCCACCCTTCCTTTTCCCTCTTCCACCCTTCCTTTTCCCTCTTCCTCCCTTCCTTTTCCCTCTTCCTCCCTTCCTTTTCCCTCTTCCTCCCTTCCTTTTCCCTCTTCCACCCTTCCTTTTCCCTTTTCCTCCCTTCCTTTTCCCTCTTCCTCCCTTCCTTTTCCCTCTTCCTCCCTTCCTTTTCCCTATTCCTCCCTTCCTTTTCCCTCTTCCGCCCTTCCTTTCCTCCCTTCCTCAGCCCGGGGAAATAAGGAGGCGAGTTGCGAGTAGGCTCTGGACGCCCCCGCCACCCCCTCCCTCCCTCCCTCGCGCCCCTTCCTTCCCTTCTCCCTTTCCTCCCTCCCTCCCTCCCTCGCTCTCTCCCCTTCCCATTTTCTTTTTAATTTAGCGCGGCAGGAGAAAACGCGGCGCATAGTAATTCACTCTTATTCATAAAGATAATGTAATGTTGCCACCACGTCGTTTTATTTTTATGCTCTCTCTCTCTTACTCTCTTCTCTCTCTCTCTCTCTCTCTCTCTCTCTCTCTCTCTCTCTCTCTCTCTCTCTCTCTCTCTCTCTCTCTCTCTCTCTCTCTCTCTCTCTCTCGCGGTAATTAATTTGGGCTGTTCGGTGGTAGACTTAGTTGGTGAATTAGTAGACACATGTTTGACTCTTCCCCCTCCCTTCCCCCCTCCTACCACCCCCCTCCCCTCCCCCTTCCCTCCTCCCCCATCCCCCTACCTCCCCGAAGGTATAATATGGGTTGAGGAAGACATATAGTGTAGTAGAGAGAGAGAGAGAGAGAGAGAGAGAGAGAGAGAGAGAGAGAGAGAGAGAGAGAGAGAGAGAGAGAGAGAGGGATCAAAAAATATATATTATTCCTCCCGGATGTGAGGATTGTTCTCATATTCTCTCTCTCTCTCTCTCGTTAGCTCAATTGGGTCTGAACTCTTCGAAAATAGGAGATGAAATAATCTACAAAGGGAATATGAGAGAGAGAGAGAGAGAGAGAGAGAGAGAGAGAGAGAGAGAGAGAGAGAGAGAGAGAGAGAGAGAGAGAGAGAGAGAGAGAGAATCGTAAAAGGGAGATATTAAGGGAATGGGGAAGAGAGAAGAGACGGAGGGGAGTGGAGGAGGGCAGATAGAAAAAAAGGGGGAAGGGGAAGGGGGATGAAAAGGGGGATGAGGATAAAGGGGAACCCCGTAATTGGTTGTTGCTGTAATAGTATATAGTTTGACCCCCTTTTGGTAATTAAGCTAATGATCTATGGCCGACCTGTTAGACAAGACCAACACACAAACACACACACACACACACACACACACACACACACACACACACACACACACACACACACACACACACACACACACACACACACACACACACACACACACACACACACACACACACACACACACACACACACACACACACACACACACACACACACACACACACACACACACACACACACTAGGAGTGGTCACTGTGATATTAGTTTTCATGGTTCAAATTCCATGTGTTACGTAACGTTCGGAAAAAGAGGAGGAGGAGGAGGAGGAGGAGGAGGTGGAAGGGGGGGGGAGGTAGAGAAGGGGAGAGGAAACGAAGAAGAAAAAGAAGATGAAGAATAGAAATAGAAAAAAGAAAAAGAAGATGAAGAACAGAAATAGAAAGAAGAAAAAGAAGAGCAAGAACAAGAAATAGAACAAGAAGGACAAATATAAGAAGAACAGAAACAAGCAAAAACAAAAGAAAAACAAGAAGAAGAAAAAAAATGAAAAAAAGCCGAAAAAGGTGAAGAAAAAAAAAGAATAAAAGAAAAAAGGGGAGAAAAAGAGGAATTAAAAAAGGAAAAGCAAAAGAAGGGGAAAGAAAGGAAACAAAGACCAGAATAACCCCAAACCACCAGCCATGACATCGTTGTTTACTGAATCATAATAACAGTAACAAAACCTGACCTGGCCTAAGCCGTTCTAAACTCGGCAATCTCCCGCCATCAACTCCCCAACCACCATCCTTACGAGAGACGGTTTGTGGGTGGGCGGATTACTGACAAGCTTTATTTAGCCTTCAAGCAGGGCGGGGGAGTCGAACCCTGAACCCTGCACCTAGACGCAGCCACCGCCCACGCTCTCCCACGCTCTCCTGCACCTCAAATTACCTCCAATTATCCATGATGATTATCGATGCAGCAGAGTGAAGCAACCTGCCTGCCTACCTGCCTACCTGCACTGCTTGAGTCTCCAATTAAGGTTCAAGGTAACGCAAATGGAACAGGCGAAGGTAAAAGTATAAGAAAATGTAAAATTATCTAAAAAGTAAGGGAGTTTAGAAAGAATGAAGAGAAAATAATGAGGAAAGGGAAAGAAGGATGAGGAAGGAGAGAGATAGATGAGGAAGGGTAGAAAAGGATGAGGAAAGAGAAAGAAGGATGAGGAAGGGGAGAGATGGATGAGGAAGGGGAGAGAAGAAAGTTACACAAGGTAAGGCGTGAATGAACGTGTAAAATAAAAGGTAAAATCTGTGGGCTGAGGAAAGGAGGAGAGAAGTAAGGCTGAGGAAGGAAGGAAGAAAAGTAAGGCTAAGGGAAGAGGAAGGGAGAAAGGTAAGGCTGAGGAAGGGAGGAAGAAAAGTAAGGCTGAGGAAGGGAGAAAGGGGAGAAAGGTAAGGCTGAGGAAGGGAGGAAGGAAGAAGAGTAAGGCTTAGGAGGAGAGGAAGGGAGTAAGTGAAGGCTGAGGAAGGGAGGAAAGGAAAAAAAATAGGCTGAGGAAGGGAGGAAGGAGGAAGAGTAAGGCTTAGGAAGGGAGGAAGGAGGAAGAGTAAGGCTTTGGAGGGGAGGAAGGGAGGAAGGAGGAAGAGTAAGTCTTAGGAGGGGAGGAAGGGAGTAAGTGAAGGCTGAGCAAGGGAGGAAAGAAAAAAAAGTAGGCTGAGGAAGGGAGAAAAATTAGGCTGAGGAAGGGAGAAAAGTACGGGTGAGGGAGGGAGAATAGTAAGGGTGAGGAAGGGAGAAAAGGGAAAAAAAGTAATGCTGAGGAAGGGAGAAAATTAAGCTGAGGAAGGGAGAAAAGTAAGGATGAGCAAGGGAGAAAAGTAAGGATGAGGAAGGGAGAAAAGGAGAAAAATAAAGCTGAGGAAGGGAGGAAGGGACTAAATGAAGGCTGAGGAAGGGAGAAAGGAAGAAAAATACAGCTGAGGAAAGGAGAAAAGGAAGAAAATGAGAAACGCAAAGAAAAAAACAAAGAAAAATGTCAAAATAAATAAAATAAAGTAAAAGAGCAATACAGATAAAGGCGCAATAGGTAAGGCAGGAGACACACAGTAATGGAAGCCTGTGAAAATCATATAAAAAAAGTTAAGAAAAGAAGAAAAATGTGTTAAGGCAAGGCAGCAACAACAACAACAACAACAACAACAACAACAACAACAGCAACAGCGTCTTAAGTTTAAATCTTTATTCTCGTCCCTCTTTGTGACCTGACGACCCACCGGCAGCCTCGCGTTAGCCACTGATGAAAGACGAGGAAGATAAAGTGGACTCAGCACGGGTTATTCTTGGCCACTGTATCGTTAGTGTGTGTGTGTGTGTGTGTGTGTGTGTGTGTGTGTGTGTGTGTGTGTGTGTGTGTGTGTGTGTGTGTGTGTGTGTGTGTGTGTGTGTGTGTGTGTGTGTGTGTGTGTGTGTGTGTGTGTGTTGTATCGCTTCACTGTAAACGAATTTTCTTTTGCATTCTCTTTTTAATTTTTAACCACACAAGTCAGTCGGTCAGTCAATCAGTCAGTGTGTTCTTCTTGGGTCAAGGGAAGGAAGGAAAAAATGTCTAAGGTCAGGTTTCTTATTTTTACATTCTTTTATCCGCATTTTTTTTTATCATCAAGTTTCAATGTCAATATTTTTATTTTTTTTGTCATTTATAGTCTCGTTCAAGTTATATTTCTTTATTTTCAGTCTGTTTTTTTTTACCTTAGTTACCATGTGAGGTGGTTATAGGTTTGAAAAGAAAGCAATATTTTTATAGTCTTTTGTCATTTTTGGTTGCGTTCTAGTTCGATTGGTTTATTTTCTGTCGCTTTTTTTTATGTTTTCTATTTTTTTACCTTAGTCAGTTGCCATGTATGGTTATGGGTTTGAAGAGAAAGCACACACAAACAAAATAGGACACATCTTTGTCTTTTCATTTCCATCAGTGATTTTATCTTTTCACCATCAGTAACCAGTCTTTTTTTTTTTTTGTTTCCTTCGTCCATAGTCATGTGAGAGTATGGAATTGAAAAAAAATAGGACATCTTACTCTTTTCATTTTCATCAGCAATTTCATCTTGCTTTTCCTACACCAGTAACCAAAATTCTTCTTCAACCTTAGAACCTAATCCACTCCCTCCGAAAAAAACTAATCCACTCCCTCTGAAAAAAGATAATCCACTCCCTCTGAAAAAAACTAATCCACTCCCTCTGAAAAAAACTAATCCACTCCCTCTGAAAAAAGCTAATCCACTCCCTCCGAAAAAAACTAATCCACTCCCTCTGAAAAAAGCTAATCCACTCCCTCCGAAAAAAACTAATCCACTCCCTCTGAAAAAAGATAATCCACTCCCTCCGAAAAAAACTAATCCACTCCCTCCTCTGAGATCCCTATCCTCTTCAGTGCTTATTGTTCTCTCTTCTCTCTTCTTGTACCATTATTCAGCTCTTCAACCTTCGGACTTCAATTCATAAGTGATATTAATATTTAGTAACAGTTCTATAGTTAGTTTTTTTATTATTTTTTCAGCAAAGGAAGCAGCTCAAGGGAAATAAAAGTAGTAATGAGAAGAAATGACCGCTAAACACTGCCCTTATAAAAAAGAGTTCAAAAGAGTGGCCAAAAGAGAGGTCAGTTTCGGGAGAAGGAGTTTGGCTTTTTAATTCTACACTTTTAGGACAGAGGTGCTTAGAAGTATTAGATTTTCTTAGAGCTAAGTCGACATATTGCAAACTCAGTCGTAAAAAAAAAGGTTATATAGGAAAATTCAACAAAACCAGCTAACCACGCCATGAAAAACGGGTTGAAAGGAAATACATATCAAGCACATTTTTCTCGAGGACTAATGAGTTTGGAAAATCAGGCGGTTTTTTTTTTTTTTTTTTTTTTTTTTTTTTTTACAGCAAAGGAGACAGCTCAAGGGCACAAAAAAGTAAAAATTAATAAAAAAAAAAGCCCGCTACTCGCTGCTCCTAAAAAGAATCCAAAGAGGTGGCCGAAAGATAAGTCAGTTTCGGGAGGAGAGGTGTCCTGATACCCTCCTCTTGAAAGAGTTCATGTCGTAGGCAGGAGGAAATACAGATGAAGGAAGATTGTTCCAGAGTTTACCAGCGTGAGGGATGAAAGAGTGAAGATGCTGGTTAACTCTTGCATAAGGGGTTTGGACAGTATAGGGATGAGCATGAGTAGAAAGTCGAGTGCAGCGGGGCCGGGAGGGGGAGGCATGCAGTTAGCAAGTTCAGAAGAGCAGTCATGTGGAAATATCGATAGAAGATAGAAAGAGAGGCAACATTGCGGCGGAATTTAAGAGGTGAAGACTATCAGTATGAGGAGGAGAGCTGATGAGACGAAGAGCCTTTGCCTCCACTCTGTCCAGAAGAGCTGTGTGAGGGAGCCCCCACACATGAGATGCATACTCCATACGAGGGCGGACAAGGCCCCTGTATATGGACAGCAACTGTGCAGGGAGAAGAACTGGCGGAGACGGTACAGAACGCCCAGCCTCGAGGAAGCTGATTTAGTAAGAGATGAGATATGAAGTTTCCAGTTGAGATTTTGAGTTAAGGATAGACCGAGGATGTTTAGTGTTGAGGAAGGTGATAGCTGGGTGTTGTCAAAGAATAGGGATAGTTGTTTGGAAGATTGTGTCGAGTGGATAGGTGGAGAAACTGTGTTTTGAGGCGTTGAAGGACACCAGGTTCTTCTTGCCCCAATCGGAAATAATAGTAAGGTCTGAGGCTAAGCGTTCTGCAACCTCCAGCCTTGAATCGTTAAGTTCCTGAAGGGTGGGTCTTCTAAAAGAAGTTGAATAATGCAGAGTGGAATCATCGGCGTAGGAATGGATAGGACAGTTCGTTTTGGAAAGAAGATCATCAATGAACAACAGAAAAGAGTGGAGATAGGACAGAACCCTGTGGGACACCACTGTTAATAGCTTTAGGGGAAGAACAGTTACCGTCTACCACGGCAGAAATAGAACGGTCAGAAAGGAAACTGGAGATAAAGGTACAGAGAGAAGGATAGAAACCGTAGGACGGTAGTTTAGAAAGCAGATTAGTGCCAGACCCTATCAAAAGCTTTTGATATGTCCAGCGCAATAGCAAAAGTTTCACCGAAACGGCTAAGAGAGGATGACCAAGAGTCAGTTAAGAAGGCGCGGAGATCACCAGTAGAGCGCCCCTTGCGGAACCCATACTGGCGATCAGATAGAAGGTCAGAAGTGGAAAGGTGCTTTTGAATCTTACGGTTAAGGATTGATTCAAAAGCTTTAGATAGACAAGAAAGTAAAGCAATAGGACGGTAGTTTGAGGGATTGGAGCGGTCACCCTTCTTAGGTACAGGCTGTGTGAAGGCATACTTCCAGCAAGAAGGAAAGGTAGATGTTGACAGGCAGAGGCGAAAGAGTTTGACCAGGCAGGGTGACAGCACGGAGGCACAGTTTTTAAGGACAATAGGAGGCACTCCATCAGGTCCATAAGCCTTCTGAGGATTGAGGCCAGAGAGGGCATAGAAAACATCATTTTGAAGAATCTTTATAACAGGCATAAAGGAGTCAGAGGGGGGATGAGTAGGAGGAATATCCCAAAATCGTCCAGAGTGGAGTTTTTACAAAAAGTTTGAGAGAAGAGTTCAGCCTTAGAGATAGATGAGACGGCAGTGTTGCCGTCAGGACTGAGGAGTGGAGGGAAAGATGAAGAAGTGAAGTTGGAGGAGATGTTTTTGGCTAGATGCCAGAAGTCACGGGAAGAGTTAGAGAAAGCAAGGTTTTGACATTTTCTATTAATGAAAGAATTTTGGTTAGTCGGAGAATAGATTTGGCACGATTTCAGGCAGAAATTTAAAGTTAATAATTATAATTAGTTTGAAGGATCTGTTTTCTTTTGTGAGCTACCTCTATCATTGACAGCACGAGAACAAGCGTGATTAAACCAAGGCTTTTAGCGTGAGGAGTAGAGAAAGAACGAGAATGTATGCCTCCATTCCAGAGACAATCACCTCTGTGATGCGCTGAGCACACAGAGGGTCTCTATCCTGGAAGCAATAATCATTCCACGGGAATCGGAAAAGTACATCCTCAGGTCGTCCCACCGAGCTGAAGCAAAATGCCAGAAGCATCGCCTTCGGTGGGTCCAGAGGATGTACAGGAGCGATAGGACAGGATGCAGAAATAAGATTGTGATCGGAGGAGCCCAACGGAGAGAACAGTTTGACAGAATAAGCAGAAGGGTTTGAGGTAAGGAAGAGGTCTAGAATGTTGGGCCGATCTCCAAGACGGTCAGGAATACGTGTAGGGTGCTGGACCAACTGCTCTAGGTCGTTGAGGATAGCAAAGTTGTAGGCTTGTTCACCAGGATGGTCAGTAAAAGAGGATGAAAGCCAAAGCTGGTGGGAACATTGAAATCTCCTAGGATGGAGATTTCAGCGAAGGAGAGGGTCAAGATGTGCTCCACTTTAGAATTCAAATAGTCAAAGAATTTTACATAGTTGGTAGAGTTAGGTGAGAGATAAACAGCACAGATGTATTTAGTAATAGAATGACAGTGAAGTCTTAACCAGATGGTGGAAA
>NC_066519.1:10997583-11001734 GCF_024679095.1 Eriocheir sinensis
TCGAATCCTGGCCCTCAGTGGTGTTCATTTGGGATCTTCAACAGCAAGATATCATAGTAGTAAAATGCTAACACAGAATATTCCACGCTTGGTAAAGTACGCAAAAAATATAAAGAAGAAGAATAACATGTCCAAGTAATTTGATATTCCATTCTTTCCTCCTTGAATATTCTTTAATACCAAGACACCGCAGCGGTAAAATGTTAAAGAAGTAGAGGTCCTTTTTCCGCCCCTCCACACACACGCCCACGCCTTCCCTCCCTCCACCTCCCCTCCGTCTCCCTTCCTCTCTACCCCCGACCTTCATGACCTTCCCTCCCTCCCCCTCCCCTCCACCTCCCCTCCTCTCTACCCCCCACCTTTCTCGCCTTACCTCCCTCCCCCTTGGGTTATGCCTCGTCAGTGTCTCGTATAGGACCTCCCACTCACCCACCCACGACGCCACCTTCACGCTCTCCTACACTCCGTCCTTCAGGTCCGCCCACACAACCGCCTACATATTCCTCTTTTTTTTTTTTTTCATTTACTTCATTTTCCGCGATAATCCTTTTTTTTCTCTTTTTGTGCCTTTCTTCACCATTCTCCTCTTTTCTTTCCTCTCCTCCCTCTATTCTTTTCCTTCCTCTATTTATTTATTTTTTCATTTTTTTCTATCCCCTTTAATTCCTTCTTCTTATGTTTTCCTTGCTTTCTCTCTCTTATTTTTAACTTCCTTCCCCATTCTCCTATTTTCTCTCCTCTCCTTCAATTCTTTTCTTTTTTTAATTCTTTTCTATCTCCTTTAGTTCCTTTTCATGTTTACCTTTTCTTCTCTCCTTTTCTGCCTATCCATTTTTCTTTTTCCTCCTTCCATACATCTTTTTCTTTCTTCATTTACTCCCTTCTTTCACGGTCACCATTTTTCTTCTCTCTCTTCTTTGCAGTCTCTCTTTCTCTTCTCTTTTATCTTTTCCTTCACTTCCTCTTTCATGGTCTTTTTTTCTGTCCTTTCTCTTCTTTAACTTCTCCCCACATTCATAGTTCTTCCCTCTCCTCTTATCTTCCTGTTCTTCTTTATTTTCTTCCCTTCTCGTATCTCCAAGCTTTTTCCTCTTCTTTTCCTCGCCTTCCTCCCTCTTCTCCTGCCTTCGTCTGTCCACTGTTTCCTTCCATTCCTCCCTCCCTCCCTCCTTATCTCTATTCCGCACGTTTCCAGTCCTTCCTGGTTCTCTCCTTTCTTCCCTCCTTCCTTCCTTCCCTCCTTCCTTCCCTGCCCCCCTCCTATCCTCACCCACGCATCGCTCTCTGCATTGTAAATCGTTGTCTGGCCTGGCTAGACTCTCCATCTGTTCCTTGTTCCTCCCACGCTTTATAATTTCTTCCTCATTCTCCTCCTCCTCCTCTGCTTTTTCTTGTCTTGCATTTCCTTCCTTCCTTCCTTCTTTCCCCTTTTTTCTTCTTTTCTTCTTTTTTTATTTTTTTTATTTCTTCTTGTCTTGCTCTTCCTACCTCCTCCCCTTTTTTCTTGTTTCTTGTTTTCTTTTTTCTTCTTTTTTCTTTTCTTTATTTTTTTCTTGTCTTGCATTTCCTTCCTTCCTTCCTTCCCCGTTTTTTCCTTCTTTTCTTCTTTTTTTTATTTCTTCTTGTCTTGCTCTTCCTTCCTCCTCCTTTTTTTCTTGTTTTCTTTTTCTACTTTTTTATTTTCTTTCTTGTCTTGCACTGCCTTCCTTCCTTCCCCTTTATTTTTTTTTCTTCTTGTAGTTCAGTTTTTATTCTCTTTATATGTGTTTTTCTTTTCCTTTGTTTTTTTTTTCTTTTGTTAAATTTGGTTTCTCCTCGTCTCGTTTGTTTTATATTTTTATTGTTTCTCCTTCCTTTCCTCCCTCCCTCTTTTTCTTTATCCTTTCCTTCTCTTCATCTTGTTTTCCATTTATTTTTTTTACTCTTTTACATTTTAGCGTTTTGTCCATGCTTTTCTTTATCTCTTCTTTCCTCCTCTTCTTTCTTGCACTTTGTTTTCCCTCCTCTCTCTATTTTCTTTCATTTCCTCCCTTCTTATTTTTATCTCTTTACTTCCCTTCTCTTTTTTACACTTTCTCCTTCTCTATCTGTTTTTTTATGTCCCCCTCCTCTTTTTATCTCTTCTTCCTCTTCTTCATTTCTCCCACTTCCTTCCTTTCTCTTCCCTCTCTTTCTCCTTTCTTACCATCAGCTTCTCTTCCTCAAGGCCATCTTCTTCATCTTTCATTTTATTTTCTCTTATTTTTATTTCATCTCTTTTATCTTCCTCCATTTTTCTTCCTTCTTTACTCCTACTTCTCTTCTCTTACATTATATTTTCTATTTTCTCTTTATCCAAGGCCATCATAATCATCTTTCATATTATTTTCTCTTATTTTTTCTTATTTCTTTTTATCTTCCTCCACTTCTTCATTCTTTCATAATCATCTTTCATATTATTTTCTCTTATTTTTTCTTATTTCTTTTTATCTTCCTCCACTTCTTCATTCTTTACTCATCCGTCTCTTCTCCTACATTATCTTTTCTCTTTACTCATCTTTCGTTTCTTTTCTCTTACTTCTCTTTTATCTTCCTCCACTTCTTCACTCTTTAATCTTCCTTCTCTTCTCCTACATTATCTTTTCTATCAACTCATCTTTCATTTCTTTTCTCTTACTTCTCTTTATCTTACTGTTTTTCTCTTTCTTTTCCTATTTCTTTCCTCTTATTCTCTTTTCCTCTGTCTCATTTCTACACATTCGTCTTTTCCTTCTGCTTCCTTATCCTTTCTCTCACCTTCCCTCATCCCCAATGCATGTCATCATCGGTTATGTATTTTTCCTCATTTCTCTTATGCCTTCCTTCCTTCCTTCATTCATTCATTCATTCATTCATTCATTCCCTCTCTCCCATACTCCCTTCCTTCCTCCCTTCCCTACTTTCCATCACCTCTTCCTCGCTTCTCATGTAATATTTTTCTTTCCACGTATTAGTTATGTCCTCCTTTTGATCCTGCTTCTCTTTTTTCTCCTCCTCCTCCTCCTCCTCCTCCTCCTCCTCCTCCTCCTCCTCCTCTTCATCTCTTCATCATCCTTTTTTATTTTCTTTCACCAATACGAGTCAACACAAATTCGCCTTGCATAATTAGAAACACACACACACACGCACACACATACACACACGCAAGCACACACACACACACGCAAGCACACACACACACACGCAAGCACACACACACACACACACACACACACACACACACACACACACACACCAAGGACATCATACGCATCGGGTTTTCCTCATCAGCATAATAGATGAAAACGATGAGGAAATGAGGAGGAGGAGGAGGAGGAGGAGAGGAGGAGGAGGAGGAGGAGGAGGAAGAGGAGGAGGAGGAGGTTGATGTTAGACGCGGAAGACAAGTGGAGGAAAAAAAAAGGAAAAAAAAATATTGAGGAGGAAATGATTTGACGGACGGATGAGAGAGAGAGAGAGAGACTTATTGTTTTATGTAAAGTCTTTGTCTATGTGTCAGGTCTGTCCTCTGTGTGTGTGTGTGTGTGTGTGTGCTCAGTTGCTATTTTTCCCATATTTTCATTCTTTTTTATGTCATGGAATTATTTTTTTCATATATGCTTTTTCCTGATCTCTTATTTTTCAAAAGCTGATTTTTTTTTTATCTTTACCTCGTGTTTAATTATAGTTTCAACCTTCGGAGCAAATGAGTTTTATATTTCATTTTCGCTTTTAAGTATTTCCGCGGCCTCATCTACTTTTATGTTTACTATTTGAATATATACATTTTCTGTCTCTTTCTGTCTATCTATCTATCTATCTACCTATCTATCTAACTGTCTTTCTAGCTATCTCTCTATATCTCTGTCTATCTATCCATCTATCTATCTATTTACCTGTATATTTATCTATCTATCTATCTCCCCACCTATTTATCCATCTTTCCTTCCAACTATCTATCTATTTATCCATCTCTATTTTTATTTGTCTATTTAACTATTAATCCATCTATCTTTCTATATATCTCCCTTTCATGCCAGAACTTCCTTGTGCTCAAACTCAACCTCCAAACCTTCCTCAAAATCTCAATTATCGCAAAGATTGAGACAAAATGATCATCGGGAAAACATTTTGGAAGAACGCAGCACTGCCCG
>NC_066519.1:11001834-11074334 GCF_024679095.1 Eriocheir sinensis
TGGCTCCTTCATGCCTGTTATTAAGATTCTTAAGAATGATATTTTCTATGCCCTCTCCGGCCTCAACTCTCAGAAGGCTTATGGACCTGATGGAGTGCCTCCTATTGTCCTTAAAAACTGTGCTTCCGTTCTGACACCCTGCCTGGTCAAACTCTTTCGTCTCTGCCTATCAACATCCTACTTTTAGTAGGAGTAGGTAGGAAGACATCCACCGAACGGCCGTGAGGTACTCCCGGTGAGGATACATGGGAAGCGAGGACGGTGCTGAGGCCCTTCAAAGACCCTTCCTATGTCCTCACTAACCGTTTCCCTTTTGTCTCATCAACACTAGAGAGTAGTTCAGCATGCTCTCTAAAGACAGATCCTCTCTCTTTCTACACCACACTACATTCACACATCATACGCACCTTTTTCAAAATTCAAAATTCAAAATGGCGCACAATAACACTGCCTCGGAGTCTGGGGGGGACCATAAATTCCCCCAGGGAGGACACCCCGTCTTGCTGCCGACTTGAGAGGTGTCTTGATAACTCCTCGAACCTCCTCCTTATCAATTTCTGCAACATTCGCGGTCTTAGTTCTAATTTTCATTCTGTGGAACACCATCTCTCCTCCTCTAAACCTTGTCTTCTCTTCCTCACCAAAACACAGGTTTCTGAGGCTACTGACAGCAATCTCTACTCTGTTCCCTCCTTCTATCTCTATCCTAAATATCAATCCAAAGCTGGATGTTGCGCCTACGTACGCAACGACATCACTTGCTCTCGTCCCAACGACCTTGACTCTTCTGAATTTTCCACCATCTGGCTAAGACTTCATTGTCATTCTATTACTAAATACATTTGTGCTGTTTATCTCTCACTTAACTCTACTATCTATGTAAAATTCTTTGACTATTTGAACTCTAAAGTGGAGCACATCTTGACTCACTCTCCCTTCGCTGAAATCTCCATTTTGGGAGATTTCAATGTTCACCACCAGCTTTGGCTTTCATCCTCTTTCACTGACCAGCCTAGTGAACAAGCCTACAACTTTGCTCTCCTCAACGATCTAGAGCAGTTGGTTCAGCACCCTACACGTATTCAAGACCGCCTTGGATACAGTCCCAACTTTCTAGACCTCTTCCTTACCTCTAATCCTTTTACTTACTCTGTCAAACTGTTCTCTCCGTTGGGCTCCTCCGATCACAACCTTATTTCTGTATCCTGTCCTATCGCTCCTGTTCATCTTCTGGACCCACCGAAGAGGCGATGCTTCTGTCATTTTGCTTCAGCTTGGTGGGACGACCTGAGGATGTACTTTTCCGATTTCCCGTGGATTGATTACTGCTTCCAGGAGAGAGACCCCTCTGTGTGTGCCCAGCGCATAACAGAGGTGATTGTCTCTGGAATGGAGGCATACATTTCACGTTCTTTCTCTACTCCTCATGCTAAAAAGCCTTGGTTTAATCATGTTTGTTCTCGTGCTATTAAAGATAGAGAGGTAGCTCACAAAAGATACCAGAGCCTTCGCACTCCTACTAATCATGAACTTTACATTTCAGCCCGGAATCGTGCCAAATCTATTCTCCGACTTACCAAAATCTCTTTCACCAATAGAAAATGTCAACACCTTGCTTTTTCTAATTATTCCCGTGACTTCTGGCACGTAGCCAAAAATATCTCCCCCAATTTCACTTCTTCCTCTTTCCCTCCTCTCCTTAACCCTGACGGCAGCACTGCCGTCTCATCTATCCCTAAGGCTCAACTCTTCGCTCAAACTCTCGGTAAGAACTCCACCCTGGACGATTCTGGGCATATTCCTCCTACTCATCCCCCCTCTGACTCCTTTATGCCTGTTATTAAGATTCTTCCTAATGATGTTTTATATGCCCTCTCTGGCCTCAACTCTCAGAAGGCTTATGGACCTGATGGAGTGCCTCCTATTGTCCTTAAAAACTGTGCTTCCATGCTGACACCCTGCCTGGTCAAACTCTTTCGTCTCTGTCTATAAACATCTACCTTTCCTTCCTGCTGGAAATATGCCTTTGTACAGCCTGTGCCTAAGAAGGATGACCGTTCCAATCCCTCAAACTACCGCCCTATAGCTTTACTTTCCTGTCTATCTAAAGCTTTTGAATCAATCCTTAACCGTAAGCTTCAAAAGCACCTTTCCACTTCTAACCTTCTATCTGATCGCCAGTATGGGTTCCGCAAGGGGCGTTCTACTGGCGATCTTCTTGCTCTCTTAACTGATTCTTGGTCATCCTCTTCTTGCCGTTTCGGCGAAACTTTCTCTGTTGCGCGAGACATATCGAAAGTCTTCGATAGAGTCTGGCACAAGTCTTTGCTTTCTAAACTGCCCTCTTTCGGATTCTATCCCTCTCTCTGTTCCTTTATCTCCAGTTTACTTTTCGGCCGTTCTATCTCTGCGGTGGTAGACGGTCACTGTTCTTCCCCTAAGCCTATCAACAGTGGTGTTCCACAGGGCTCTGTGCTATCACCCACTTTCTTCATGTTATTCATCAATGATCTTCTTTCCATAACAAACTGTCTTGTCCACTCATACGCCGACACTCCACTCTGCATTATTCTACTTCTTTCAATAGAAGGCCATCCAAACAGAAAGTACACGACTCCAGACTGGAGGCTGCAGAACGCTTAACCTCAGACCTTGCTATTATTTCCGATTGGGGTAGAAGGAACCTTGTGTCTTTCAATGCCTCAAAAACTCAATTTCTCCACCTATCAACTCGACACAATCTTCCAAACACCTATCCCCTATTCTTCGACAACACTCAGCTGTCACCTTCTTCAACATTAAATATAATCGGTCTATCCTTAACTCAAAATCTCAACTGGAAACTTCACATCTCCTCTCTCGCTAAATCAGCTTCCTCGAGGTTGGGCGTTCTGTATCGTCTCCGCCAGTTCTTCTCCCTCGCGCAGTTGCTATCCATATACAGGGGCCTTGTCCGCCCTCGTATGGAGTATGCATCTCACGTATGGGGGGGCCCCACTCACACAGCTCTTCTGGACAGAGTGGCGTCTAAGGCTCTTCGTCTCATCAGCTCTCCTCCTCCTACTGATAGTCTTCTACCTCTTAAATTCCGTCGCGATGTTGCCTCTCTTTCTATCTTCTATCGCTATATTCACGCTGACTGCTCTACTGAACTTGCTAACTGCATGCCTCCCCCCATCCCGCGGCCCCGCTGCACACGACTTTCTATTCATGCTCATCCCTATACTGTCCAAACATCTTATGCAAGAGTTAACCAGCATCTTCACTCTTTCATCCCTCACGCTGGTAAACTCTGGAACAATCTTCCTTCATCGGTATTTCCTCCTGCCTACCACTTGAACTCTTTCAAGAGGAGTGTATCAGGACACCTCTCCTCCCGAAATTGACCTCTCTTTCGGCCACCTCTTTTGATTCTTTTTTTTATTTTTTTTTTTTTTTAGGAGCAGCAAGTAGCGGGCTTTTTTTTATTATTGTTTTCTACCATTCTAATCTACCTTTCCTTCCTGCTGGAAGTATGCCTTCGTACAGCCTGTGCCTAAGAAGGGTGACCGTTCCAATCCCTCAAACTACCGCCCTATAGCTTTACTTTCCTGTCTATCGAAAGCTTTTAAATCAATCTTTAACCGGAAGATTCAAAAGCACCTTTCCACTTCTAACATTCTATCTGATCGCCAGTATGGGTTCCGCAAGGGGCGTTCTACTGGCGATCTTTTTGCTCTCTTAACTGATTCTTGGTCATCCTCTCTTAGTAGTTTTGATGAAACTTTCTCAGTTGCGCTAGACATATCGAAAGCCTTCGATAGAGTATGGCACAAGTCTTTGCTTTCTAAACTGCCCTCTTTCGGACTCTATCCCTCTCTCTGTTCCTTTATCTCCAGTTTCCTTTCCAGCCGTTCTATGTCTGCCGTGGTAGACGGTCACTGTTCTTCCCTTATACCTATCAACAGTGGTGTTCCACAGGGTTCTGTTCTATCACCCACTCTCTTCCTATTATTCATCAATGATCTTTTTTCCATAACAAACTGTCCTATCCACTCATATGCTGATGACTCCACTCTGCATTATTCATCTTCTTTCAACATAAGACCCTCTCAACAGGAGACCCTCTCAACAGGAATTACATGAGACCAGGCTGGAGGTTTCAGAACGCTTAACATCAGGCCTTATTATAATTTCCGATATGGGTAAAAGGAACCTTGTGTCCTTCAATGCCTCAAAAACCCAATTTCTCCACCTATCAACTCGACACAATCTTCCAAACACCTACTCCCTATTCTTCGACCACACTCAGCTGTCATCATCTTCAACACTAAAATTCCTCGGTCTATCCTTAACTCAAAATCTTAACCTGAAACTTCACATCTCCTCTCTCACTAAATCAGCTTCCTCGTGGTTGGGCGTTCTGTATCGTCTCCGCCAGTTCTTCTCTCCTGCACAGTTGTCATCCATATACAGGGGCTTTATCCGCCCTCGTATGGAGTATGCCTCTCACGTGTGGGGGGGCTTTACTCACACAGCTCTCTTGGACAGAGTGGAGTCTAAGGCTCTTCGTCTCATCAGCTTTCCTCCTCTTACTGATAGTCTTCTACCTCTTAAATTCCGCCGCCATGTTGCCTCTCTTTCTATCTTCTATCGTTATTTTTACGCTGACTGTCTTCTGAACTTGCTAACTGCATGTCTCCCCCCACTCCCGCGGCCACGGTGCACACGACTTTCTACTAAAGCTCATCCCTTTACTGTCCAAATCCCTTATGCACGAGTTAAGCAGCATCTTCACACTTTCATCCCTCACGCTGGTAAACTCTGGAACAATCTTCATTCATCTGTATTTCCTCCTGCCTACAGAGGGTATCAGGACACCTCTCCTCCCGATATTGACCCCTCTTTCGGCCACCTCTTTGGATTTTTTTGAGAAGCAGCGAGTAGCGTGCTTTTTTATTATTGTTTCCTTTTTTCGTGCCCATGAGCTGTCCCCTTTGTTGTAAAAAAAATGAGATAGGCCTGTCCCTACCTATAAGAATAAATTCTATATAAATCACCCCTCCCCTAAAGAAATTATCTAAGAATCCTACAGCCCAATGATTTATTTGCATCATCTCATATGGTTTAGTATCCACGTCAGAGGCAAACACTCTCCCAGAACGCCTGGCTCTCCAATTGTTTGGTAAGCAACACTTTGATAGGTAACACTCGTCTAATACAGCCGCCACCCTTCCCTCAATTACTCACTGATAAAGCTATAGAGGGACATCAATGGTGCTCTTCCCTCGTCTCATTCACGCCTTCGTTTGTCCTCCCCTTTAACGTTCTTTTGAAGCGTTGATTTTTTTCCAGACTAATTAATGCGTCTCTCAGAATCCCTTATTCATACTCTGTTGGTTTCCGTTTCACTATTTATTTTTCCTTTCGCCACACTTTCTAACTTTTGTATTTTTTTTCTTTCTGCAGTCACCTTTTGAACTTCATATAATTCTTCATCCTGTTTCAACTTTGTTTATCTTTTGTCCATCGTTTTCGTTTTTCTAGCAATATTTATTTATATTCTTCAAAATTTCTACTGCCTCTTCTCATTGCTTATCCATGGTTTGTGTTTTATGTATCAGACAATTTTTACTGTCTAATCGAGTCATATACGGTTAGCCTTTCTCATTCTTTCATTATTCCATTACTTTTTTTAAAATTCTGAGGCTTACTATTCTTTAAATTCTCTATCGCCTCTCATTGTAAGTATGCTGTATTATCCTCTATCTCTTTCTAACTTTCACTGCAATACTTCTCGATTTTTTATCATCCCTAACTTTCCATTATATGTAAGTCATCCTTATAAAAAGTCTCCGCGTCCCATTTTTCTCTGCCCTTATTATTATCATCCGAGCTTTCTTCTCCTCCGCGTCCGGTCTATGTGCTTCCTCATTTTCATAATTATCCCTTACTGTGGATGGCCCTTAGTCCTCCTTCACTGAGCCTCCTTCCCTCTACCACACGAGAGAGAGAGAGAGAGAGAGAGAGAGAGAGAGAGAGAGAGAGAGAGAGAGAGAGAGAGAGAGAGAGAGAGAGAGAGAGGGGGAGTTGGTTCATAGACAAATAACGAGAAAATATAATCATTAGGGTCGATGGGAAATAACCAACACCAAAAAATAACAAAAGAAAAGAGTAAGGCGCGAAAAATGAATATAGGATAAAAAGTAATGAGACGATGAGATGATAAGGGAAAGGGGAGAAGAGAGGGGGAGGGTTATGAGTATGGGGCAGAAGTACTGAAGGTTAAAGAGGCTTAAGTATGTAGAAGAAGAGGGAGAGGAGGAAGAGGAAGGAGAGGAGTTGGAGCAGGAGGAGGGGGGGGGAGACGGAGGAGGAGAAGGAGGACGAGAACGAGAAGCCTAATAAGACATACGAAGAGGCGCTGTCTTGGACTTTTATGGAAACGAGGCCGGAAATTATGCATCGGACGGGGAAAAAAACTGCGAAGGGCGCGGAAAGGAAATTGAAAACCACAGAATGGGAGGGCCGAGTCGCCGCAGCAGGCCAAGAATGGAAGATGTTATCACGACGCCCACCAAGAGACACACTTAAGACACAGATGGACTCTTGCCTCTTCGGTCAGTCCTGCTCTCTTGCTCTTTCCCTCCCTTTCTTCCGCTTTCGGTGTTGTTCCCCTGCTCTGTTTCTTCTCTTGTTTTCTTCCTCTCCTCCTCCACCTTCGTCGTATTTTTATTTTTCCTTTTCTTCGTCTTTTTTTCTCTTCCTCCCCTTGTTTGATCTTACCTTTTTTGGTGTGCTTCTCCTTCCTCTCTTTTCCTTTAGTTTCCTTTCGCTCTTTTCGTTTTTCCTGAGTCTTTCCTCTTCCCTCGGCTTTGCGTCTTTGCCGTCTTTCCTTGCTTCTTGCTCTTTCCTCCTCCTGCTTTTGTCCCTCAGCCGTGACTGAATCATCCTTTTTATAATATATGCACGTTTAAATCATGTGTTTTAGTAAAAATAGTGCAGCCCAGTCAGTCACAATATTTCCTGAGCCTTTATTTAATATTAAATACCGCAACTGCTGCCTCTGCTATTACGATTTTTATTATTTTTAGATTTTTATTCGGCATTTTCTTTTCTTATTCTCCTTCATATATAAGTAGCTGTAAAAATAGAAGTAGTAGTAACATTATTATTATTATTATTATTATTATTATTATTATTATTATTATTATTAGTAGTAGTAGTAGTAGTAGTAGTAGTAGTAGCAGTAGTAGTAGTAGTAGTAGGTGACCTAATGAAAGAACTCCCAGAAGACACACGGAGGAGGACAGATATTGCACAGAAAGTGGGCAATTCAAACTGGCTAACCACACTACCTATCAGGGCAAAAGGCTTCAACTTAAACAAAAAAAAATTCACTGATGCCCTTGCCCTCAGGTATGGCTGGCCAGTGGATGGGCTCCCAAACATGTGTAACTGTGGCTCACCCTTCAACCAAAATCATGCCATGACATGCAAGAGAGGAGGTTTCGTCTGCATGAGACATGATGAAGTAAGAGACGTAACAGCTCAGATCCTGAAAGAAGTCTGCCACGACGTGACTGTGGAACCCATGCTGCTCCCTCTGCAAGGCGAACACCTCGCCAGACGCACCGCTAATGTTTCGAACGAAGCACGAGTGGATGTTAGCGCCAGAGGGTTTTGGACTCGTGGACAAAGGGCATATTTGGACATAAGGATCTTTGATCCCATGGCCCATTGCCACAGAGACCTGACCCTTGATGCAGCCCACAGAAGAAACGAACAAGAGAAGAACAGAGCATATGAAGAAAGAATACAGAATGTGGACCAGGGCTCCTTCACCCCGGTAGTATTCACGACGGCAGGAGGGATGGGACCAAGGGCGCAGAGCTTCTACGCAAGACTCGCCGAAACACTGGCGGATAAGAAACAGCAGCCAAGAAGCAGTGTGGTCGCCTGGATGAGATGCAGGCTGTCCTCCTCCCTCCTGAGGTCAGCCTTGGTCTGCCTGAGAGGAACCAGGTCACCTGCACCCAAAACCACCCGCATTGCCGACCTGGACTTTGAGGCGACGGTGGTTGATAGTCGTATCAACCACAAGCTCTGTTAGCTTAAGAATAATATGTGTAAGAAGTTTTGTAATATTAAATAAAGATGGTTGTCGGCCACAGTCATTGGCGGGGTGGGGCCAATGAATTGCTTTCTGAAAGGATATGAGAGAATATACCGCTCACAACGCAACTCTAATAAATGGAGGCCCGTAGTAGTAGTAGTAGTAGTAGCAGCAGCAGTAGTAGTAGTAGTAGCAGCAGTAGTAGTAATAGTAGTGGTAATAGTAGTAGTGGTAATAGTAGTAGTGGTAATAGTAGTAGTGGTAATAGTAGTAGTGGTAATAGCAGTAGACTGGAACTCTTTCAAGAGGAGGGTATCAGGACACCTCTCCTCCCGAAATTGACCCCTCTTTCGGCCACCTCTTTGGATTCTTTTTAGGAGCAGCGAGTAGCGGGCTTTTTTTTATTATTGTTTCCTTTTTTTGTGCCCTTGAGCTGTCTCCTTTGTTGTAAAAAAAAAAAAAAAGTAGTAGTAGTAGTAGTAGTAGTAGTTGGATTAGTGGTAAATAGGAGTAGTAGTAGAAGTAGTGGTAGTAATAGTAAATATTATTATCATTATTATTTTTTTTTTTTACGTCTTCGCCTATAGCGCCGGTTAGATTTCTTCAGGGGCCTGGTGGTCGGCCCAAGCCCGTCATGGTACATGCAATTTTTACAGTGGCGCCATTTAATCTTGGCTCATGCTGCACCCCGGAACTCATTCTTGATTCACATGGACGGTTTCTTCTAGGGTGCGGGTTGACGAGTGGTTTTCAGGAAAGCATGTTGGTAGTCTTTTAGGCCACTAGGCGGTGACTGAAAAATCCAGGGTGGTAACGTGGGGATTCGAACCCGCGTCGTCCAGCACGCGGTGAATGCAGGGCCAGCACGCTAACCACTCAGTAGTAGTAGTAGTAGTAGTAGTAGTAGTAGTAGTAGTACTAGTAGCAGCAGCAGCAGCAGCAGTAGTAGTAGTAATAGCAGCAACAGTAGTAGTAGTAATAGCAGCAACAGTAGTAGTAGATGTAATAGTAGTAGTAATAGAAGTATTATTATTATTATTAGTAGTAGTAGCAGTAGTAGTAATAGAAGTAGTATGATATCTTCATTATTTCATCCCATTTGCTGATAAACTCTGGAACAGTCTTCCTTTGTCTGTATTTCCTACTGCCTACGACTTGGCCTCTTTCAAAAGAGGAGTCTTACGATACCCCTCCATCCGGAAATGACCTCCATCCGAAAATGACCTCTTTTGGCTACTCAGTTTATTTATTTATTTTTTTTTTTTGCGGGAGCAGCGCAAAGCCGGCATTTTTTGTGCTTTGTCTTTTCTTGCCCTTGATATGTCTCCGTTAAGCCCCGCCCAGACGAGGGGCAGTCGCCCGCCGTGCAAACACTGTTACCAGATATCATACTGCTTCAACTGTTTTGATGGTGGGAGCGAAAAACTGATGACGTCAGAAGCGGGAAAACTACGGGCAAATCAAGTGCCCTTGCCCGTGGATGAGGCAATGCCTGCTGGTATGATGGTTGGTATATAAAGAGAGCATGTTGCCAGACACACGAAGTTAACCTGCGGAACTCTCTTGCAGTCAGTTTCAGATTTCCACTATACACTTGACGGGAGAACATGTCTGTCCCATGTGGCAAAGAACAGGTGTGATCAAGGGAAGCCACCGTGCAATTAATGGACCTATATAGACAGCACCCTTGCTGTGGCCCATGTTGTGCTACTCTCAGTCCGATTGCGCTATCGGCCGCTGCCTGCCCTGGAGTGCACGGTCTGCTATGTGGGCCTGGTAGTGACAAAAACCCTCCACCAACTCTTCGACCTGGTAACCCTACTAAACAAGCGATGAATATAAGATCAATGGGCAGTGCCAGGCGGGCAACTGCCCCAAGTGTGGACAAGTTTGCCCGCCAGTCTTTGCCCGGTGAACGGAGTAGAGACTGGCACACAGCAAAATCGGGTAGCACTGTTTGTTGCCAGATCTGTTTCCTTCGTTTATGTGCTTTTGACGTCATCCCGCTGCTTAGTATGATATGGTAACAGTGTTTGCACGGCAGGCAACTGCCCCTCGTCTGGACGGGCCTTTACTGTAGAAAAAAAAACACCAGTGGTAGTTGTAGAAGCACTAGTATTAGAATTAGTAGTTGAAGCAATAGCAGTACGGGAGGGATGGGGCCAAGGGCTCAGAGCTTCTACGCAAGACTCGCCGAAACACTGGCAGATAAGAAACAAAGCCGAGAGGCAGTGTGGATGAGATGCAGGTTTTCCTACTCTCTCATGATGTCAGCCTTGGTCCGCTAGAGAGGAACCAGGTCACCTGCACCCAAAACCACTCACATTGCCGACCTAGACTTTGCGGCGACGGTGGTTGATAGCCTTGTCAACCACAGATTGATAACTTAATAACTATATGTATAATAATGTTTGGAATATTAACTAAATAAAGTTGGTTGTCGGCCACAGTCATTGGCTTGGCTGGGAACAATGAATTTCTTTGTGAAAAAATATGAGAAAAATCCGCACAACGCAACTCTAATAACGGATGGAGGCCATAGTAGTAGTACTAGTAGTAGTAGCAGCAGTAGCGGTAGGTGTTGTGTATAGGCTGGACGTTCGGAGCTCCGTCTCGCCGTTCCAGCCGCCAGGACTCTGTTCGTAAAGCAAAGGATTCGCCAAGGGGGGGAATCAACATACACAGGCTTTAGATATTCTCATGTAATAACCAAACACCAGTATAGCACAGTGTAGAGTAGTCCTCCTCGCCAGTAGGCCTAATCTAGCGATTACGCCCCTCTTCCGGCGGTGGCGTCGCGGGGTGGTGCCGAGTCCCCCGGATAACCAGGAGCCAATACGGCACAGAGCACCGTTGCCCTCCTCGACAGTAGGCGTAGTCCGGTGATGACGTCCCTGATCCGGCGGTGGTGTTGAGAGGTGGCGTAGAGTCACCTCGCGGCGGAGGAGGGGTGATGGCGAGTTCCAACTTGCCCAAGGTTCAGGAACAAACCCCGGGCGAGGTGAAGCAAGAAGCAGGCGGGGCTGCTGGGGCAGGGTGGTGCACCGGTTGGCGGCTGGCTGCTCTCTGCCGGGTCGTCGGCGCTGCCTCGCCTCGTGCCGTTGGTAGGGATGAAACAGGTAGGGGCTGACGGTAGTAAGGGGGGGATGAAGGTCCGACTCCTGGTGATGAACCCGAACTTGGGCAGCGGCTTCGAATCCCTAGCTGCTCCGAATCCCGGTGGTTAATTAAGCCGTCTGATGTGGTGTACCATTAACGAGTGTTGGGCCGTCGTAGTGGTTGCCCTCACACAGGCCCCATCACAAGAATCTACTGGCAGTAGATTCAGAGCGACCCAAGAGGGACCAAACCTTAAACAAAGAAAGACCGTAACTTAACAAAGTCTAAATATTAACATAAGCAGCAAACCCAAAAGTTAGAGAGGTGACCGACTGAGAAGGTCTGCACCAAGGTTGTCCCGACCAGCGATGTACACAATTCTAAACCTGTAAGCTTGTAAGCTCAAGGCCCATCTCAGCAGCCTGTTGTTTTTCCCCTTCATTCTTTCCAAGTAAATCAAAGGCTTGTGATCAACCTCTAGGATAAATTCCTTGCCCCTGAGATAGAAGTCTACTACTACTACTACTACTACTACTACTACTATTACTACTACTGCTACTACTACTACTAGTACCACTACTACTACTACTACTACTACTTCTACTACTACCACTACTACTACTTCTACTACTACCACTACTACTACTACTACTACTACTACTACTATAATAATAATAATAATAATAATAATAATAATAATAATAATAATGAGACTTTTATCACTACTACTACTATTATCACTTCTACCATCTTTACATTATTATACTTATACTACTACTACTACTACTACAGTACTACTACAATTATTCCTACCACTACTACTGTTATTACTGCTGGTGCGCCTTTTGTACTGACAGCTACTCCTGCGACACATTCACGATGGATTAAACGCTGAAGGCGGACGTTGCTCCCCGTCCAACGTCGCATGACTCTCCATTATTTGCTCAAATCAGACTTTTTCTCCGTCCATTACCTGATTGCGTTTGCACCACTGCATGACGCATCCTAGAAAAGGTTAATCGACAAAAAAAGAGGGAGTCATCAAAATGGAAGATTACTGAACCAATTGCTGCTACTCGGTTCTTGTCGCACGAAATACACCGAAATAAAATGAAGAAAGAAAGAGATTATAAAATGTGTGCTCGTAAGTTCTCTAAATTGAAATCATTGTCACAGTTCTCTTTCTTTCCGTCCTGCTCTGTGCCTATTTTTCGTTTCTTCTCACAGGGTTTTTCATCCAGCTCCATTTGTTTGTAAAGATTTCTTGTCGTTTCTCTTTCTGTATGACTTTCCCCTGCACCATTTTTTACTCGTCACATTTCCCTCCCTCCTTCCTTCCTTTCTTCAGTCCTTCCTTCCTTCCTTCCTAACTTCCTTCCTCATGCCTAAAACTTTTTCTTTCTCTCCGGCAAGAAGTTCCTCTAACCTTGCTTCACAATCTCTCTCTCTCTCTCTCTCTCTCTCTCTCTCTCTCTCTCTCTCTCTCTCTCTCTCTCTCTCTCTCTCTCACACACACACACACACACACACACACACACACACACACACACACACACACACACACACACAAACAGTGAAAATAAAACCGAGAATAGACGGATAAAAAAAAAAAAAAAATGAGCCGACAAATGTGGACCGAAAAAGAAAAAAAATGCATGAATATAAAAAAAAAAGCGAAGAAAACGAGAGGAAGGAAAGAAATATGTAATAAGATAAAATGTAGGCATATATATATATATATATATATATATATATATATATATATATATATATATATATATATATATATATATATATATATATATATATATACAGAGAGAGAGAGAGAGAGAGAGAGAGAGAGAGAGAGAGAGAGAGAGAGAGAGAGAGAGAGAGAGAGAGAGAGAGAGAGAGAGAGAGAGAGAGAGAGATAATTACATATAATTACATAGAAAATCAGACCACACAGACCCCATGGTCCAGACTTGGTGGTCTGCCCTTAAACCCAAGTGATTTTACATTAATCAGAAGGCTCTAAAACGTTGCATTTCTACTCTAGTTGATATTAAGTTGAAGGAAGCTGAAGGAAGTGACGGTCGAGCTTATTTTTGGAGGAGTCAATCGTGTTACACTGGACCCCTGATGGTGGAAGCTTATTCCATTCTCGCACTACAACGTTGGTGAAGAAAAATTTGGTGCAGTCTGAATTTACTTATCTACATCTGAGTTTTACGCCATTGTTCCTCGTGCGCAAAGTGTCATCGATCATAAACAATGTCGATCTGTCTACATTCGTGAAACAATTAAGTATTTTAAAACATTCGATCAGTTTTCCTCGGAGGCGACGTTTCTCAAGAGAGAACATGTTAAGTCTTGAAAGCCTTTCTTCGTAGGATTTGTTGCGCAAGGAAGGGATCATTTTTGTTGCTCGACGCAGAACACCTTCTAATTTAGCAATATCCTTTGCATGGTGGGGAGACCAAAACTGTACCGCATATTCTAAGTGGGGCTGACTAAACTATTGTAGAGCGGGAGTATTACATCTTTATTCTTCAATAAAAAGTTTCTTTTAATGAAGCCCAACATTCTGTTCGCTTTATTTGCTGCATCGATGCATTGCTGTGAGAATTTGAGGTTTGACGCGATTTTGACCCCCAAGTCCTTGACGCATTGAACGCTTTTGAGTTTAACGCCGCGCATTTCGTAATCGAACTTCTTATTCCTCGTTCCAACTTGAAGGACCTGGCACTTGTCTACATTAAAGGGCATCTCCCATCTATCCGACCAAGCTGAAATTATGTGCAAATCCTCTTGGAGGCTTTGCCTGTCTTCGTCAGTGAGAACCGAGTTACCTATCTTTGTGTCGTCTGCAAATTTACTAATGTGGTTATTGAGTCCAACATCCACGTCGTTGATGTAAATAATGAAGAGCACTGGGCCAAGAACCGAGCCCTGAGGGACGCCACTAGTGACCGGCGCCCACTCTGAGTTAAATCCGTCAATCACTACTCTTTGTTGTCTGTTGCTCAACCAATTCGCGATCCATTGGTTTACTTGACCGTCAATACCTATTTGCTTTAATTTGTAAAGTTATTTATGATGTGGGACTTTATCAAACGCTTTCTGGTTACGTCATAAACAGTGAAGAGGTCGTTATAAAAGGTTAATAGGTTTGATAAGCAGGATCTTTTGTTTCGGAAGCCATGTTGTGAGTCCCCAATTAATGAGTGGCCTTCAAGGTAACTCACAATTTTGTCTCTAATTATGCCCTCAAGTAGCTTACCTACAACCGAAGTTAGACTAATGGGCCTGTAATTACCTGGTACTTTTTTGTCTCCTTTCTTAAAAATCGGTGTCACCTTAGCCTTTTTTCCAGTCTGAAGGGACGATGCCTTGTCGCAAGGACATATTGAATACGGTTGTGAGGGAGGAGAGTATTTCGCTCTTTGTTTCTTTCAGCAGAGTTGGATATACTTTGTCAGGTCCAGGACTTTTATTTGTTTTAAGTGATTTGAGGGCTTTAAGGACTTCATCGGGTTTATTTCAAAGTTAGGCAATGCATGCTCGGGATTTACATTAGTACTGGTGTTGGTGGTAGTGGTGGGAGGACTGTTAGTATTAAACACCGAGGAAAAGTAATTGTTTAATAGGTTTGCAACGTGTTGGCTGTCAGTCACAAGTGCACCGTCGCTGTTTGTTAAGGGTCCAATTCCACTTCTGATCGCCTTTCTGTTGTTTATGTAACTGAAGAAGGATTTCGGATTATTTTTACAGTTGGCTGCAATATTTTCTTCATATCTACGCTTTGCCTGACGCACTAATATGTTTACTCGTCGCCTGGCATCATTGTAGAGTTTAATGTTTTCGGGCGTGCTTTGTTCTTTCTTTAACCTGTAAAGCAATTTTCTCTCCTTGACTGAGTGTTTAATTTCGCTATTAAACCAAGGTGGGCTTTTATTAGTGCTAATTCGCTTCTCGCACAAGGGGACAAATGTGTCCTGCTGAGTGAGTAAGTGATTTTTAAAGCTTAGCCAGGCGTCCTCTACATTGCCGTCATCTGATAGTTGCATATCTATTAGTTTTCGTCGGCTTTCTACGAAGTTGGCTCTTTTGAAATTGGGCACCTTTACTTTATTTTCAGTCACCGATGTTTGAGCTCTAATGTCAACGCGCACTAGTTTATGATCGCATGAACTGAGGTGTTCTCCTACCGTGACATTACTGACTAGGTTAACTTGGGTCGTTATAACAAGGTCAAGTATGTTATTTTGTCGAGTTGGTTCAGAAACCATTTGGCTTAGATAATTTTCCTCTAAAAATTCGATCATTCTATGGGACTCACCTTCTGTACCCGACAGTGTCGCCCAGTCGATATGGGGGAGGTTAAAGTCTCCTAATATCAGTGAGTCGCTGTTATTAAGTGACTGCCTTAAGACGCTGTACATTTCAAGATCGGCATCGAGTGATTGCCCCGGAGGCCTGTAAGTGACAGATATATTTAAATTGACTTTTGCAGTGTTTACTCGCACGCACAAATGTTCAACGTTACTGTTTCTTGGTGTTTTGTCAGTGGGTTGCAAATAGCTTTTGACAAAAAGGGCGACACCACCACCTCTACGGTTTACACGATCCTTGTTGAAGAGTCTGTAGCCATCTATGTTGTATTCGGAACTTAAATCAATATTTGTGGTGTCGATAAATGTTTCGGTTATAGCAATTACGTCAAAGTTTTCTGTCAGAGCAAGACATCGCAGTTCATCAAACTTGTTTCTTAGGCTACGCGCATTGAAACTAAGGACTCTTAGGTTATCTTGAGGCTTGGTAATAGAGGTGGTGGTACTAAAGAGAGAGAGAGAGAGAGAGAGAGAGAGAGAGAGAGAGAGAGAGAGAGAGAGAGAGAGAGAGAGAGAGAGAGAGAGAGAGAGAGAGTCTCCAAGTTTAGGCTCGCCTCCCATATCTGCCTCGTGTCCCCCCACACCCCCTTTCCGTCAACTTCCACTTTCATCAGGTGACCTTCTCCTCGCCAATATTCAATTTCTGCAAGACAATATGACACTGCCAAATCGTGACAGGGAGGCGTGGTGTTGGTGATGATGGTGGTGGTGGTGGTGGTGGTGGTGATGGTAATCGTGACGGTGATTGGGATGGGGCTGATGAAGGTGGTGGTGGTAATGGCAATGGTTGTAGTGGTGGTGGAGTTTTTTTGGGGGGTGGGTGGGTACTGATGAGTGCGTTGGTGCTGGTTGTGTTAGTAGTGGTGTTGGGGGTAGTCGTGGCTAGTGAAGAAGTTCGTAGCGAATAGATGCGGAATCGATAATGATTATTTGGATTTCTTCTTTATAACTACCTCCCCTCAAAAAAAAAAAATCCTAACTTATTTGAATATATATTTCCTAATGAATGTTCCTCTTTCCTAGCTTATCTGAATGAGTAACGCAGCGCACACTCAGAGCTGCTTCATTTCCATCTTCTTGAATAAAAAATCCTTCTTTCCATTGGCCGTCCCAAACCCTGAGAACGGGTTGACACTCGCTTAACCCTAGTCCTTCTACATTTTGGAAGTGTGTTCCGTCCCTGTAATCCTTAGAGACATGAGTCCTGGAGGTTGAGCGATATCGTAGTCTTGTGCTGCAGCTAGCAACACACCTCTTTGGTTCATTCTTCCGACCAGTACGAGCTACCTCTTCTGGCTCAGAAGGATCAATCGGCTAGTCTGCGTTACAATGGGCCAAGCGGCCATCACTGAAAGGCTCAACCTTTAGCCTCCGCTTGTAGGACTCAGTGGTGGGTAAGGGCGTAGAAGAGTGAACTTTTTAAGGTACATTTATAGTATCCAGTACTCTGACAGGCCTTGGGGAGGGAATAGAAGAGCACCAAAGCCCCGCGAACCACACCCACCTCCTTTTTATGGGGACCGCTAGAGTGGAGCAGACGAGACACAAGCCCGTCAACTCAGCCCCGGGGTTAACCTTTGGAGGGCTCTTCGTGTGGATGATCGGAGGATCAGCGCCTAAGCCATCTGCCAGCTGAACTCAGAAGATTAAGAGTGGACAGAGTGGAGCTCTCCGAGTCGAGGAGACCTGGCAATGGAAAGATCAGTAGTGAGCGTTATACATACTTCTGGTCAGGCTAGAGCGATGGTGCCCGTCTGAAATGAGTAGCTACAACCCTTGTTTTGCCGACTGTAGTCCTCAGTTGTTAGGGGATCTTTAGCTGATGAACGTATGATGCCGGAGAGGCTGAAGCTCACCTTTGACTTCCGAGTTCGTATCTCTTAATTAAAACAGTATACGCTCCTACTAAACTGTATGAACTTGGGAGAAAGAGATTTTCTATGCCAAGCTCGACCAGTGGCCCCCCAGGTCTTGGGCGGCCTCAGTGCATCTACTGGCGCAGAGACCTGACTATGAGTTTTATGTTGGTTCCCATGGCTTTGGCACCAGAAACGTAAACAGTTTTTTCCTACTGAACTCTGAAAAGTCCAGAAGGCTGATTTATTTTTTTTGATTCCAGAGACGAGAGCCTCGCCGCTGGACTTGGTACAGCAATGCTGGCAATATGGCAAAGGAGATCGATCACATCTTTGTTAGTACCCGTTGGAGGATCCTCCAGAACTGTATAGTTTTCCGGAATGCTGAATTCTTTGCGACCAACCACAGACTTGTCGTTGCAAAGATGAGGATACGCATCAGGTCCAAGAAGATCTCAAGATGCAACACTTTGGGGTTCTATCTTGAGAAACTGAGTGATCAGGCGAGTGCTCAGGAGTATGCAGTGGCAGCTTCAAACCGGTTTGAAGTGCTTGGTACTCTTAAAGATCATAGAGAGTTGTGGGATACCTTGAAACGTAAAACTCTCAAAGCTGCCGACTGCCATTGGAAAGCATCCAAGGTCTAGGAGTGGAGTTTCCTCGAGGGAGACACTGAATAATACAGAAGAGAGTCGTGCTGCCAGGCTGGTTTAGGACTTGGAGCTATACGGGACTCTGTCACCAAGGACTAGAACCCTTCTGAGGTGGGATAAGGAAGGTATATCAGAGGTCTCGCTGAGGATGTTGAGGGTTTTCTAAATGCAAACGACCTTGGACCTGCCTTCCAACCTCTAAAGAAGCTACTTTCCAAATTTACATCTCAGACGAGTATTATCAGAACGGATGATGGGCAGATATTGTCAGATGCGGATAGGTATCCAGCTCGCTGGGTCGAGTACTTTTGCCTGTTGTGCACGGCAGAGCCCCCAAGCGAACAGCTCTCTTTGATTGAGTTGCAGATGGCGGCTGCTGATCCACCAATAATTTCACCCTCTCTGACGGAGGTGAGAGAGGCTGTGAGGAAACTAAAGGGTGGGAAGGCAGCTGGGATCTTTAATATGCGAATGCGAAGATGATGAAAGCCGGTGAAGACATGATCCATGGGGTGCATGCGTTGCTGCCTGCCTGTGTATTTCCGTGCCATTCGTCTTGACTGCAAAAGGGGGTTATTTGTCCCTCTCTGGAAAGAAACAAGATACTGCCGACTGGACTGGAACAATTACCGTGGTATTACATGTTTCAGTGAGCCGGGCAAAGTGCTTTATAATCTACTGCTGATGCAAATTCGATTTCAACTGCAAAAGTTTCAGTGACCTAAGGAATCAGGGTTCACGTCCGGCAAGTCAACAATTGGCTCCTAGCATTTCGCATCCTTGTAAAACACCGACGAGAGTTTCGACAGAGACTAATCCCAGCCTAGGTCGATCTCAAGAATGATTTTGACTCCGTACATAATAAGACGCTGAGATATTCTGCGGAGCAGTGGAATTCCTACAAGGATTATTGACCTGATGACTGGCATTTACAATAGCACTGAATGTGCCTTGAATTGTGGAGAATGTGTTTACGGCTTCTTCCCTGTTGATTCAAGATAAGGGCAGGGGTGTATCCTTGCTCCATCACTTTTCAACAATTGCATAGACTGTGTGGTAGGCAAAATTGTCAATGAAATAATTGCTAAGCGTCTTTTGGGAAGGCGGTGGCCAAATGGTCAGAGTGCTGGTGCGGCGTCCAGGAGGACGCAGATTCGCGTCCCGCCCTCCGTGATATACGGGCTGACAATTTCTCAATCAGTGCCAAGTGGCCTATGACTACCCACATGCCAACGATCAATCCGGAGTCTACACCTTTTCAACTTCAAATAAAAAAAAGATCAAATTAAATAAAAAGTTGACTTTCAAATAAAAAAATAAAAAAATTCAAATTATTATTTTTTAATTAAACTGTAAAACAAGTTAATATCATGTGAATGTGTGTAAAGAGCCTATTTTCGTAGCTTGTGGGATTTTTTCTCATCATATCCTCATGAGCAACTCTTTCGTGCCCCTAGCAAACGGTGCTAAGCACAACTCAGCCCTCTCAGTAACCCAGCGAGCATTTTTTTTAATCATGCACTGGAAATACATTTTATAATGCTACACCAGGAAGGAAGGCTTTCCAAACCTACCGTGGAGTGCTTTTATTTCTTAAGCACAGTGGTGAGTGACCTGTGTTTGTCCATAAGTTACCGCATCCATCCGCAAGGCCTGGAGGGGCCCGTGACGGGTGTCAGGAGGCGGGATCGAACCCACAACCTATGCTCCTATCGCATACGACATTAAGGCGTTTTACTTTATATAATAATACTCTTGCGGCAGTTTCTGCATGCCTGCATAGAAAACTTTTGTATTGTAATGATTGTTTCCATACTGACAGTGACCGCTGTATCTATTATCTGCTACTTTTTTCCTACCTTTTTATATTTTTTGTTATTCTACATAGAACGTACATCAAAACCTAACGTTATTAATAATAATACTATTAGGTTCGTTACTAAAACGTGACATTAAAGTTTCTGCTACAATCGCTCTCAAAGTGTATGTAGGCTACACTAAGATGTAAATATATGCATCATAATGGTATTATATTGTATAGTAACAAAAATATACCATTACACAAAACAAATAGACTTTGACGTACATTCTGATAAAAAATGAACACGATAACATCAGTAATAAGAGAGTGGGACGAGTCAAAAAGTCACCAAACTATTCGCAATTTGCGGGAAACTCTATCATGCACCTACCTTTGCGGCAGTAGTGAGGCAACTGACTGAGCAGTGAGCACGGGAGCTGAATGCGCGTTATATAAAGTGATATATAACGCAGCAATAAAATTTCAATTATTAGTTTATTTTCATTTTTTCAACACTATCGTAATGAAACTTTATAAACACGTTATATTCACTGTCTCCCTGGAATGCGTAATAAAAAAAATCCATATGAATGCACTGGTTTCAGCGTTAAGGCCGGACAGCCGGACAGTTTGTCTTTTTGCCACAGTATAGTGTAGTTGCCTTCGGTCGCTTTTATTTCAGTTACCGTTATCTTTTTACAGGACATTATTGCGTTTTTTTCACAGATATATAAATTTTATACACGTAGAAGATACCAGTGTTGCAAATTCGCATTATGAAATGTATTTTCATTGCATGATTAAAAAATGCTGGCTGGGTTACTGAGAGGGCTGAGTTGTGCTCGGGGCACGAAAGAGTTGTCAATGAGGATATGATGAGAAAAAAAACAAGCTACGAAAACAGGCTCTCTACACACATTCACATGATTTTAACTTATTTTTTAGTTTAATGATTTTTTTTTTTCAATTTGAAATTTTTATTTTTATTTGAAAGTCAACTTTTTAAATTTGAAAGTCAAGTATCTTAATTTGAAAGTTAACTTTTTTTTAATTTGAAGGTCATTTTTTATATGAAAGTCAACTGTTTTAATATGAAAGTCAACTTTTTTATTTTTAAGTTCAATTTTTTTAATTTGAAGGTGCAAAGGAGTAGATTATCTCTTAAATTTAGGAGGTTGTGTTATTATTATTATTATTATTATTATTATTATTATTATTATTATTATTATTATTATTATTATTATTATTATTATTATTATTATTATCATTATAATTATCATTATTATTGTTATTATTATTATTATTATTATTATTATTATTATTATTATTATTATTATTATTATTATCGTTATTATTATTATTATCGTTATTATTATTATTATTATTATTATTATTATTATTATTATTATTATTATTATTATTATTATTATTATTATTATTATTACCTCCGCCAACGAAGTTGGGAGGAGGTTGTATTTTCGGTCCGGTCAGTATGTATATTCATTTGTCTGTTTGTTTGTTCGTGTACAGTCTCCTGTGCACAATTTTGCGGATATCTCAACCAATTTTTCAGGGAAGCTTTGTGTCCATTCAGAATAGAACCCATTAAATTTTTGATTATTTGGAAAACGGAAAAACGCACCTTGCATGGCCTTGACCTTGACCTCGAAAAGTTCGCCCTAGGTCAAAGTAAAAAAAAAAAAAAAAAAAAAAAATAAGGATTTCGTCAAATTTCGAAACAAATGCTGCCATATGATGCACCTTACATCCAGAATAGAACCCATTAATTTTTTTATGTCAAAGGTCAAGGTCAAGGTCGCACAAAACGTAATTTTGGCCATAACTTCGGTTCTCTTCATCGTAGAGACTTCAGACTTGGTTCATATTTTAGCTCATGGAAAGACGCACCTTGTATGGCCTTGACCTTGGCCTTTGACCTTAACCTCGAAAAGTTCGCCCAAGGTCAAAGTTTCCATGAAAACAGAATTTCACCAAATTTAGAAACAAATGCTTCCATATGATGCACCTTGCATGGCCTTGACCTTGACCTTTGACCTTGACCTCCAAAAGTTCGCCCAAGGTCAAAGTTTCCAAAAAATAGAATTTCGTCAAATTTCGAAACAAATGCTTCCATATGATGCATAGGATCACAGTTGATGGCCATACCAATTTTCAGGACGATCTTTGGGGGAGGTGTGCACTCTTCTAGTGCTATGCGTCTAGTTATTATTATAATTATTGTAATCTAATAATCATCATGATCATAATTCTTATCATTTGTTTGACACTAATTTGTAAGGTCCCTGGATTAAGAGCTTCGAATGATATACTTTGCTGTCCATAGGAGAACTAAATGAAGATAAATCCATGTTCACTCACCCATGCACGCACCCACGCACGCACGCCTAATGATGGAGCTGCAAGAAAATGCTGCGCTCGTTTCTCTTGTTCTGCAATTACTGTCGTCCCTTCTTCAACAATGAGAATGAATATAATTTTTAAAAAAATAAGATACACTCATTTTAATCACACGAGCTTTTTCAAGCATTCAATTTCTTTTGTCTAAGAGGAGTATGAATGCACCTGATGTAGCTTTAAGTTTCTTTAAGAAAGAAACATACATGTAGGAGTGAGTCGAAGGCTCAAAGCAGCTGCAGCCTTCAACGAAAATATGGACCTAACATAAAAGTGGATTTGGCTTTCACGACAGGATAATGCAATCAGTCATGGCGCACCACACGAGGAACATGATTGCAATAAGAAAAGACAGAAAAAAACAGAGAATAATCTTTTCATCATGCACTCGCTTTTTTGTTAGATTATCGGTTTTCCTGTAATAATATTGCAAAACGACTGTTTGAAAGCTTTGGTGCTAGAGAAGCCAGTGAATGTGTTCCGCCACTTTTATAAATTTGTGAGATATACTTTGTACTTTGACGAAAGATAACGCCAAATCCGCAAAATAAAACCCGAAAAGAGGGAACTATGTACAAGAAATTTCGAAAAGGAAGAATGGAAGAATCTGACACAAACAAGATTTTAGAAAACAGGAAAATGTCTGGACACGGAAGGACAGAGATCGACCAAAGTTTAGGCTCTGAAAAGGCCTTAAAAAAGATTTGTGCCAAAGTCTTATCAAAAGCCACGGGGATGTTAAGAAACAACTTCAAATCTCCCTCTGAAACTATTCTGGATAGAAAACACGACTCCGAGGACGTCAAGCTTAAATCGGAACAGTACTGAAGTGCCTCGTGCGACTGAACTGCAAATTACAGATCATTGTGCCCCACCTAAATGGATGTGAAACACGGTAGTCTTCGAAACGTAGTTACTTTGTTCCCTGGGAAGTTAAGAGGAAAACTCGCCACGTGATCAAGGGCCACAATGCTGGAGATAAGTGAAGCCATAAATTATCTCCTAGCGTATGCCCCAACACTGCCGTTAGTGGATTTTTATGACGCTGAAAAACGCTGTCTAATTAAAGTTACTTTGAAATCACCATTTCTTGATGCTCTGGAATGCTTAGACGATAACTTGCTACGTTTTCAGAGACTAAAATATTGGAGACATTTGAAACAATAATGTACTTTTTGGAGCGCGTCCTCATCCTTGTGACTATCAAGAATGGCAGGTAAACACAGTAGTCTTGGAAATACAGCTACTCTCTGCTTTAGAAAGTCCACTCAATTACCCGATGCGTGTCCAAACACTAGCAACACACATAGTCGCTTAACATCTTTTGGTTCGTGCCCCAAACAATCATTTTATGAAACAGTCCAGGATGTGAAAAGGTGCTGGATTGGATCCTTCTGGTGGCCTTCTCGTCCTTCTCGTCCTCTTATGAAAAAAATATAATCCGGAAGACCATGATCAACGGCCACTCGTCTATCATTCCGCTACGCTGTGTGGCCTGACGAACAGCAGTCAAGAGGGAGACGAGACACACACGCCACACTTGCCATTTTAATTAAGGGTTCGCTCTGCAAGGCGAGGCGTGCGATGGTATCAGGCAGGAAGCAGATGGAAGAGGAAGGTACTTTGTTGTGTATTAGATTACATAATATTCCTTTATAATCAGGAATACGTCTGCCAGGGTACAAGATACTTTGTGTAATATAACCCTTCAGGAGTTGTATTTTAGAACAGCTATATTCAGAATGCTAGAGATAATATCGAAGAATTTATAAAGTTATCGCAATCATTTCTGAGACGCCATACTACCGGGAAAAGTAAGGTCCTAGTAATTAGTAGTAGATCAGGTGCACGGAACGGCGAACTTCTAATAGGTCGCTATAGCAGAGACATCCTTCCAAACTTTACCTTTCACGCGTCGCGATACTCTTGGCGGCCAGTAACTTGCCCATCAGGGTGGCAACGTCTGCTTAACTTTAGTTAGCGGGAAGGCGTGGCGGCCGAGTCGATACTCGTACTTTCGGGCTTCGGAACAAGATGACTCAGACCCGGAAGGCTGTAGGGATACAACGGACAGCCAACGAGACGCAAGATACTGGAAAGACACTATCCGAGGCATCCACAGATGGAAGCAGCAATGCTCCTTGAGATTTCAGTTTTCTTTACTTACTCCAGAAGATCCAGACAAAAGACCAGAAAAAAACGAGCGAAAAAAAAAACGAGTGCAGCTTACCTTTTAAAGTGGTAAATCTTATAGGGAGCTTGATACTAAAAAAAACTAAAAAAACATGTATGAGTAAAATACAAGTGGTAGGGAGTTCTCAAATAAATTAGAAAGAGAGAAAAAAAAACATATTGAGACAATTGAAAAACTAACCAATCAGCCTCAAATCCGCAGGTGAAATGACGCTTCAAAAACACAGGAATTAGAATATGTGAGATATAGAAGTGTCTAATGCATACTTTGGTAGTAAGAGGACGGGGGGACGCTTACTAAGGTAACATGGGCTAACTACAAGAAAACTGAAGATTGGAGGAAACAAGAGAAGATGGGAGTCAGGAACCAAATTTGCTAGAAAAGGGAGAACAATTATTGAGGAAACATGTTCAAGCTGCAGTGGAAGGAAGAAAAGGCAGCATCTGATCTGGAGAAACCGTGACAAAGGAACAGCTCCATCAAAGCCCAGGACACGAAAGGCATCGGAGGGGTGTGGAGCCGACAATGCTGTCCATTTCGCCGCCGCGCAAGAGTCAGGTTACTCTCCCGTCCACGTTCTTCCCTGTACCATCGGTCTTCGCCCTCCGCCACAGAATATCTAGAAACAAACAGGATACCTTTGGTAAAAACGGATTAGCTGCCTTCCCTTCCTGGCGACCGCAGGGACTCTCTCTCTCTCTCTCTCTCTCTCTCTCTCTCTCTCTCTCTCTCTCTCTCTCTCTCTCTCTCTCTCTCTCACACACTCTCTCTCTCTCTCTCTCTCACACACACACACACACACACACTTCCATTTCGCACTCTTATTTCGATGGCGATAAGTACAGAAAGACTAAAGATTTAACGTGTACGTGTAAGAGACGCAGCAAAGCCATGACGGCCACGTATGTCACGAGCGGTTTAAGGACCATTTACTACATTTATGATACCTCGCAAGACGTAGTAAAGAAAAGATAAAAGCTGGTCTCACAATATTCTGCCACGGTTCTCATACTAGTTTCTCCGTCGTTTGAGGGCATTAGTGCCTTGCAGTGATACAGCCTCACAGATGCATTTTATCACAGGTGGCTGAGCTTCAGGCGCTCCTTGGCTAAATTAATACTGTCAGCCCAAAAGTTTCATGGCACAAAAATATTACGCACTAAGCCACTGCAATGCTTAATGAAATACCTAAGTGAAACGCTAGAGGGTTGTTGCTGTATTAGGTGTATTATAAACTTTGCTATGCAAACGCCATCATGCAGATCCACTTAGCCTCTTAAACTAATTAGCCGCTTGAGTATTTAGTTCGTAACACCCTTGAGGCGCGCATGTCACTTTCACCTTTAACTAAATATTTGACATTCTGACGATTAATATGATGATCCAATTAGCTGCTACAATTAGCACAACTCTCATTAGCACCATTAGCCAATACCGAGCCCGGTAACGACTCTTGTCCTAGCTATTAAAATATTCCGAACTAATTTCCTCGCCAATTATGTTGTAATTATCTGGAGATTCGTCGTTTCAATATATTATCAAATTTCGCATCATCTCCCGGAAGCCTCGCTGCAATTCCGAGGAAATACACGAAATATGTATAGCGCACTTGCAGGCGGGAGGCGCCTTGTTGGAAGATAATTCGACTCATAAGAAAGTGAAAAAATAATTCGAGTTTTATAACTCAGCAAAGATAAATAGGGCAGACAGAAATAGACACATTGGGCAAAACATGAAAGAAAAAAAATCCTGGCCCCCATATATTTAAAGTACCGTTGATGCCCATATAAAAGCAATCTAAATGATGCTTCTATGATGGAAATGAACTCAGAATAAGGAAAGTGGAGTAGGTCAAGATGTGCTGTTTGACTAGTATGCTGTGTATTTTGGTGTGAGGTGTCTTGGAAGCGCCTAACCAGGATCATTTTTTTTTTTTACGTTACGTTTGGGCTGTTGCATAGGTAGGTAATTTTGATGGGGCCTGCTGGTCGGCCCCAGCCCATTGCGGCGCAGGGGGGTGTTTATAGTGGCGCCATCTTGCTTGGATCATACTGCACCCCGGAGCTCATCTTTGATCCTCTTTTCGAAAGACTCTATGAGTCCGGGTTGATAAGTGGTCTTCAGGACAGCTTGTGGGTAGTCTTAGGCCACTCGGCGATGACTGACAAATTTCCAGCTTGTTTGTCGCGGCGGTCGGGACGCAAACCTGCGTCTTTTTGAACGCCGCGCCAGGTCGCTGACCTCTCGTGGACAACGGGAGAAATGTGAAAGTGTCCAAGAATGAATGCGTCTTAAGTATGCTGTGCTCTAAGCGAAGTGTCTCAGGCTTGCTGTAAAGACAAAGATATAGCAACGGATCGAAGATTTTTTAATGTGAAAGCTGAGTTGTGACTCTAAGTGTAGGAAATGCGGATTGATGAAGGCTCGTTGTGTATCAGGTATCCAGTGTTTCAAGTGAGGTGTGTCTCAGGTGAACCGTGCTCCAGGTGTGTTGTTTCATAGGTACAATGAATACTCCAGGAGAGAAATTTGGAAGGGCGGCTTAAAGGGAGACATACGAGGACACGCAGCCACGTCAGAGAGAGCCACAGCGACACGCTCAGGCCCGTGTATCAACTCACAGCACCATCAGCGTGATACAAAGTCCCACAGCCATAAGGGATGCGCCCCGAAGCCTCCTCGCGCCCCTCCTGACGCACATAATGACATAATAACAGACACGGTCCACCATCGCTATACCGCTGCCCCCTTTGGCTATGATTACATCTGCAATTACTTACACAACCAACTTTGTATACTACCACCCTTGTTACAGCTCTTACCTCCTCTCTCTACCATCTGCATCATCACAAATGTTCATCACTACAACTCACCTTCACAACAAATACTGCTATCTTTTCCTCCACCTCCTTCCATTATTATCAACACAGCCGTCAAACACCACAACCCACTTAAAAACTGCTTTCCCTACTATTATATCCTTCCCCCCTCCCGCTAATCCCATCACGAGCGTTACTACAACCGCTAAACATCACAACCATCCTCACAACTACCACCACTCCCTTCATACCTCTCCTCCACGAGCATCATCGCTCACTTCCACTACTGCTACCACTGCCTCATTTCACCCTCCACATCACCAACAGCATCATCACCACAGCCGTTCATCACCACATTATTGGTCCTATCAACCATGAACACATCATCACGTACGCATCAGTGAGTCATCGACCACGTCAAACACCACAACAATCCAGCTCCCACTGCCACCACAAAATCATTAATTCAAGCGTCAAATGAAAGATTATAAGCCAATGCAACAGTCACAAACACTGTCTGTCAGTTTAGATTACCGTCCGTCACACTGCCATGATGTTTCACTAGATACCTGCGTCGTTTTGTGTCTAGGCAGCCGGGATATTTTTACCGGCTGCAAAACGTCATGGCATTGTTTCCAGTTTTGTGTGTGAAAACTTTTAGAAAAAAGGAAAAAACAACAACATTTCTAGCATATTATTCATTTTAGTGAAGAATTTTGTTCCTGAAACAGTGTGCGTGTGTGTGTGTGTGTGTGTGTGTGTGTGTGTGTGTGTGTGTGTGTGTGTGTGGTGCACATCTGACCAGCAACAAAATCAGTATCGGTGTCACAAAAATTTTTGCATCAATAATTAATCTACTTGGACAGCGATATGGCTTCTGATGATTGGTGCATTTTATTTTCCCATTAACTCGCTCAAACTACTTCGAGAGAGAGAGAGAGAGAGAGAGAGAGAGAGAGAGAGAGAGAGAGAGAGAGAGAGAGAGAGAGAGAGAGAGAGATAATCAATAGTGGCACACGCCACGGGGCTCATCGCCTCACCCTTTCTACGACGCCAGCCCCTGGGGTCCCTCCTAGGAAATCTCCAAGCAAGCCCTCCTGCCATCTCATTACCTCATGGCAGACAGAATCCATTAACTTAATTAACCCACGAACTTTGTGGGCGTCCACTTTAACTCCACCACTCCAAATTGCTCCTTATGGAATAAGATACCCAGCGAGCAAGGTCATTGGGTACCATCAGATATCGTGGGTACCGTACCACATGCCCCGTCAGCCGGAGTTGGCGGTCTTGAACTATGTAGTGAGTAGACCTTAATTCAGTCTCAAGGAGTATTCGCCGATTTGACACAAACTACTGACAGCGATATCCCATGATCCCTTGTCGGCACTTATGAACAGGGATATCAGTACGCCTCTTCAAGTCACTACTTAGTGTCCATGTCCCACAACAGTAATGTAGGGCAAGGAGTACAAGCGAAATGAAGTTCCAGATCTTTGTCTTACTGCACTGCTATTGACAACTGCTTATACTGTGGTGGAACTAGTCCGTCACACCGTATGCCAATGCAATCTGCTGTAAAACCTCTTGACGAGACTCACCGTTGGTCTAGACTGTGCTATTAGGGTATATACAATTTTCCAAGATCTTAATGCCATACCCACACGCATCAATGGCTACTGTTTTATTTAGCAAACGTCTAAACACATGTACCTTGATCTTAACTCATGAGGCCTTGAGTCCAAAAGGCTTTGCCTCTTCATGCAGTGACAGAGAGTCATCACAAGAAGCTCAATTAACCCCGCGAGGAATACTGCATCACTGGCAATAACAAAGTGAGAGAGCCTGGCAATGCTAACGGATGCTCCATAATGTCTAGTCCGTTGATCATCCAATTCATACCAGTGATGAAAAATCATATATCAAAGACACAACCCTGCTTCAATCACGTACTCACAGTTAAGGCATTTGATATAAGCCACCCCCACTCTCCCACACACGTGCTGAACAACATTCTCAGTCCCAGGCCACAGGCCAGTTAGTAGACCAGTTTTCCTTGCAGTAATCCCACAGAGTTAGAGAAAATCCCTCCCACATACGCACTTTACAGCTTTCTCATTCCAAGGGTACAGGGCAGTTAGTAGACCAGTGATTATTTTATAAAATTCCACAGAGTTGGATGAAATCCCAGAGTGCCTCGAGATGCACTGACACAAACCCCTTGAGATCGACATACGATGCAAGAATCTCGTGTCGAAATTCACGTCTGCTCTCCACGAGTACGCAAAGCACTATATTACGGTAAGTTTGTGGCTTTTCAGGCGTGAACCCGGACGTCTCAGATCTCTGCAGCTGCATCAGCTGGCTGTGAATCCGCATCAGCAATAGATGAACAAGTGTTGCCTGGGAAAGTGAAGAGTACAATACCGCGATACTGGTTGCAGTTCTGACGGTCCTCTTTCTCTTTCCATAGAGGGATGAACAACCCCTCTTTCGGTAGAGATAGATGGTACCAGATTGCCATAAGGCAGTTAGGACCGCATTCAACCCACACCTGACCTCCAGCTTTGAACACCTCTCCGGTGATGTTACAAAAAACACCTGCCTTTTCATTCCTCAACAATGCCATTGCCTCTCTGATCTAATTGAGAGGGCGGACTTTCGTCATTTGGTGGATCAGCAACATACATTTGTAACCCAGCACTTGGTAGCTGCTCGCTTGGAGGGTCCGCCTCAAAGTAGTCAGACGAAGGAGCCCTCTGCCCATCTATGTCTGACATGAGGCAACCATCTGCTGTTCGAGTAGCGCTAGCCTGAGGTCAGATCATTTGCGTTAAAATGACCCTTGACTTCATCATTTAGACTTATCCAATACCTCTCATTGTTTCTTCTCAGCAGATCTCTAGTCATACGCGACAAAACTTAATGTTGGTCCTGATTTACAGCTAGGTTGGCAGCGCCTCTTCTCGATATCATCCGTAGGGTCTCCCAAGGCAAAGCCATACCTCGATCTCGGGCGTTTTCCATTGCATCAATGCACTGCTTTGCAGCTTGAAAAGTATTACGTAGAAGATATCCCACAAGTTTACAGGGTCGTCAAGAGCGCTGATTACTTGGAACTGATTTGATCATTTCACTGCAAGTCATGGGCACATGTCAAGTACTTCATTGTCTATGTACCGTTGAAATACAGTATGGTTTCATCTCGAGATTTTTATTGACTTGGCATGAAGCTAGAGTGTTAGAGCAAGTCTGTAATCATTTAGACAGCACTCCGCACTCCGGAAACCCGGCAGTTGTGAGGAATTCTCTAATGAGTGTTTACACGGATGGGGTCAGTCTCCTTAGCATTGTTTCAGCATTGCTAAACCAAGTCCAACGGTGTAGCTCTAGTCTGAGGTACCAAAAAATTGCAGTTCTTAACCTCCGGAGTTTTGCAAAATTAATAAGAAGAGAGTTGCAGACTGTAGGTTTTCCTTGCAGTAGAGCCATTGTGACCAGCACATAACTCGAAGCCAACTTTGTCAGTGGCAGTAGTAGCACTAAAGTCGCCCTCGACAATGAGCGTGTCCTAACAGGTGTACTGATCTAATATTGAGTCGTTTGTTTCACACACCTAAGTAGGAGCGTACATTGCAAAAAGAGACATGAGGCTCAGGTGTACTTTGACCTCACCCGCATTATATGCTCATATAGCGGAGTAAACTCAACCGCAAATGACTGGAGAGAGAGAGAGAGAGAGAGAGAGAGAGAGAGAGAGAGAGAGAGAGAGAGAGAGAGAGAGAGAGAGAGAGAGAGAGAGAGAGAGAGAGAGAGAGAGAGAGACTACCTTCAAGGTAGGTCGCTTCGGGTAGTCGTTTATGGCCGGACCTCGACGCCTGCCCCTATAGGAGCCTCAGTTCCACAGGGCTCAATACTGGGGCCAGTCCTGTGGAACGTCTACATAGATGACCTACTCCACCAGCTCCCTGTAGTCAAAGCTTATGCCGATGACTGCACCATCGCTGTCTCGTACTGCCGTCGGGACAGCAGGCGTGCCGTAGCTGCAGTCAACAGGCAGTTGAAGGTTGCTGAGGAGTGGGGGAAGTTGTGGCAGGTCAACTTTGCTCCCGACAAAACGCATGCTATGGTCGTCTCTCGGTCTCCCGCTGCTACACAGGGGGTGGAGGGACAACTACGGTTTGGGGACGTCCAGTTGCCCCTCCAGGATAACATCAAGGTCCTGGGAATCACCATCGACCAGGAGCTGCGCTACGACCAGCACATCGCGACTGTGGCCCGCCAGACCTCTCAGCGTGTGTCTGCCCTCCGCAGGGTGGCTGGCAGCCTGGACCCCCGAGGAATCCTGACGCTGTACAAAGCACAGATCCGCCCTTGTATGGAATACGGTGCCTTGTCGTGGATGTCCAGCGCCGTCACCCACACCCGGCGCCTTGACGCGGTGCAGAGACGCGTCCTCCGACTGCTGGGGGGATGAGGTGGAGATCCCTGCCAGCATGACATCCCTGGAGCACCGTCGCGACGTAGCAGCACTGGCAGTCTGTCATAAGACTCAGGTGCTGTCACACGCCTCATCTCAGCAGGCTGTGCTTGACGCCACACCTCGCCCAACGAGCGACGCGACAGGCAGCAGCCGGGAGCCAACGAGTGACGGTACCTCACTCACACACGTCGCAGCACCAGCGGACGTACAAGGCCAGGGCAGCGCGTCTTTGGAACGGCTTCACGGAGGCCACGCCTGATCTGGAACGCGTGTCCACACACCAGGCGAAAGTAGCTGCCAACATTTGGAGAGGCACCCTCCCCACGCCGCTCCTGCTCCACATTTAAGATGACTGTAAATATTGTAATTAGTGTTTATCATATTTATAAGTATTATATTTATAATATATCCTGTGTATTTTTTAAGTATGTTTTTATGTTTTTGTGCAGTTACCCTCACAGGTATCTGTACATTTGAAAAACTTTTAAAATAGTTGTGGACGCCAACTCACAACTTTAAGTTTTCCATCTTTGTAAATATATGTATACATGTTGAAATAAATAAGAGAGAGAGAGAGAGAGAGAGAGAGAGAGAGAGAGAGAGAGAGAGAGATTGATTTAGCCACATTCAAGGTCGATGTCATGATTATCTACCTTATTGCTCATCTTACCTGCTACTGATATTAGACGATGGGCCTGGAATTGTCTGATATTATTTGTTTCCTTTCTAAAAAAATGATGTAACGTCAGCGATATGCCAATAACAAGGGAGTATGCCATTCTACTATTAACTATTGAAATAGCCACAATCAACTGATGCTCTCCCTCCAATAAAAACTGAGGGAAAGGGGGGCTGGGCGGATGAGGGCCGGGCGAGGTGGAGCGGAATGTGAAGTGACAAGCAAAGGTGCGTGGCTGGGTGAGGCAGAAAGAAGCGGGGAGACTGAGGATATCGACACAGGCACGCGGCTACGGACCAGGCGGCTTCTAGGTCGGTATTATAAGACACTTTGGCTTCTCACATCAGCTATTTCTAAAGGTCAGAGAGGGGGTCAGGCGGGTTCTAATGAGCGTTTCTTCAGGTTCATGGTACAGAGGAAGGATCAAACTACCACCAGGGCCATAAAACTACACCTGGAAATGCTTAAAACTCTTACGAAAGCCTTGTCAACTATGTGTTTTTGGACGACGAAATGTCTTACGATCCTCTACTGTTTCTATAAGTATAACACATCCCCCAATCAGCGTTTCACGAATATAATGTCTAGCTTTCCTTTTCTCCGTGTGCAAGTACTTATGTGCCACTCTTTATATATGTGACTGACTAGTTACCTGATGGCTTGTCTAAGATGGCTTCGTAATTGTTTTTGTTTCTTTCAGGTATAGTTTGAATGTAATCCTGAGCGGGTGTATAGGTGGACGATAATTTCGCTTTAGATATGAAAGTGTGTAATGTTGCTGTCGTAGTTGAATGTAAAGATGAAGATGGTGATGGTTCTCAAGATACGATGATAAATACATGTCTGTTTTTCTTTCCGTATCAGTGACATGGTTATTAACACTGTATAATAACCTATAATTTTGTAATTTTGTATGCTGCCTTAATTTTTTCCCCTAATATGGTCACGAACACTTCTGTATCTTTCTTTGTATCATTTTTTCTGCTTTTTTTCAGGATCCACACAACAATACCGAACGCAATCCATGTTTCTCCTTCTGGCGCTGTCTATATATACGACTATCTCTTTTTGTTTTTAAGAGTCCAATTATCTGGATGCTTGTGTAGCTGGGTATCTGGTTTACTGTCTGTCAGTATGACTTTCTATATATATATATATATATATATATATATATATATATATATATATATATATATATATATATATATATATATATATATATATATATATATATATATATATATATATATATATATATTGCTGCTTAATTTTGTGTGTCGCTGTCTTTTTGGTGAGTTGTTTGTGTGTTTAGCTTTCCGTAGTACCTCAAATCGGCCTCACTTTCTCAACCATTGATTATCTAGTTGGGTTAGCAGGATAGTTATCAGAGTGTGTTTTTCTGGAGGCCTGGCAGTCTCTCTCTCTCTCTCTCTCTCTCTCTCTCTCTCTCTCTCTCTCTCTCTCTCTCTCTCTCTCTGTCAATAGTCTCAATAATCGCATTAGTAAATTTGCAGACAACACAAAGATTGGTAGCTCGGCTCTCACTGACGAAGACAGGCAAAGCCTCCAAGAGGATTTGCAAAAATTTCAGCTTGGTCGGATAAATGGGAGATGCCCTTTAACGTAGACAAGTGCCAGGTCCTTCAAGTTGGAACAAAAAATAAGAAGTTCGAGTACGAAATGCGCGGCGTTAAACTCACAGCCGTTCAATGCGTTAAGGACCTGGGGGTCAAAATCGGGTCAAACCTCAAATTCTCACATCAATGCATCGATGCAGCAAATAAAGCGAACAGAATGTTGGGCTTCATTAAAAGAAACTTTTTACTCAAGAATAAAGATGTAATACTTCCGCTCTACAATAGTTTAGTCAGACCCCACTTGGAATATGCGGTACAGTTTTGGTCTCCCCACCATGCAAAGGACATTGCTAAACTAGAAGGTGTTCTGCGTCGAGCAACAAAAATGATCCCTTCCTCGCGCAACAAATCCTACGAAGAAAGGCTTTCCACCCTTAACAAGTTCTCTCTTGAGAAACGTCGCCTCCGAGGAAAACTGATCGAATGTTTTAAAATACTTAATGGTTTCACGAATGTAGACAGAACAAAATTGTTTATGATCGATGACACTTTGCGAACGAGGAACAATGGTATAAAACTCAAATGTAGACAAGTAAATTCAGACTGCACCAAATTTTTCTTCACCAACGTTGTAGTGCGAGAATGGAATAGGCTCCCACCATCAGTGGTCCAGTGTAATACGATTGACTCCTTTAAAAAAAAAGCTCGACCGTCACTTCCTTGAACTTAATATTAACTAGAGCAGAAAAGCAACGTTTTGGAGCCATCTGATTAATGTAAAATCACTTAGGTTTAAGGACAGACCACCTAGTCTGGACCATGGGGTCTGTGTGGTCTGATTATCTATGTAATTCTCTCTCTCTCTCTCTCTCTCTCTCTCTCTCTCTCTCTCTCTCTCTCTCTCTCTCTCTCTCTCTCTCTCTCTCTTGTGTTTCCGGTGTTTTTGCGTGTGATGTAGCTGTTTCCGAGTGTTCTGCGTGGGTTTCAGAGTGATTCAAGTGTGTTGCGTTTCCGGTGTTTTTGCGTGTGATTTGGCTGCTTTCGAGTGTACTACGTGGGTTTCAGAGTGTTTTGAGTGTGCTGTTGTGTTTCCGGTGTTTTTGCGTGTGATTTGGCTGTTTTCGAGTGTTCTGCGTGGGTTTCAGTGTTTCAAGTGTGTTGTGTTTCCAGTGCTTTTGCGTGTGATTTGGTTGTTTCCCTATGCTCTACGTGGGTTTCAGAGTGTTTTGGGTGTGTTGTTGTGTTCCCGAGTGTTTCACGCGTGATTTGGGTGTGTCGACAACTCACCCTTTGAATTCCCTGAGGATTCAATTTGCTCCTCCTCACTACACCCTCTTTAAATCCCCTAGAGGATTAACACTTCCTACACCCCTTTCCCTCACCTCACCTAAGCCCCCCCCACCCTAGCTCACCTCACATTCCTTTTGCTCCTCCTCACTACAAATCCCCTAGAGGATTAGCCCTTCCTACTCCTCCCTCACCTCCACATATTTCTAAGCCCTCCCTCCCTCACTCACCTTACCTCACATCCTATTTACCCATCCCTTCACCCACCTTACCTCGCCTCTTTCTTAACCCTTCTTGATCTCACACACCTCACTCACCTCACATCCCTTCCTACTCCTCCTCTCTCCCACTTTACCTCCTTTCCCAAACTCCCTCTCACTCACCTCACCTATTTCCTAACCCTCCTTGATCTCACACACCTCACTCACCGCCTCTCTTTCCCCCTCTTTACTCACCTCACATCCCTTCCTACTCCTCCTCTCTCTCACTTTTCCTCCATTACTAAACTACCTCTCACACACCTCACCCCCTTTCCTAATCCCCTTCACTCTCTGTTTTTATCTCTTTCATTTCAGCTAAGATGGCGCCTAAGAAGTGCAGTACTTGTAACGGTAGCTTCTCAGCTCACTTTTTTACAGGGCGTTCTGCTGTCTGTCGACTGTGTCTCTCCAGGCAGCATCTCGAGACAAGACTGCAGGAGCAGGAGGGGAAAATGGAAGAAGGCCAGAATAAAGTAACAGAGCTTTCTCTCACCAGGCAGCATCTCGAGACAAGACTGCAGGAGCAAGAAGAGAAGATGGAAGCAGGTCAGAATAAAATAATAGAGCTTTCTGACACTGTTGCCTCCTTGCAGGAATTCATCCAGGCTAACGTTGCTGTGGTGCCAAACCCTTCTCCAACCGTCCCCTTGCCCTCAGCGGTACCGTCGACACCAGCGGACAACACCACGCAACGGGAAGATGTGTAGTGACCCTCTAAATCTTCCCGTTTTCTTCATCTTTAATTCTTTAGTCTACCCTTTGACTCACCACGTTCTCTTTCTCTTCTCCCACTCATCACACACTATTATATTTCCATACATCAACACACTTCCAAAATATTTCCTTCTATCGCTATGGGTCACTACATCATAAATACCTTTACCACATCATCACCAATATTATGATAAAGTTTCTCAAACATACAAGAACCCCAGACAATCAAAATTGTAAATACTACCGCATATAAAATCCTGTAAATAATTATTCTCCTATTATAAAACATGTATATACTCGAAAATAAACTTCTTCGACAATGGAGTCACCACTGGTTATTAGTTGTGTCTTTTAACCTACAAGGCGGCCTTAACGGACCCAAACGGCGTTGTACCAGCTACAACGTATGCTGCCTCGAAAACACACAAACATAAATGTTTGGTTTTCGCTGTAGCGGCCTAGGCTGCCGCTACAATTGGTGACCTCCGGAACTAAGTTACGAGGTACATCTCGGGTATTTGCCGCTGTCGCTGCTGGCCATGCTTTGTCCGCTCCGTCGCGGCCTAAGCTACCGCCCCCGGAGGATCCACCGGCCCGCAGCAGGTCGCGCTCCGCCTCCGGCCCTCCCAACGTGACCCGAGGCTCTCCTGCCGCCGGCCAGTTCCTGCCCTCGCCCGCGCCATCTCGCCTCGGCCCATCCCAAGGACTCAGCCAGCAGCCCAGGCCCCCACGCAGGTGTCGCCCTACTCGCCGTGGTACCTCGCCACTCCCTGCCCAGCCCCAGCCAGCCATTCCAACGCCGCCCCTATGCTGTCTCACCTTCGCCGCGGTACCTCGCCCCGCCCGCTTCTACGAGTGACTCCTCAGGCTTCAGCCAGTCTGACCGCCGCCTCGCACCCACGGCTGCCTCCTTTCTTCGCCAGCCCGGCACACCAGTCACTCGCCGCCCCACCAGCCTCCTGCCGCTGTGATCCCCAGTTTCCTTGCCGTCGCCTTCCTACCTCCGCGGCATCGCCTTCACCACTGCTGTTCCTGCAGCGGCCCTCCTCCCGCCGTGGCCTCTGGCAACCGCCAGCGCCTCCTCTTGACCCGTGGAATATGCAGTGACGCTGAAGACGGTGCAGTGTGTGCTTGTTCAGTGACGCCCTGGCATGGCAAGCCAGCACCAGTGTAGTGACGCCCGCGGCTTAACCGCCTGAGCGAGTGAACGTGTTAGTGACGCCCCTCCCGGCAGTGCTCCCCGTCGGTAGTCAGTGCTTCCCCGACGTAGTTACCGCTTAGTGCTGTGCTCCGTTACATCTCCGGGATGCCTGACGCGACTCTCGGACTCCAGCCGCCGCGGCCCCTGGCTACACTGCCAGCGCCTCTACACGTGGTCATGGCCTCCACGTCCGACACCGATCCTGCCCTAACGTGCCCCTCCAAGGTGTCCGACGACGACGCTGCGCAGGACGTGGCCAGCCTCCATGCCCCCACCGTCACCAGCGACAGTCTGACCCACCAGCTCACGGCTCTTATCGCCAAGCTACGAACAGAGGTCAGTACGCTCAGGGAGGACATCAGGAGCCAACGACGCCAGTCCTCGTCACCACACAGCCACTCCTCGCCACCGCACAGCAACTCCTCGTCACCACACCACCACTCCTCGTCACCACAACACCACTCCTCGTCACCCCGCCGCCACTCCACCTCCAGTAGTAGCCCCTCACACAGCCCCGGCGTCTGCTACTACCACAGGAGGTTCGGGAAGGATGCCAGGAAGTGTACGTCCCCCTGCAGCCTCCATAATTCTTCGCAACAGCCCCGGCAGGTCCTGACAGCGCACAGCGTCCGCCAACAGAACTCGAAGCTGTTCCACATCTTCGACCCACTCTCCCGCACCAACTTCCTCATCGACACTGGAGCCGAAGTCAGCGTCCTCCCCGCCACACCAAGCCAGAGGTCCTTACCAACCATCGCTCGCCTCTACGCTGCTAACGGCACGGGGATCCCTGTTTTCAAGAAACAGACGCTCCAGCTCAACCTCAACATTCGCAGGTCGTTCGAGTGGACCTTCTACGTGGCAACAGTTTCACAACCTATCCTGGGCGCCGATTTCCTGTCTCACTACAATCTCCTAATCGACCTCAAGAGTCGCAAGCTCCTGGATCCACTGACATCCATCTTAACCAGGACCAGAGCAGCAGCAGGCGAAAGCACCCACATCTCCACCATCAGCGCAGGCAACCGGTTCGCGTCTCTCCTCAAGTCCTTCCCGACGCTGACACAGCCACACACAGCGGACAAGACTGTGAAGCACCACGTCACGCACCACATCGAGACGACCGGACCACCAACATACGCCAAGGCTCGCCGCTTAGCTCCAGAACGCTACCAACAAGCCAAGGCCGAATTCGAGTCGCTGCTGCTCCAAGGTGTTATCCGCCCCAGCTCAAGCAACTGGTCGTCTGGCCTCCACGTCGTTCCCAAGAAGAACGGTGACATACGCCCATGCGGCGACTACAGAGCCCTCAACTCGCGCACCGTCATGGATCGCTATCCGGTGCCGAATATTCAGGAGTTCTCCTCACAGCTTGCTGGCTCCACTATCTACTCCAGGATCGACCTCATAAAAGCCTTCCACCAGATCCCAGTCAACCCAGCAGACATCCCGAAGACAGCCACCGTTACACCTTTCGGCTTGTACGAGTACGTACGGATGCCCTTTGGACTCAAGAACTCTGCCCAAACCTCCCAGAGGTTTATGGACGAAGTGCTGCGAGGACTGACATTCTTCTCCGCCTACATCGACGACGTCCTCATCGCCAGTCCTGACGCCGACACACACTGCCAACATCTAGAGCAAGTTTTCACCCGTCTCCAGGACTACGGCATCCAGATAAGCGTTGAGAAGTCAGAGTTTGGTGTTACCTCCGTCGACTTCCTCGGCCACACCGTCTCTCCTTCAGACATCACTCCCATCTCTTCCCGCTGCGACGCCATTCAACAGTTCCCGAAGCCGACAACTCAGCGCCAGATCAAGCAGTTCCTCGGGATGATCAACTACTACAACCGCTTCATTCCACACTGCGCGCTCATTTTTCATCCACTCTACTCCATGATCAAACCCTGCAAGAGAGGCCAGTCCGTCACACTCGCCTGGACTCTCGAAGCTGACGACGCCTTTCTCAAAGCCAAGGAGGCACTGAAGGCTGTTACCACACTCAGCTTCCCTTCTCCAGACGCCACTACTTCAATCTCCACGGATGCCTCAGACACCGGCGTTGGTGGAGTCTTGCAGCAGCACGTAAACGGAGCCTGGAGACCCATTGCATTCTTCTCACAGAAACTCAACAACGCTGAGAAGAAGTACAGCGCCTTCGACAGAGAACTTCTCGCCATCTACAAGGCTGTCAAGCGCTTCAGATACTTCGTCGAAGGCCAGGAATTTCACATATACACCGACCACAAGCCTTTTGCCACAACCTTCATCAACAACAAGTCCACCTACTCTCCCAGGCAGCTGCGCCACATCGACTTCATCTCTCAGTTCACGACAGACATCCGGTACGTCAAAGGCGAAGACAACATCCCCGCCGACGCTCTCTCCCGTAACATCTCTGCAACATCCTCCTCCCTCATCGATTATGCCGCCATTGCTGCAGACCAAGTCGACGACACCGAGCTGCAGCAATTGAGGGATAACCCCGCTTTATCGATGAGGCGAGTCGAGTTCCCCGGGACCAACGTGCACCTGTACGCTGACGCGTCTACCGCCACCATCCGGCCCTACCTGCCGAAGAACCACCGGTACCCACTCTTCCGCCAGCTGCACGACCTCTCTCACCCCGGGATCCGAGCGTCACAACGGATGATGTCCTCGCGCTTCATATGGACGGGGATCAACAAGGACGTCAGAGACTGGACCCGCACCTGCGTCCAGTGCCAGGCTTCCAAGGTGACGCGCCACACCGTCTCGCCTCCAGCAGCGTTCACGCCCCGATCCTCTAGACTTGAACACGTCCACGTCGACCTCGTTGGCCCACTCCCACACTCCAACGGCTACAAGTACCTCCTCACCTGCGTTGACAGGTTCACACGCTGGCCCGAAGCTGTCCCGGTCGAAGACATAACAACGGACACCATCGCCAGAACCTTCGTCAACACCTGGGTGTCGCGCTTCGGTACGCATCTCAGCCTCACATCCGACCGTGGAAGCCAGTTCGAGTCGAGCCTGTGGAACAAGGTCATGTCCATCCTGGGGATTAAGCGGATCAGAACCGCCAGCTACCATCCTCAGTCAAATGGCCTTGTCGAGCACTTCCACCGCCAACTCAAGGCCTCGCTGGCAGCAACAGTTCAGGACCGCAGCAACTGGACTACGACTCTGCCTCTAGCCCTCCTCGGCATACGGACGTCCCACAAGGAAGACTTCGGCCACTCCTCTGCAGAGCTCCTGTACGGAACCACTCTCCGCCTCCCAGGAGAGGTTCTCTCGCCCACTCCTGGTTCTCCCTGTGACATACAGGACTACGCCAGAAACCTCAAGGACGCAATGCAGAGACTTCAGCCAGTGCCGCTACGTACATCACCATCCAAAACGTTCGTGAGCCAGGACCTCGACACCTGCACACACGTGTTCGTGCGAGTGGACGCCGCGAAGAAGCCTCTACAGCAGCCATATGACGGCCCGTTCGCCGTCATCAAGAGGACGCGGAAGAACATCACAATCGACCGCCACGGCAAATTCGATGTCATCGCCATCGACCGGGTCAAGCCTGCGTACCTCCTGCGGCCAGATCCTCCACGCACCAACACCGTGTCAGTGTCCCCCACTCCAGTGATTGCAGACAAAATCCAGTGCCACAGAAAAAAACACGTAACGTTCCCCCTACCTCGTCACTAGGGGGGGAGTTATGTAGTGACCCTCTAAATCTTCCCGTTTTCTTCACCTTTAATTCTTTAGTCTACCCTTTGACTCACCACGTTCTCTTTCTCTTCTCCCACTCATCACACACTATTCTATTTTCATACATCAACACACTTCCAAAATATTTCCTTCTATCGCTATGGGTCACTACATCATAAATACCTTTACCACATCATCCCCAATATTATGATGAAGTTTCTCAAACATACAAGAACCCCAGATAATCAAAATTGTAAATACTACCGCATATCAAATCCTGTAAATAATTATTCTCCTACTATAAAACATGTATATACTCGAAAATAAACTTCTTCACCAATGGAGTCACCACTGGTTATTAGTTGTGTCTTTTAACCTACAAGGCGGCTTTAACGGACCCAAACGGCGTTGTACCAGCTACAACGTATGCTGCCTCGAAAACACACAAACAGAAATGTTTGGTTTTCGCTGTAGCGGCCTAGGCTGCCGCTACAGATGCTAGTGGCACCGCCCATGATGGCTTCACGGTCGTGAATGGAGGAGCCAAACCAGCCAGACAAGCGATTTATCCTGTTCATTGCTTCAACAGGTTTGCCATTCTGGAGGAGGAGGACGAGCAGGAGAGCACCTCCCTGGTGGGTGACTCCATGATTCGCCAGCAGGTCGTTGAGTTCTGCGGCAGAGTTCCTCGTCGAAGACGGAACTATTGCTATCCTGGTGCTGGGATCGACGATATAACTGCTGCTCTTGAGGAGATCTCCCCCCAGGCTACTAATGATTCACTGTTTGTTATTCACACAGGTACGAACAACGTCACCACGACCCGGTCTGAGGAACTCCTGGAGAAGTACCGTAGGCTCATCCAGCAGTATAAGTCTAAATCCCCTAACATTTTGATTTCAGGAGTTCTACCACGGACTTGGGCGGAGAGCGACTTTTTCAGTAAGGCCTTCAGCCTAAACAACTGCTTACAGACTCTTTGTAGGGAGCTTGAGGTGGAGTTCTTCAACGCATGGGACAATTTCTATGGACAAAGTGAGCTCTTCCACAGCGACGGATTGCACCTGTCTCCCATCGGGGCAGCCAGATTCGGAAGGCTCCTCAACGACGCAGTACGTGTCATCCGAGCAAAAAACGAGTCACAGCCACGTCCCTACACCCCGCCCGTGTAAATAGACGCCGTGCATCGCAACAAACCCGTAACCGTGATCCCGCAAGTACCACCACCTCTATTACCAAGCCTCTAGATAACTTAAAAATCCTTAGTTTCTTAGGAACAAATTTGATGACCTGAGATGTCTTGCTCTAACAGAAAATTTTGACATAATTGCTATAACCGAAACATTTATCGACACCACAAATATTGATTTCAGTTCCGAATACAACGTAGATGGCTACAGACTCTTCAACAAAGATCGTGTAAACCGTAGAGGCGGTGGCGTCGCCCTTTATGTCAAAAGCTATTTGCAACCCACTGACAAAACACCGGGAAACAGTAACGTTGAACATTTGTGCGTGCGAATAAACATTGCAAAAGTCAATTTAAATATATCTGTCTCCTACAGACCTCCCGGGCAATCACTCGATGACGACCTTGAAATGTACAGCGTCTTAAGGCAGTCACTTCATAACAACGACTCAATGATATTAGGAGACTTTAACCTCCCCTATATCGACTGGGCGACACTGTCTGGTAGAGAAGGCGAGTCACATAGAATGATCGAATTTCTAGAAGAAAATTATCTAAGCCAAATGGTTTCTGAGCCAACTCGACAAAATAATATACTCGACCTTGTTATAACGGCCCAAGATAACCTAGTCAGTAATATCACGGTAGGAGAACACCTCGGTTCATGCGATCATAAATTAGTGCGCGTCGACATTAGAGCTCAATCACCAGTGACTGAAAATAAAGTAAAGGTGCCCAATTTCAAAAGAGCTAACTTCGTAGAAATCCGACAAAAACTAACAGAAATACAACTATCAGATGACGGCAACGTAGAGGAAGCCTGGCTAAGATTTAAAAATCACTTACTCACTCAGCAGAACACATTCATCCCTTTGTGCGAGAAGCGAATTAACACTAATAAAAGCCCACCGTGGTTTAATAGCGAAATAAAACAATCAGTCAATGAGAGAAAATTGTTTTACAGGTTACAGAAAGAACAAAGCACGCCCGAAAACATTAGACTTTATAATGATGCCAGGCAACGAGTAAAAAGACTAGTAGGTCAGGCAAAGCGTAGATATGAAGAAAATATTGCAGCCAACTGTAAAAATAATCCGAAATCTTTCTTCAGTTACATAAACAACAGAAAGGCGATCAAAAGTGGTATTGGACCTTTAACAAACAGCGACGGTGCACTAGTGACTGACAGCCAACACATTGCAAACCTCTTAAACAATTACTTTTCCTCGGTGTTTAATACTAACAGTCTTCCTCTCGCTACCAACAACACCAGTACTATTGTAAATCTCGAGCATGCATATGCCTAATTTTGAAATAACAACCGATGAAGTCCTTAAAGCTCTCCATTCACTTAAAACAAATAAAAGTCCCGGACCCGACAAAGTATATCCTATACTGCTTAAAGAAACAAAGAGCGAAACACTCTCCTCCCTCACTACCGTATTCAATATGTCCTTGCGACAAGGCATCGTCTCTTTGGATTGGAAAAAGGCTAACGTGACACCGATTTTTAAGAAAGGAGACAAAAAAATACCAGGTAACTTCCGACCCATTAGTCTAACTTCAATTGTAGGTAAGCTATTCGAGAACATAATTAGAGACAAAATTGTGAGTTACCTCGAAAGCCACTCATTAATTGGGGATTCACAATATGGCTTCCGTAACAAAAGATCCTGCCTGTCAAACCTACTGACCTTTTATAACGATCTCTTCTCAGTTTATGACGTAACCAAATCAGTGAACGTAGTCTATCTTGATTTCCAGAAAGCTTTTGATAAAGTCCCACATCATAAATTACTTTATAAATTAAAGCAAATAGGCATTGACGGTCAAGTAAACCAATGGATCGCGAATTGGTTGAGCAACAGACAACAAAGAGTTGTGATTGACGGATTTAACTCAGAGTGGGCGCCGGTCACTAGTGGCGTCCCTTAGGGCTCGGTTCTTGGCCCAGTGCTCTTCATTATTTACATCAACGACGTGGATGTTGGACTCAATAATCGCATTAGTAAATTTGCAGACGACACAAAGATTGGTAACTCGGTTCTCATTGACGAAGACAGACAAAGCCTCCAAGAGGATTTGCACAAAATTTCAGCTTGGTCGGATAGATGGGAGATGCCCTTTAACGTAGACAAGTGCCAGGTCCTTCAAGTTGGAACAAAAAATAAGAAGTTCGATTACGAAATACGCGGCGTTAAACTCACAAGCGTTCAATGCGTTAAGGACCTGGGGATTAAAATCGCGTCAAACCTCAAATTCTCACATCAATGCATCGATGCAGCAAATAAAGAGAACAGAATGTTGGGCTTCATTAAAAGAAACTTTTTATTCAAGACTAGAGATGTAATACTTCCGCTCTACAATAGTTTAGTCAGACCCCACTTGGAATATGCGGTACAGTTTTGGTCTCCCCACCATGCAAAGGACATTGCTAAACAAAAATGATCCCTTCCTTGCGCAACAAATCCTACGAAGAAAGGCTTTCCACCCTTAACATGTTCTCTTTTGAGAAACGTCACCTCCGAGGAAAATTGATCGAATGTTTTAAAATACTGAATGGTTTCACGAATGTAGACAGAACAAAATTGTTTATGATCGATGACACTTTGCGAACGAGGAACAATGGCACAAAACTCAAATGTAGACAAGTAAATTCAGACTGCACCAAATTTTTCTTCACCAACGTTGTAGTGCAAGAATGGAATAAGCTGCCACCATCAGTGGTCCAGTGCAACACGATTGACTCCTTTAAAAACAAGCTCGACCGTCACTTCCTTGAACTTAATATTAACTAGAGTAGAAAAGCAACGTTTTGGAGCCATCTGATTAATGTAAAATCACTTAGGTTTAAGGACAGACCACCTATTCTGGACCATGGGGTCTGTGTGGTCTGATTTTCTGTGTAAATCTATGTAAATCTCTCTCTCTCTCTCTCTCTCTCTCTCTCTCTCTCTCTCTCTCTCTCTCTCTCCACTCACGCCACCAGAGGGCCAGGGATAACAACACCCTGTTTGAGTTCTCTTCTTTCGTGTGTTTTGCTGGATTCCCGTTATTGCTTCCCTGCAGCTGTTGCGGAGAGCAACATCGAGGTCCAGTTTACCCTCATATGACATTTGGGTTCTTGGTGTTTGGACTTAGCCTGTAGACTTTGATGAAATTCAACTCAACCACCTGGGCCCCACTGGTCAGTGGGCTTCATTTCTGCGCATGCGCAGTGCCTCTGGTGTGACGTCATGGATACGTCACTCCTGCCATAGTAGTGAGGCTTCCATACCCCCTCGCTCCCTACGTCCGTTATGGAGCCATCGGGGCCCGTCTCCCTGGTGGATCTTGATGCTGACTTGGCGCTGAGCGACGAGGATGCAATGGATCACGACGACTGGCCGCCACCGCGTCTTACAAGCCAGGTTTCCCTCTCCGGCAAGCGCCCCATATCCCACGACTCGGACAGTAACAGTGATCCGTCTTCCTCTGCTGCTAAGGCCTCTAAGCAGAGGGGGTCGTCTGACTCTCAGGACGCCATATCAGCCCAGAACAGCAGCCCTCCCCCGCCCCCACCTCTCATGGACTCCTCGCGCGATGCCCCGTTGCTTAGCGCCTCTCACCTACCAGCCTTCGCCACCAGGGTTGACTACGTCAAGCTACTCTTCAAGGACAACCCGGCAGTAGATCTCAAGCTTCGTTGGTTGTCCGAAGTCACCGGAAATTTTCAACTTGACCGTGACCAGGCTGAAGTCAAGATGGCAGCCATAACGTCTCGCTTCGTATACGTCTCCCGCCGCCGCACGGATGTCATCGACAGCGTAACGAGTGGGGAGTTTCTGTCCCTCACCCTCGAGCTCCAAGACTCTCCAGAAAGACCTCGCAAGTTTCCCACGTACCTCCTAGCTCGTTACCCTGTCTGTGCTGACCCTGCCTTGGCCAAGGAGTTGCCGGGCATCTACTCTACTCGCCGATTTTACCAGAATGGCTCTCCCTTCCCCCGCCTGGTCGTCACCTGGAGCCTTCCTGAACCACCGCCCCCGAGTGACACCTTCAGCTTCCTTCCGTGCCTGCCACCCTGTGAGCTTCGCAGGATGCAGGACGAGCGACCATGGTGCTTCCGATGCTGGGGCCTCGGCCACATATCCCAGTACTGTTCCGCGGCTGAGCGTTGCGCATGGTGCTCTGGCCCTCACGATTCACGCACCTGCCCACACCGCAACCCTTCCTCGGATTCTATTGCTTCTGACTCCGCCTCCACTCACCCACAGCCCCCGCCTCCGGACACGTCGCTCTGGAAATGTCCCCGCTGTCATCAAGCAGGAGTGAACGCCTGGCATGGGTGCGCTAGACGCCAGCCCAATGTGGCCCCTGCTGCCTCGCGCCCGACTCACCCAGTGCCGCCGCCACCACCAATCCTACCTGCCGCTCCTCGTGTTTCGCCCGCCACCTCTGACTCCCCGCAAGTGACTGCACTTCGGGACGCTGTTGCCTCTCTCAAAACTCAGGTTTCTGCTTTCAATGCACGTTTTGAGGCACTTACAACTTGCCTAAATACCTTAGTTGCCAAACAGGCCACGCTCGAGACGACCTTGAATTCATTGGTTGAGTCTCAACAAGTCGTCATAGCTTCCATCGCTACAATTACGGAGAAGCTGAGCTCCGTGACCCCACTCCTCACCACCCTGCCTGCTCTCGCCAGGGACCCTCCCTCACCTAGCGCGGCACCCGGCCGTGCCCGCGCCATTCCCACTTCATTATCTGCCCGCCGTCCTCCTAAAGGCCATGTTCGATAATCTGGTTGATCTCCATGTCCTCTCGTGGGATGCCTGCGGGATTACGAATTGGGCTAAGCTTACTGCACTTAAGGGATATGTGCACCGTCACCACCCAGACGCCATCTTCATCCAGGAGGCATTTGTTGGCCACACTCTACCTGTGGGGTAGGCACCCTCGCTCAGCGGCTACGTGTCCTATGTTCATCGGGTTCGACACGGACTTGTTGCCTATTTTGACTCCTCTGTTCAGCATCGTTTCCTTCAGAACTCTGTGGACGGTAACACAAACTTCCAGCTTTTTGAGGTCGATGTTGGGGCGGGCACCGTACGGATATGCAAAGTGTACTCTGCACCGGGCAGGATGGATCCTAATGTTCTCCCAGCTCCTACCATTCGTGGCATGGTGTACATGGGGGACTTCAACGCTAGACACCCTGCCCTAGGAGACCTCTCTGGCACTGTCAATCGCAACGGGACTCATCTCCTGGACTACATTCGTCGCAATCGGCTGACTCGATGGGACACTGCTGGAGCTACCCACGCTCGGGGCGGTGTACTAGATCACATCCTTACCTGTGGACTCGTGGCGTCCCAGGTCAGGTGCTCATCGGTTCCGGCACTCTTCTCTGACCACATTGCTCTCAGTGTCCATTGCTCCGTTCCTGCCACACATACTCCAGCCCAAACCCGCTTTCGCATTACAATCCCACCCAAGTACCGTCCTACTTTCATTTCTTACATGTCTAGTCAACTTCCTACATTTGACCTCCACTGCCGTGAAAAGTTATACTCTTCACTTGTCAATGCCACGCACGCCTTCTATACTCGCTACGTCAGTAAGCCACACATTAGGCGTCGCTCTGCTGCCCGCACCTGGACCCTGGATGACCGCATCGCTCTGGTGGAGAGGAAGGCGACGGAGGACGGCCTCGTCTTTCAGCAACGCCCATGTCCTGATACTCTACACCAGTATCAGCTGTCAAGGGATGACTTGGTTGCCCTGCAGCGTTGTGTGCAGACAGACTCGTGGCACAAACTCACTGACAGCATCAACCATCAAACGAGTGCTGCCTCCATGTGGCACCTTATCAACAAGGTTGTGAAAAAGAAAACCCCTAGTGCCCTCCACCACAGCCCTGCTCACTACGCACAAGATCTTCTCGATGAATGGTCAGCACAGTCTCGCGTCACCAACCTCCCAGCTCACGTGCAAGCCGCTCTCTCCGCCCAGGATAATTACCGTGCACTCCGTTTCACCGCTGCCTTGCTGAACAGGGATGAAGAGGATGATGTAGCCATAACGGACAACGAGCTGCGACGCGCCCTCGCCAGGGGTAAAGCAACATCTCCAGGGGATGATGGCATTATCTATGCAGTTCTGCGGGCTCTCCTGGACGTCCCTAGCAACCCTCTCCTCCGGCTGTACACCCTCTGTCTCCCCCTCGGTTACGTGCCGCGAGCTTGGACCTGTAGCACGATTGTGCCCATCCCTAAACCGAGCACCGATAAGTTCCGACCTATCTCCCTCACCTCCTGTGTCTCAAAGGTTTTTGAACGTATTCTCCTCTCCCGTCTTATGTTCCGGCTGCAGGACAAGCTGTCGCCCAGACTTTATGGCTTTTTGCCACAGCGAGGAACGCACCACTGCCTAATGGAGCTCTACACTCGTCTCTCTCCCGCCAGTGTTGTGGCCTTCATCGACCTCAAAAGTGCCTTTGACGTCGCCAACGGAGATATAATTTTGGATCAATTAGTCGATTTTGGTGTCAAAGGAAACCTACTGAGGTGGATCAGGGGTTACCTGCGTAATAGAACGTCTCGTGTTCTATTCAAGGGGGCGTGCAGTACCACAAAACGTTTTGAGCTCGGTGCTCCACAAGGTGGTGTTCTTAGTCCCTTTTTGTTCGACATCCTCGTCCACCGCCTTCTTTCTCTACTTCCTGACGTCGACGGAACGACCATCACATGCTATGCAGACGACATTTGCATTCATTCAAGTTCTCCAGAAGATCTACAACGCTACCTCCATTCTTTCTACGTGTCTGCCTCTTCGTGTGGCCTCATTATCTCCCCAGACAAGAGCAGAATCTTCTCACCCCGTCCTGCAAGAGCACTGCCAGACTTCACTGTGGGTAACACCATCATACCTTTGTGCACGCAATATCTCTACCTGGGCGCCCCAGTCCGGATCACTCCTTCCATCCCAGCGAGACAGCGCGACTTGCTAGCCCGACTGCAGCGACGTCTCACTCCGCTCCGTTGGCTGACCAGCTACGCTGCCGGTGTGTCCATCCCTGTGGCCAGAACTATATACATAACGTTTATCCGATCTGTAGTTGACTATCTCTCTCCTGCACTTTGTCAACTCTCCAGAGCAACTTTACAGCCTCTTGAAAAGTTCCAGAATCAGGCAATGAGGCTCATTCTTGGTTGCCCCGTCTCCACCAGAATTGTCAATATGCAACGTGAACTACAGCGTCCGCCACTTGTGGACAGAATATACACCAACGTTACCTATTTCAGCATCAAATGTCTGCATCGCCCTCACCTCTCTCCCCACTTCTCTCATGTCATCGATACCTCACTAGATCCAGCTGCACCTCGTCCTCTGCTTCGTAGTGGTGGTCGCACACTGGTCAGCACTGTCAGCTCAAACATTCAGAGGCTCAACATCAACATCGTGGCGGAGGACGTGGATCGCGGTCCCCCTCCCTGGCAGATTCCCGTGCCAGCAGTCACCTACACTCTGACTTCCACGTCTGACCTACCTCAGCTCCAGCGACAACGAGCCCTGGAAACCATCGCCAGATTGTCCTCGTCTCTTCGCGTGGCCCACCACCTCTACACCGACGGTTCCCTTCAAGGGGACGGCAGTGCTGGCTGTGCTGTGTTCTCCCCCAATCTGGAGCCTCCGTTCGGGGGCTGGGCAGGGCGTCGTCTCCCGAATTCGTCTAGTTCTACGTACTGTGAACTCCATGGACTCTTGGATGCTGTCACTTTGTTATCGCGGAGCAGACTCAACGGCCTCATCATTTGTGACTCAAAATCTGCTCTCCGTGCCCTCTCCTCCCCCAGGCCTACATACCAACACCTGGTCACACAAATTCTACGCCGCCTTGCCACAGCCCTCGAGAGGTCACTGACGGTACACTTTTTATGGATTCCGTCACACATCGGTCTCTTGGCCAACGACACTGCGGACCGTCTTGCAAGGGCTGCCTGTGACCTGGACCCGCCAGCTGCTGGTGCCGCTGCTACCTCCTTGCCGTGGTGAAAGAAAATGGTACGCCAAGCTGCCTGCACCTCCATCCGTCACCGTAGCGATGCTGAGAGGGCCGCCAGTACGTCTATCCAGCACTACGAACACTTCCTGCCTCGTCCACTCATGTACCCTCGCTCCGGTCTCATGGTTCGCCGCCATAATGTAGTGTGTGCTTGTCTCCGGCTTGGGTACCGGTGAGTGTGGCAGATGCCGAGGCGGGAGACGCGCCTCACTTCTCCTGCAAGCTGTGCTAACACCCTTGAACACTATTGCTTGGAGTGTCCACGTGTTACTGACTTAATACCGCAAGGAATCTCACTTGTGGAGACATGTAAATATTTATTGTCTGGAAACAATCTTGATGTTATCCTCACTCGACATCCACATTTTGGGAGATGCTAAATATTTTTTTCCTAATGTTGACTCAGTATCACAGCGTGCCCTGTGAGGCACGAGTCGCCTGTATCAAAGTTAGAATCTTGAACATGTACTAGGCTTGGCATCCTTGGGTGTAATAAATTAATCAAAGCAAAAAAAAAAATTCTCTCTCTCTCTCTCTCTCTCTCTCTCTCTCTCTCTGGCTAGGTAGCTGTTCCAACTCGTTCTCTCGTATTGACTGCATCCTCCCCCCTCCCCCCCTCACCACCACCGACGTCAAGGTCTGCACCGCCGTCTATGAATGATCAGTCCTGCTTCATTACAGGTCTCCGCCGCTTTCTAATGAGGCAGAGGGAGCGGGAGAGGGTCAGGGTGGGTGGCAATGATGGATGCTGCTTTTGCATAGACAATCAGAGCGCCAAAGTTAATGGACGTGTGGATGTGGTGCAGAAATTGTATAGTGTTCTTAGTATTATTCCAATAGTGTTGTTTGCTGTTGCAGGTTATGAAGGTGAAGGGAGTGACGGTTGTGACGCAACGATGATATGTTTGTGAGTGTTTCAAGTGTAGTTTGAATATAATGATGATCTAGTGTTTGAGTGGAAGGGAATGTCGCGGGATAATTGTAGTGATGTGTTATGTTACTGTTGTACTTTCACGTAAACGTGAAGATGGAGTTAGAGACGAGCGTAGTGCACGAGTAGCTTGTTAATAAGAATGATCCAGTTTGTGAGTGAAAGTATATATTTCCGAATAGTGCCGTTCATGACTGGACTGATGTTATTTTATGAGCATTGTCTTTTTATGTCCATTTTATATGCAAGCATTCTCCCATACTCGTCCTTACAATGATCATGTGTCAGTTAGTTTTTTACAGCAAAGGAAACAACTTAAGGACAAACAACGTGCTGCATCTGCAAAAGCAAACAAGATTGTCCTGAAAAGAGGTCAATTACTGATGGAAAGGTGTCCTGATACTCCCCTCTTGAAAAGTTTAAATAATAGGTAGGAGGAAATGCAGAGAAATGATGGCTGTTCCAGAGTTTACCAGTAAGAGGGATGAAGGAATGAAGACGTTGGTTAACTCTTGCATGCATGAGGGACTTTGACAACACAAGGATGAGCTAAACTGTGCAGTGGGACCGCGGAATGGGTTGAGAGATGCTAGTAGCAAGTTCATAGAAGTACCCGTAATGAACACCACTTCGTGCCGGGGATCGAACCCGAGCCTTTTAAATAGAAGCCAGGGCAGCATATCGACTACACCACCAATGAGCTAAAAGGTCACCGACCCAGAGGCAACCTCTGTGACCTATGCTTGACGCCCTAGCCCCACTGTGGACATGAAGGGTGAAGGTGACCCCGCTCACACTCGTGGTCATCGGAGACGCTTTAATCAATCCCCTTTAGGCAGGGGATCGAACCCGGGCCTTCTGAGTAGAAGTCAGGGCGGCATACCGACTACGCCACCGATGAGCTAAAAGGTCACTGCGCCAGCGGCCACTTCTGTGACCTACCTACGCATGACGCCCCAGCCCCCACTGTGGATATCAAGGGTGAAGGTGACACTCGTGGAAACGCTTTTAATCAACCCCTATGGAAGAAGTGGCCTCTGGCGCGGTGACCTTTTTCGCTCATCGGTGGCGTAGTCGGTATATATATATATATATATATATATATATATATATATATATATATATATATATATATATATATATATATATATATATATATCTATATATATTTACAACAAAGAGCTGCTCAAGGGCAACAAAATTATATATATATATATATATATATATATATATATATATATATATATATATATATATATATATATATATATATATATATATATATATATATATATATATATATATATATATATATATATAAAGCCCGCTGCTCGCCGCTCCCACAACAGAAAACAGATAAGAGTAGCCAAAAGAGAGATCAATTTCGAATGAAAAGGTGTCTTGATACACTCTTCTTGAAAGAGGACATCATAAGCAGGAGGAAATACAGACGAAGGAAGGCAATTCCAGAGGTTATCAGTGTAAGGGATGAAAGAGTGAAGATGCTGGTTAACTCTTGCATACGGGGTTTAGACAGTATAGGGATGGGCTAGAGTGGACATATAAGTGGAGCGGGGCCGCGGGAAGTGGGGAGGCATGCAGTTAGCAAGTTTAGAAGAGCAGTCAGCGTGAAAATATTGATAGAAGATAGAGAGAGAGAGAGAGGCAACATGGCGGCGGAATTTAAGAGGTAAAAGACTATCAGTAAGAGGAAGAGAGCTGATGAGACGAAGAGCCTTAGACTCCACTCTGTCCAGGAGAGTTGTGAGAGTGGAGCTCCCCCCCACATGAGATGCATACTCCATACGAGGACGAACAAGGCCCCTGTAAATGGATAGCAACTGTGCGGGGGAGAAGAACTGGCGGAGACGGTACAGAACGCCCAGCCTCGAGGAAGCTAATTTAGTAAGAGAAGAGATATGAAGTTTCCAGTTGAGATTTTGAGTTAAGGATAAACCGAGTATGTTTAGTGTTGAAGAAGGTGATAGCTGAGTGTTATCGAAGAATAGGGGATAGATATCTGGAAGATTGTGTCGAGTGGATAGGTGGAGAAACTGTGTTTTCGAGGCGTTGAAGGACACCAGGTTCTTCTTGCCCGAATCGGAAATAATAGTAAGGTCTGAGGCTAAGCGTTCTGCAGCCTCCAGCCTGGCTTGAGATGTCACTGCCAAGAGTCATTTAGGAAGGCAAAAAGATCAATGAGGAAACTCCCTTTGCAGAATTCATATTGGTGGTCAGAGTGAAGGTAAGAAGATGATAGATTTATAAGAGCTCTGCAGAGACAAAGGAGTTTGACCAGGCAGGGTGGCAGCACGGATACAAATGTGGTGCCCCGAGGGCTGCGACACCACTCGTGTCATCATCATCTTCACCGGCAATATTTTCCGATGACAACAGCGGTATCGACCGCTAAAACACAACACGGACTCCAACACATGATTGTCCCCACTGTTCATTTACCAACCTATACACAATTGTAATTGCCCATTAACGCACCCGCTTATCTCTCTAAGCCAAAACACAATCACCGCGGCCTAAAACACGATCAGCCGCGGAACAAAATGTTATGAAAACAAAGCTGCGTCACCGCGTGAATTAAGCATGTCGGTTAGGTAGATTATTGTATGAGCTCGGTGTGAGTTTGATGTATGACTCACACGCCTGACGTATTACCCTCGCGATGTCTGCCTATATAAGAAGCATTTTCTCCAGGCTTGACCTCAGATTAACCAGCACTCTGTTCGTTGCTGGACACTCAGTTGTCCTTCCCTAGACAACATGGGTAGAACATTCATCGTTGCTACTGTGAGTATGGAGTGAAGAATTACCATAGAGGAAAGCGTATCTAACATATCTATTGTGTTCTATTATCTTAGTTTTACTTAGGATTATATTTCTATGATACTTTATTGTGTGAGTTTTTACTCAATATTATACCAGTGTTAACGTCAGTAACCAATAGTGAAAGAAAACCTGAAGACTCATTGAGTCTAGTAAGCCAGTCGCTGGTTTAAACAATATTTTTACCCTCTGTAATATTAAGTAGTATTAAGGTAGAATAAAATACATATAAGAAAGGCGACACCGTTTCATCACCCCATTTACGAACTCCTTTAAATACTCCTAAAGTACTAGAATTTTAAGTCAAGTGTCACTAATACAAACAGTGTGTCGTCGCCCCTGTGTGACCCGGGATTGCGGGTTACAACATTGGTGTCAGGTGTGGGGTGGTGAAACATGTGGTGAAACATGTGGTGAAACTTGTGGTGAAACATGTGGTGAAACTTGTGGTGAAACTTGCGATTTATATTGGTTTATATTGGTATTGTACTGGTGTATGTCCACATCCGAAAGCGAGGGAGAAGACAGTTATTCTTGGAATTACGGGAATAAGACTTTAGAGTTAAAAATGCCAGACGAAGGCAAGAACCCTCCCCCCAAAAAAGAAGATGGAAAATCGATCACCCTTGCCCATGATGATCTTGTCACGCTACTTAGCCGTCATACCTTGAATGATTTTAGTAGAGTGCAGGGACTCTTATATTTTTGTGGTGGAGAAGAAAAAAGTAGCAAAGCACCAAACCTCCCATGCCATAAGCTAGCAAAGAAATGGATAGAGGATATTGAAAGCCGGACACAGGCAAATTGGGACACTACCGGAAAGATTGAGTTAGCCAAACAATATGCCCTGGGAGCAGCGCGCGATCATCTCCTCGGTTGTATCACTAGATGTGGACAGGATTGGGAAAAAGTAAAGGAAGACTTCGACCTTTTCGGTCCTCCAGAAAGAATTGGGAGAGGCAAAACGGCGGACAGGAGAAAACATCCGCACCTTCCTCATCCGCCTGGAGACATTGATAGTCGTCTTGTTCGCTCTCAAGCCTGACAATGCCAGTTTCCTAACTGAGATAACCGCTTTACGGCTCAGAGAGGCTTTCCCTCCGGCCCTCTTACTCATCTTAACGGAGGAAGAAAAGGGGGACCCACAGAAGGTATTAAAGAAAGGGTATGAGTATATTAAAGCTTATCCAGAGTCGAAGCTATCCGATGCCGATATCGCCAAAGAAATAAAAGTGCTGAACGTCTGTTCCACCCAGGCATCCGGACCCAAACATGTCTCTCCTCCACGCCCTCCAGGCCAGTCACGTTACCCGATACCCCAAAGGGGAGGACGGCACGCCGCGCCACCTACACGCCCATATGGGAACGCGCCCACGCCACCTACATGTTATGCTTGTGGGTATGTAGGACACATGGCTCGCGATTGCACATATGGAAGGCAGTATAGTGCCTACCACCCACCAACGGGCTCTCGGTACCCTCAGTACCAGCCCACTCGAAACAGGCGTCAGCCTGTCTCGCTGCCTGGCGCCCGGTCCCTCACCCCGTAGCTCCTGGGTTAACCCTCACCACGATACGAACAAAAAAACAACGACCCCAGAGTAGCTGCGGCAGTCCACGGCCCTACCAACGCCCTCACGTTGAGATTGTGCGTAGGCGCTAATGCACCAAAGGAGATGGTTTACGCAATGCTAGACACAGGAGCAGGAGCGTCCCTAATAGAAGAAGATTTATTTAGGAAGGTAGGCGGGAAGATGATAGTTACAGAACCTCTCTCCATACAAGGGGTAGATCGGACTCAATCCCTAATAAAGGAATAGCCAGTAGTAGTAGACTTTGGGCACGGAGAAATTATAGAAAATTTGTAGTAATATCACAAGGTATAGTGTTACCAACAGCAGTTTTGTTGGGCCTAGAATTTATGTGGAGACAAAATGTGGTAGCTGCACCGCTGGACACACCTGGGCAGTTTAGTGTAATGGTGGGCGCCTACCCAGTGGAAGTACATTCCCTGGCTGCGGACGATATGAGCCCGTACCCAGAAGATCATAAACCTACTTTAGACGAGATGGAGGAAGTACCAGTGAAAGCATACGCTATTAACGTGGCGTCCTTGCTCCCAGGCACGGCAGGGTATGTCACTCTGGAGGCAGAGATTGGCAGAGCCCAGCAAGCCTTATTTCTCCCAAGGTCCAATGATATCCCTTCTTCATTTTATTTCCCGGGTTAGTAACCTTAACTCCTAACGTCAAACAAACCAAAGGTAAATTCATCATGACCTATGCTAACCCAACTGAAGAAACTATTGAGATGCCAACAGGTGAAGTGATGGGACACATTTATTCTTGTCACTCAGAATACTATCAATCATCGACTAATGAATGTGTAGCGGCTGTCACAAAAACAGCTACAAAGCCGCCTGTCACCCAGTCAAGTAAGCAGATGGTACTCGATAAGCTGATAGACGAGCTATTTTACCCTCACAACGGAAAATTGCTGTCTGAAGAGTATCCTGATGTGTTTGCTCTAAAAACAGCCACTCACTATTACCCCTATTATGTTCACACTTTAAGGCTAAAAATGACAAGCCTATATATAAAAGCCATACCCAATACCAGTAAAATATCATAAAGAAATAGAGATTCAGCTCAAGGACCTTGAGGCCCAGGGTATTATACGCCCTAGTGCGTCACCACAGCGCACCTCTAGTCCCTGTTGCCAAAAGGATGGTGGAGTCAGACTTTGTCTCGACTTCCGCGCTCTGAACGATGAATTGATTGATGACAAACATCCACTCCCTAACATTAACCTCATTTTGCAACAGTTAGGGAAAGTAAAGTATTCACCTCCTTGATTTGCGCCAGGGCTACCACCAAGTCCCATTGGCAGAGGAATCTAAACACTTGACAGCCTTCACGACACCTTATGGCCTCTATGAATTCACTACAGTCCCCTTTGGATTAAAAACAGCACCTGCAGCCTATCAACGGATCATGAATCAAGTTCTCATAGGTCTGACAGGAAGAATTGTAAATGTATACCTTGATGATTTGATAGTACAAGGGAAAGACATGGACCATCACCTAAAGAACCTCCATGCCGTCTTGGACAGACTGCAGAAGGCTCACCTGTCCTTAAGACTAGATAAGTGTTCCTTTTTCAAAGAGCAAGTAGATTATCTGGGTCACATTGTTAGCTTCTGGCTTTAAGCCTCAGCCCTCACAGGTACAGGCGGTGCAACAACTCACTCCTCCGAAAACAGTCAAAGAACTTCAAGGTTTCCTGGGATTGGTTAACTTTTATAGGAAATTCATTAAAGACTTTGCCAAGATAGCATCCCACTTATTAATTTACTCAAAGGGAGGAAAGTAACCATGTATTATAAGTCACATCTTGTGTGGATTGAAGTGGAATTGCATTCATTTATCAAACTAAAGAACAGTATATCGACTGTCATTGTTTTAGCCTTTCCGGATTTCCGAAGCCTTCAATCTCACCACAGATGCGTCAGATAAGGCAATAGGTGGTGTGTTGCAACAAAAGGATGAAAATGGTAGTTTACGTCCCATAGCATATTTTAGTAGAACCCTGAATGGAGCAGAACGTAACTACTCAGCGGTAGAGAGAAGCTTTAGCAGTCATCTATGGCCTCAGTACTAACCGACCCCTTATCTTGGGTTATAGGATACACATCCTGTCGGACCATAGACCACTGACTTGGCTGTTAAAAGCACAGTACCTAGCAGCAGGATTGCACGCTGGCAGACACTTCTAGGAGAATTTGACTTTAGTATTGATTATCTCCCAGGCTCCAGCAACATGGTAGCAGATTTTTGTCAAGGATTAGGAATCAGGAGAGTGACGTGATAGAAGGCGAATTGGATGCTCGAATTATGTCTGTCACCCTTACGGGTGGACAGGACATGTCTGTCGCCTCTCCGGAGGGACATGACAAACAGGATAAGTTTCTCCATTGGAGTCTTGCTGGACTCATGGAGCACCAGGATCGCGATCCTGAACTGAGAGACTTGAAGCATGCTTTTGAACAAACCACCGGTGGTAACGTACATGAGAGATGAGAGAAAGGTTGCAGAGAGGAGCAATGTAACGTTAAAGCAGCTAAGAGGCACTTCAAAAACTGCCTCTTAGTGAAGTGTGTAGAGAACGGCATTCTCTACCGCGATGTTTGCGATGAATACAACAAGCAGAAAAGACTGGTTATCGTTCCACCAAGCTACATTCCTAACGCGTTAGCTTTGGCGCATTCCATGCTACCTGCAGGGCATGGAGGCACTAAGGTTACGTTGGCACGCTGTCGCAAGTTTGCGTACTGGCCGGGAATGAAGGCGGACGTGGAGCAATATGTCAGATCTTGTCCTGTCTGTTGTCGGTTTAAGAAGAGGGATCCCCGCCAGCTCCACTTATGAGGTATCCAGAGGTTGGCCAACCGTTTGACAGAGTCCATATGGATATTGTCGGACCTTTGTCTGTTTCAGACGAAGGCTATAGGTATGTACTGACAGTGATAGACGTCCTGTCACGCTTCTTGGTACCCTTCGTACGAAGGCAGCCAAGGAAGTGGCAGCTGCGTTCTACAAGAACGTAGTCTGTGTACACAGCATCCCGCCGATTCTAGTCACGGATCAAGGAAAGGAGTTCGTCAACACTCTCTTACGAGTTGACTCAGTTATTACAGATTGATCATCTAAGGACAACTCCTTATCACCCGTCTGCAAACGGTGTGATAGAAAGGCCTAATGGCACTAATAAATATCTTGAGAACTTTGTGCGAGGACAATCGCGGTATCTGGGACCAAATGCTTCCGGTTGCAACACACGCCTACAACACTGCCTACCATCGTGTTCTGAAAGATTCACCATTTTCTTGCTTTTCTCTCAGGACCCAAATGTTCCTTTTGAAGTGCTTGAGAATAAACTCCAACCTTGTTATGATGTTGACAGCTATAAAGCATTTACTTCTAGTGTCGCGCAGCGACCTATAAACTATGTCAGACCAATATAGATATAGGATGGCAGGAGTCAGAAAGAATGTTTAGGAAATCCAAACCCAAACAGGTGGTAGTAGGAGATCAGGTCTACTTAAGGCATGTATGTACAAAGGGCGAACCAAAGCTCCAGCCCTTGTTCAATGGACCTTTAGGGTGCTAGAAAAATAAGCCCTGTAGTCTTACGACTTAGTCATGTTAGAGGTGGTAAGATCAAGACAGTTAACACAAATAATGTTCAGTTAGTTAACGAGTAATCTCTTGGCTTACATTACACTCCTAATGTCAGGCGTGCATACCTCTCCCTGATCACGTAGTAGAAGTGGACCCCCATGACTTATTCCCCGACTGCCATTGTCCTTTCCAGCTCCTTCCGAGCTCTCCTCACCGGCTCCTGTCTCCTCAGATGCTTCAGAGGTCCCCTCATTGGTTCCCTCAGCTCCTTCAGAGCCCTGTGTCAGTCGCTCATTACGATCCAATACGGTACCCCTTCTCTCCCCAATGTGATGGACCGCCCTCTTGAGTATTGCCAACGACCAACGAACTGATGCCCCTATAATTACAGATCCTGGGTGTTGCCCTCTCCTTGTCTTCCTTGATCCCTCCGCCTCGTCTTCTCCCCAGTCTTTAAGATGCTGTTGACAGGACGGTACTATGTTGTCCCCGTCGTCATCAAGACGGACGACATCCAACGTCCTCTCATCAACGTGGCAAATCTAACAGCGGAAGTTTCATGGTCGATTGAACATATGAATCAATCGTTCCCCACTGTTGGTCTGCTCAGGCGCACTCTAGACTCTTTTCACATTGAGTTTGAGAAGTTATTCAAAGATCTTAACAGCTTTCTGTCGGCTATGAGTGGTAGAGATGGAAGCCCGTTTCGGACTCGCCAGAAGCGAGGAGCCGTGGATTTCCTTGGCTCATTAGCAAACCTCCTTTTCGGCACGGCCACTCAGGCCCAAATAGATGTGATACACGGGAAGCTCTCCCAGCTCTACACTCTGTCCACAGACGAGAGACGTCAACAACCTCCATCAGGAAGTCCTCAACGCCACAGTTCGGGACCTCCGTCATATTCATTCTGCCATCTCCCGTCTAGAGTCCGCCTCGGCTTTGGCCTCAGCTATTATCCGTCAGTTCTCACTAAAACCTTGCAAATTGAAGGAAATGCGTATTTTGGAGACTATCCTTCTCATTCAGTTGGCACTTAGTGACCTAAATCATGATACTCTGAATCTCAAGCTTGGCCTTCAGCAGCTGTCCCAAACGCAGGTTTCTCTCCTCCTTCCAAATGATGTACGAGTTCGTGTGCTCAGCAATGCGTCACTCCATTACCCAGGCTTACTTGTCCCTTCAGCACATGAATAGTTATAATTTTATAGAGATGTCGCTAGGTTTCTTTCTAAAGTTACTCTTTCCGCAGGAACCCTTCACTGCTACGTACAAATCCCCATGCAAGGGGATCCCTCGGACGTGTTAGATGTGTTTAAAATTGACGCGTTGCCTTTTCCTCTTGATGGCACTCAATATTTTCTTCACACAGACACGCTTTCCACTGCCCTTGCGGTTTCTGAGACCACTCACTATATGCTCTTGGACTCCTTGGACCGCTGTACTAAACACCACCTGCTCTATGTATGTCCCCTGTCGCCCCTGTCTACTCGACTTCTGTCCAGCGCTGCGAGATCGCTCTCTTTCTCGATCGCCCAGACGCCCTCTCGCTGTGTTCTAAGTCTCTCCTCAGAGTCTTCCCCGGTCTTCATCCCGTCTCCTGCGGGCTGGGTCTTCGCTACCGATACTCCCAGATGGTCACCATGGTCTGCCCGGACAGCCCGGTCTCCAAATACAGGCAGACCATCAACGGGACAGGTCTCCTCAGCCTCGGTATGGGCTGTAGTGCCCACCGACGCCTTCAGCCTCCCTGCCTCTGCTACTATGGACGGTGACGCCCCGCTGACGGTTCATCGCGCCCCTTCCACATCGGACGTGACGTGGTCTCATCGCTCCTGGCCAAGACTCCCTTGGCCCTTCCCTCCCGCCGCCGTCGCCCGGGTCGTCTCTGGCCCCCGCTGGACCTCCCTCCAGCACTTCACGCGCTCAGGAATCCATCTCCGGTCCCCGCCTTCGACCCTTCCTCCCTTGGTGGGGTGGCTGCTCCTCCTCGGCGTCGTCTTCGTCGCCGGTTCTTCAGGTCCCGTCTCTCGCAGGCCTCCTCCCCACGATCCCGCCATCCCCGTCTTGGCCTCCATGGTCGTCCGCCGGGCGGACCGCTTCGTGCCACGAGGACGTGGCGTGGTTTTAACGGGTATGTGGTGCCCCGGGCTGCGACACCACTCGTGTCATCATCATCTTCACCGGCAATATTTTCCGATGAGAACAGCGGTATCGACCTCTAAAACTAAACACGGACTACAACACATTATTGTCCCCACTGTTCATTTACCAACCTATACAAAATTGTAATTGCACATTTACTCACCCGATTATCTCTCTAAGACAAAACCCAATCAACGCGGCCTAAAACACGATCAGCCGCGGAACAAAATGTTATGAAAACAAAGATGCGTCACCGCCTGAATTAAGCATGGAAGTTAGGTAGATTATTGTATGATCTCGGTGTCAGTTTGATGTATGACTCACACGCCTGACGTATTACCCTCGCGATGTCTGCCTATATAAGAAGCATTTTCTCCAGGCTTGACCTCAGATTAACCAGCACTCTGTTCGTTGCTGGACACTCAGTTGTCCTTCCCTAGACAACATGGGTAGAACATTCATCGTTGCTACTGTGAGTATGGAGTGAAGAATTACCATAGAGGAAAGCGTATCTAACATATCTATTGTGTTCTATTATCTTAGTTTTACTTAGGATTATATTTCTATGATACTTTATTGTGTGAGTTTTTACTCAATATTATACCAGTGTTAACGTCAGTAACCAATAGTGAAAGAAAACCTGAAGACTCATTGAGTCTAGTAAGCCAGTCGCTGGTTTAAACAATATTTTTACCCTCTGTAATATTAAGTAGTATTAAGGTAGAATAAAATACATATAAGAAAGGCGACACCGTTTCATCACCCCATTTACGAACTCCTTTAAATACTCCTAAAGTACTAGAATTTTAAGTCAAGTGTCACTAATACAAACAGTGTGTCGTCGCCCCTGTGTGACCCGGGATTGCGGGTTACAACACAAAGTTTTTTTTTATTATAGTACGAGACACTCCATCGAGCCATAAGCCTTCTGAGGATTCATGCCAGAGATGGCATAAAAAACATCATTCTTAAGAATTTTAATAACAGGCATAGCGAAGTCAGGGAGATGAGTAGGAAGAATATGCCCTGAATCGTACAGAAGTTTTTTTTTTTTTTTGAGAGAGTATAAGCGAAGTGTGGCAGCGGGGCTACCATCATGACAACAATGAGGTGGGGAATATACAAGAAAAGTGTCAGAGATATAAGTGCCGGAACACTCTGGAGGAATTAGAAAAAGCAAAGTTTTGGTGTAGTCTTCTGATGAAAGAGATTTGGTTAGCCAAAGAACAAATTTGGCGCGATTACGGGCAGAAATGTAAATATCATTATTAGCAGGAGTTTAAAGGCTCAGGTACCTTTTGTGATATGCCTCTCTTTCTCTGCTAGCACGAGAACAAGCGTATGAGGAGTAGAGAAAAACCCATGGAATTTGTGACTACATTCCAGAGATGATCACTTCCGATATACGCTGTGCACACCCAAAGGGAACTCTGACCTGAAAGCAGTAATCATGCCACGAGGAGTCGGAAGGCACAGCTTCAGGTCATCCTCACGAGCTAACGTATAATGCCAGAAGTACCGCCTCCTCGTGAGCTCAAAGGTTGTACATGAGTGACAGGACAGAATACGGAAGTAGGTTGTGATCGGAGGAGCCAATCGAAGACAACAGTTTGACAATAAGCTGAAAGATTAGAGACCAGGAAGGGGTCTAGAGTGTTAGGTGTATCTAAGGCGGTCAGGATTTCGTGTAAGGTGATGAACTAGCTGGTTAAGATTACTGAGTAGAGTCAATTTGTGACTTGTTCACCAGGCTGGTCAGTGTAGGAGGCTGAAAGCCAAAGCTGGTGGTGAGCAATGAAATCTCTTAAGATAGAGATTTCAGAGTAGGGAGAGTGAGTCAAGATGTGCTCCACTTTAGAATTCAAATGGTCAAATAAGTTTGCATAGTTGGTAGAGATAGGTGAGGTATAAGCATCAAAGACGTATTTTGTAGTAGAAAAACAATTAAGTCTTAGCCAGATGATGAAAATTTCAGAAGGGTTAAAGTTGTGAACACGAAAACACTTTTGCTCCACTTTAGAATTCAAATGGTCAAATAAGTTTGCATAGTTGGTAGAGTTAGGTGAGGTATAAACATCACAGACGTATTTTGTACTAGAAAGACAATGAAGTCTTAGCCAGATGATGGAAATTTTAAAAGGGTTAAGGTTGCTGACACGAAAACAAGTGATAACGCAGCATCCAACTTTGGATTGAAATGTAGGATAGAGATAGTAGAAGGGAACAGAGTAGAGATTAGTGTCAGTAGCCTAAGGAACCTGTGTTTCGGTGAAGAAGAGAAGGTGAGGTTTAGAGGAGGAGAGATGGTGCTCTACAGAATATAAATTTTAGAGAAGACCTCGAGTATTGCAGAATTTGATTTAGTCTGCTTCCAAAAGTAGAGTCCGATCAGGAAACATAAACGAGATCTATGGAATGGGGGATTCCGAGGCAAGGCAAATCAAAGTCATATTTTTTTATTGTTAATTAATGGTGTATGTTGCGCGTAGTATGGTGTGGAAAGTAAGAACATTTGTTTCTAGAGAGCTTGCTGAATTAATCTCTGGTGTTAATGAGACAATAGAAACTGAGGACACGGGAGGGTCTCTGATAGTCTTGCAGCATCACTCCGCTTTCCGTATATACCTCACCGAGAGTGGCCTGCGTCCATTTTGAATGGTGTCTACCCGCTACTCCCAGAAATTACTTTTTTTTTTAATATTACTCGATAAAACAAACACTACCCTAAGATCGTAAGCAGGGAGTCCGTGGGGGCGGTGCAACCATTTGTGTCAATTTTTGTTTTGCATCATATTTTTCTTCATTTTCAGAGTGCTGTCAAAATAAAAGCATTTTGGAGCTCTAACTATGCTACCAATTCTGCTTATCACATTCTTCTGTCAATCACTGCAATCGTTCAGCAAAAGAAATGAGCAATTAAGGATTATTTGGTTTATTGCTTTAAAGTTGCCGAACCAAATGAGACAGCAAACATCTATCAATTGTATATAGGCCATAAACTGTCTTAAATCATTTAGCACCTGCTCCCATCACATTATTAGGATATTAGGCAAAGGTGCGGGTGTCATGGATCATCCGTGACTGACTGTCACCCGGTTGTTGGTTCGTAGTCATCAGTCCTGTTACGTGTTATTTTTCTCATTCTGGGTCAACTTTTAAATGTTTTCTTATTTTTCGAATGAGATTTTGACCTCCTCTTTTTTTTCACATCCTTTGTCCGAAGTGTAGCGAGGAGGTGGGGTGGGTTGGAATAATCCATTATGTAGAGGAAGGAGGGGTCTCTGTGGCTAAAATTGTGCTCAAGTATGGTGGTGAGCAGCAAAGATAGTCCTATATAAACATTATTTTGATACAGCAGTAAGAAGAGAAGGTTGTGGATTGAGTGCAAATAAAATGTGCGCCTACTGCCGTGGCCACGCCAATTTAAACTCACACTGAGGCGGTTTTAAACGGCAAATTTACCTGTGTTTGTATGCTCGGATCGATATAATAGCTTACCCTTGTGTTTTTTCAGTACTACCGCTATATTTCAAGTCAATCTTGAAAATAACGAACTTATTGAGCCTTAACTCCCTTAACGACAGCCTTAAATGTAACTAGGCTTTTGCAAAGGTAGGGGAGGATTTTAAATAAACATCACTGATTAAGTTCCGACTGAGTACTGTTTGATAATGTGATATTGTGGTGTAACGATAATATTGGACTGTGAGGATGTCAAGTGAACTGAATGAGGAGAAATTTGCAAAAAGGTAGGGGTCATTATTTTCTTGCTGCAGGTGTTGGGGTAAAGGAGTTCAAGTATGTAAATTATGATAATGAAGCTCGCTAGTGATTGCGTCAAGTATAGTTTGAATATTATCTTGATCTAGGGGCCATAATAAGGCTTGAAAAAATGTATTACAAGATAATAATACAGATGAGGCGGTGATAATAGAACTTTATGCTGTGAAACGTAGTTCATTGCTCTGTTATATAAAACAGTCTTAGTACAGCATATCTCGGCGATAACAATGATAAAACAACGGCAAACAGAAGCGAAATACACGACACACACCATTAACACACCGCGTGGAGGTGCGAGGATAACAAGCGAGTCCGTGATTGTCACATGAATGTCAAACAAAATAACTATAATGTGCTTATCTGATTGCATAACTTCTCTTAATGAGAAAATGATGAAATTAAATGAAAAAATGGCAATATTCAGAGATGCAGGGGTATTTATTTATAGAGTTTATATTGAAACCATTAAGTCATGTACCGAAAACTTTTGTTCCGTTAAATAATATCGTCTACTCAATTCACTTTTATATTTCTTTCTTTTTCTCTTTTTTGCATTCGTAGGCTGATATCATGGACTTGGGTCGTAAAAATGTAATTTCTGGAGTTTGTTAAATGAACCTTCATGAAAATTTAAGTTCCTCAGCCTCATAACTTCGGGATTTGTGATTTAAATGCGGAATGAGAGACGTGAAGTAGGGAATTTCCTTTGGCGAGTTATTCCTCTCACTCTTTCCTCCTTCCTTTCGTTCACTCTTTATTTTTCCCCTGAATCCTGTACCTTTCCCTTTTGGGTCCGTCCGTCTGGACTCCATTTCATTTTGTTATTTCTTTTAGTTTCTTTCAGTAAAAGGGGCAATACAGTATTTTGTCGTGTCTGAGTATATATATATATATATATATATATATATATATATATATATATATATATATATATATATATATATATATATATATATATATATATATATATATATATATATATATATATATATGTGTGTGTGTGTGTGTGTGTGTGTGTGTGTGTGTGTGTGTCGTCTCCACTAATATTTATTTCTTTGCCATCACAGAGTGTGATGGCAGCTGCCCCGACCTTTCCGCAGGCTGCTGTGACGTGCACCTCTTAGGGTGTGTGAGACTGTGCGTGTGTGTGTGTGTGTGTGTCGAAGGATATTTATTATTCTATATTGTGTTTACAAAGAAGGGTCCATCACAGGTCCGTTGCTGGCACCGTGATGGCGGCAGCGTTGCCGCGTACGCGTGTGTGTGTGTTTAACGTTTGCTTTTTTTTTTTTTTTTTTTTTACAACAAAGGAGGCAGCTCAAGGGCAACAAAAAAAGAAAACAATAATAAAAAAAAAGCCCGCTACTCGCTGCTCCTAAAGTAAAGCAAAAGAGGTGGCCGAAAGGAAGATCAAATACAGGAGGAGAGGTGTCCTGATACCCTCCTCTTGAAAGAGTTCAAGTCGTAGGTAGGAGGAAATACAGATGAAGGAAGATTGTTCCAGAGTTTACCAGCGTGAGGGATGAAAGAGTGAAGATGCTGGTTAACTCTTGCATAAGGGGTTTGGACAGTATAGGGAAGAACATGAGTAGAAAGTCGAGTGCAGCGGGGCCGCGGGAGGGGGGGAGGCATGCAGTTAGCAAGTTCAGAAGAGCAGTCAGCGTGGAAATATCGATAGAAAGAGAGGCAACATTGCGGCGGAATTTAAGAGGTAGAAGACTATCAGTATGAGGAGGAGAGCTGATGAGACGAAGAGCCTTAGCCTCCACTCTGTCCAGAAGAGCTGTGTGAGTGGAGCCCCCCCACACATGAGATGCATACTCCATACGAGGGCGGACAAGGCCCCTGTATATGGACAGCAACTGTGCAGGGGAGAAGAACTGGCGGAGACGGTACAGAACGCCCAGCCACGAGGAAGCTGATTTAGTAAGAGATGAGATATGAAGTTTCCAGTTGAGATTTTGAGTTAAGGATAGACCGAGGATGTTTAGTGTTGAGGAAGGTGATAGCTGGGTGTTGTCAAAGAATAGGGGATAGTTGTTTGGAAGATTGTGTCGAGTGGATAGGTGGAGAAACTGTGTTTTTGAGGCGTTGAAGGACACCAGGTTCTTCTTGCCCCAATCGGAAATAAATGTAAGGTCTGAGGCTAAGCGTTCTGCAGCCTCCAGCCTTGAGTCGTTAAGTTCCTGAAGGGTGGGTCTTCTATTAAAAGAAGTTGAGTAATGCAGAGTGGAATCATCGACGTAGGAATGGATAGGACAGTTCGTTTTGGAAAGATCATCAATGAACAACAGAAAAAGAGTGGGAGATAGGACAGAACCCTGTGGGACACCACTGTTAATATATTTAGAGGAAGAACAGTGACCGTCTACCACGGCAGAAATAGAACGGTCAGAAAGGAAACTGGAGATAAAGGTACAGAGAGAAGGATAGAAACCGTAGGAGGGTAGTTTAGAAAGCAAAGATTTGTGCCAGACCCTATCAAAAGCTTTTGATATGTCCAGCGCAATAGCAAAAGTTTCACCGAAACGGCTAAGAGAGGATGACCAAGAGTCAGTTAAGAAGGCTAGGAGATCACCAGTAGAACGCCCCTTGCGGAACCCATACTGGCGATCAGATAGAAGGTCAGAAGTGGAAAGGTGCTTTTGAATCTTCCGGTTAAGGATTGATTCAAAAGCTTTAGATAGACAAGAAAGTAAAGCTATAGGGCGGTAGTTTGAGGGATTGGAGCGGTCACCCTTCTTAGGCACAGGCTGTATGAAGGCATACTTCCAGCAAGAAGGAAAGGTAGATGTTGACAGGCAGAGGCGAAAGAGTTTGACCAGACAGGGTGACAGCACGGAGGCACAGTTTTTAAGGACAATAGGAGGCACTCCATCAGGTCCATAAGCCTTCTGAGGATTGAGGCCAGAGAGGACATAGAAAACATCATTTTGAAGAATCTTTATAACAGGCATAAAGGAGTCAGAGGGGGGATGAGTAGGAGGAATATGCCCAGAATCGTCCAGAGTGGAGTGTTTAGACAAAGTTTGAGAGAAGAGTTCAGCCTTAGAGATAGATGAGACGGCAGTGTTGCCGTCAGGACTGAGGAGTGGAGGGAAAGATGAAGAAGTGAAGTTGGAGGAGATGTTTTTGGCTAGATGCCAGAAGTCACGGGAAGAGTTAGAGAAAGCAAGGTTTTGACATTTTCTATTAATGAAAGAATTTTTGGTTAGTCGGAGAATAGATTTGGCACGATTTCGGGCAGAAATGTAAAGTTCATAATTAGCATTAGTTTGAAGGCTCTGGTATCTTTTGTGAGCTAACTCTCTATCATTGACAGCACGAGAACAAGCGTGATTAAACAAAGTCTTTTTATAGAGTAGAGAAAGAAAGAGGAATGTATGACTCCATTCCAGAGAAAATCACCTCTGTGATGCGCTGAGCACACAGAGGGTCTCTATCCTGGAAGCAATAATCATTCCACGGGAAATCGGAAAAGTACATCCTCAGGTCGTCCCACCGAGCTGAAGCAAAATGCCAGAAGCATCGCCTCTTCGGTGGGTCCAGAGGGTGTACAGGAGCGATAGGACAGGATGCAGAAATAAGATTGTGATCGGAGGAGCCCAACGGAGAGAACAGTTTGACAGAATAAGCAGAAGGGTTTGAGGTAAGGAAGAGGTCTAGAATGTTGGGCCGATCTCCAAGACGGTCGGGAATACGTGTAGGGTGCTGGACCAACTGCTCTAGGTCGTTGAGGATAGCAAAGTTGTAGGCTTGTTCACCAGGATGGTCAGTGAAAGAGGATGAAAGCCAAAGCTGGTGGTGAACATTGAAATCTCCTAGGATGGAGATTTCAGCGAAGGGAGAGTGGGTCAAGATGAGCTCCACTTTAGAATTCAAATAGTCAAAGAATTTTACATAGTTGGTAGAGTTAGGTGAGAGATAAACAGCACAGATGTATTTAGTAATACAATGACAATGAAGTCTTAGCCAGATGGTGGAAAATTCAGAAGAGTCAAGGTTGTGGGCACGAGAGCAAGTGATGTCGTTGCGCACGTAGGCGCAACATCCAGCTTTGGATTGAAATTTAGGATAGAGATAGTAGGAGGGAACAGAGTAGAGATTGCTGTCAGTAGCCTCAGAAACCTGTGTTTCGGTAAGGAAGAGAAGGTGAGGTTTAGAGGAGGAGAGATGATGTTCCACAGAATGAAAATTAGAGCGAAGACCGCGAATGTTGCAGAAATTGAGAAGAAAGAGGTTCGAGGAGTTATCAAGACACCTCTCGGGTCGGCAGCCAGAAGGGGAGTCCTCCCTGGGGGAATTTGTGGTCCCCCCTCCAGGCGGGGACTCCGAGGCTTGGTGTATGTGCGCCATTTTGAAATTTTAATTTTGGGAAAAGGTGTATATGTTGTGTGAATGTAGTGTGGTGTGGATAAAGAGAGGATCTGTCTTTAGAGAGCATGCTGAACTACTCTCCGGTGTTGGTGAGACAATAGGGAAACGGTTAGTGAGGACATGGGAAGGGTCTTTGGAGGGCTTCAGCTCCCTTCTCACCTCCCATATATACCTCACCGGGAGTGGCTTGCGCCCGTTCGGTAGGTGTCTTCCTACCTACGGCGCCGGTAGGCTTTCTTGGTGGGGTCTGACTGTTGGTCTTAGCCCGTTGTGGCGCAGGCAAGTGTTTATCGTAGTGCCGTCCTGCTTGGCTCATGTTGCACCCCGGAGCTCATCTTTGATTCTCTCTTCGAGGGAATCTAGTGTATATGAGTAGTCTTAACTTACTCGGCGATGACTGAAAAATTGCCAGGCTGTTTGTCTCAGTGTGTGTGTGTGTGTGTGTGTGTGTGTGTGTGTGTGTGTGTGTGTAATTCACCACGGCCTGATCATGAGTTGGACTCGCTTTCGCCAGCAGGTACCCTCAACGACGTGAATAAGTGCTCATTATTGTCGATCTCTGGGTACTGCCAGGACCACACACACCACACACCCCATCCCCTTTGCTCAAGGGTGGACAGTAACCACTCTTAGTCAACGGAAAGAATCCGGCCTGAGCGGGGCTCGAACCGCCGCCTGTTTGGCCGTGAATCCTTGCAGCGCGGCGCTCTAACCGATTGAGCTACCAGAGCGATGTGTATGTGTGTGTGCATGTGTGTGTGTGTGTGTGTGTGTGTGTGTGTGTGTGTGTGTGTGTGTCAGTTTCTGTGTTTCCTTGCTGTTTTTTATGTTCGTGTGCCGGTCTGTTTCTGTCAGATTCATCGCATCTGCAAAAAAATTGTTTAATCTTTCTGCTTCCCTCCTTAGTGAAACACACCAAGCCTCCATCATGTCACCTTTGCATAATGAATGGTCAAAGCTTCCTGGAAGAGCCGAGCAATTTTAAAGAAAAGGTAGAGAAAAAAAAAAAGACAGAAAATCTCAATCCAAAGGACAGTGTGATCTTAAAACAGAATACGAGAAGAGAACAAGTATGAAAACACCAGTGAAAGAAACACAGCCATGTAACCTTATTAAAGAACAGGAAGATGAGGGAGAGGATGAAAAGAAGGAGGAGAAAGAGGAGAAAGAAATGGTCTAAAGGAGTTTAGTATGAAGGAGTAAAAGGGGAAGAAGAGAAAGGGAAATAATAAAATAAAGTAAAGGTGAAGGAAAAGAAAGAAGAGTAAGGGATGTAAACGAAGAAGATAATAAAAAATAGAGGCAAAAAAATAAGGATAACAAAATAGAGGAGTAACGGGAGGTAGAGAAGTAGAAAGTGGAGAGGAGAAACACAAAACAAAAAAAAAGGAAGAACAAACAACAGCAGACCTGATGGTCCTTACGAGGCTGTTTGTGACAAGCTACACTAACTATCTAATCAAAGGTGGAAGATGAAGGACAGCAAAGGCGAAAGCTCCTCCCCACCTCCTATCCCTCCAGCCAAAGCTGGCAGGAAAGGAAAAAGAACCATGCAGCATGGAAAAGCTGCATGGAAATTATGAAAGAAAGAGGAACGAACTACTGTTACTGCTACCACTAACCGGGCGATGAAAACGGACAAGGACACCAGTATGCGAAATAACTGAACGTTATTACGACAATGAATAATATCTTAGTTGCAGGTTGGATTCAAAATACTTGTCTAATCTATTCTTGAAGGCCGTTACTGTTGGAACATCAACGACATCACAGGGTATAGAGAATTTCAAACATTAACGACTCGATTGAAGAGGAAATGTTTGGCTTCGTGCGACGATAATCTTTTACCACTTATCTTGAAATTATTATTTCTTCTTGTTCTATTTGATTGATCAATTGTAAAGTAATCTTCTGCATTAATATCACTGAATCCTTTAAACACTTCTATTAAATCGCCTCGCATTCTCCATTTTGAAAGGCTGCATAAATTTACTTCTTTAAGCCTTTGTTCATAAGATGAATTTCTTAATCTAGGAATCATTTTGGTTATTCTCCTGTTGAACCCGTTTTAACTTTTCTACGTCTTTTCTGTAATATGGAGACCAAAACGTTACACAGTACTCTAGATGAGGTCGAACCAGCGAATTATACAGTTTTGATATTACTTTTTCCGATTTATTATTAAAGACTCGTCCGATGAAGCCAACCAATTTGTTTGTGGTTTTAACTACCTCTGAACAATGCTGACTGGGCTTAAATCGCTTTATATGGTGATTCCAAGATCCTTTTCTTTACTTACTGCAGAAAGTTGTTGGCCATTCATTACGTACTGAATGCGATTGTTATTGTTTCCGATGTGTAACACTTTACATTTGTCAACGTTAAATTTCATTTGCCATTGATTGGCCCAACGTGCAAGTCGATCTAGATCTGATTGTAATGCTTCTCCGTCGAGTGTCGTAGTTACCTTACTAGCGATTTTTGTGTCATCAGCAAATTTTGATATTTTGCAAGTGAGCCCATCATCGATATCATTAACATAAATTAAGAAGAACATGGGAACAAGCACTGATCCTTGAGGTACGCCGCTTCTGACATCGAGCCAGTTAGATGAAACACTGTTTAGAACTACTCTCTGTTTTCGATCAGAGAACCAGTCCACAAGCCAATTGTGAATGTTACCTGATATACAGTGCGCCAATAGTTTACTGAACAACCGTTTGTGGGGGACCTTATCAAATGCCTTTTAAAAGTCCAGATATATGATATCTACTGATCTGCTTTCATCGAACACCTCAAAAATATCATGAAAAAAAT
>NC_066519.1:11079334-11109765 GCF_024679095.1 Eriocheir sinensis
TACGGATAAATATGACTATTTTTATAGTAGAATCAAATTTTCCCATAAACAAAATGCATCTAACGATCTTATTTTGGGCAATTAATAATTTACCCCAAAAATATGGCCATGTAGATCCCCATATTGAGACACAGTAAATCAGATGAAGATAGCATAGTGTGTAATAGATACTTAGCATAGACTCAGTTGTTAATTGGTGAACCCGATACAGTATTCCACATATTTGACATTTTTGTACATACATCATTGATATGACAACCCCAGTTTACATTCTCATCGATGTGGACACCTAAAAATTTAGTGTGAGAGACGCGTTGGATTAGTTCACCTTTTAGTGATACTGGGGGTATATAATACTTTATTGAACGATTTTGAAAGAGTACATAGTTAGTCTTTGTTATGTTAAGGTTCAGGTTATTAGACTCTAACCAAGAATTTATTATAATTAGTTCTTGTTGTAGGTTTTGGTGTAACGAATTAATATTTGTATCCGCTAATAAAGGATTTGTGTCATCAGCAAATACAGTAAATCTAAATTTCGAACTAGAATGCACCGTCATTGGTATAGATGAGAAAAAAATATAGGTCCTAGAATAGATCCCGGAGGTACACCTTTAATGATAGGCTGAGAAGAAGAATAGACAGAGTTGCAGTAAACATTCTGCGACCTGTGACTAATATAACTCAAACAGCTGGTGAGGAGTTCCCTTATTCCCATGTGCTTTAGTTTGTCCAGAAGTATGTGGTGATCTAGAGAATCAAAAGCCTTTGACAAATCTAAAAATATTCCCGCAACGTAGAATTTACCTTCTAAGTATTGATAAACATTATTGATGAACTGAATATTTGCAGTTTCTGTAGAGTGCTTTGATCTGAACCCATGCTGACAGTCTGCTAAAAGACTATTGTTTTCTAAGTAATTAACTAATCGGGTAGATACTGCTTTTTCAAATACTTTACTGAAAGCTGGAAGTATGGAAATGGGACGGTAATTATTGATGTCAATCCTACTCCCTGATTTGTGTAGTGGTATCACCTTGGCATGTTTAAGATTATCTGGAAAGATACCAGTTTTAAAACAAAGGTTAATTATGTGTGTCAGTGGAAGAGAGATAGAAGATGCAGTCAGCTTGAGTAATTTGGGAGAAATATCGTCACACCCTGCTGAGCTGGTCTTCATATCTGTTAAGTACTTCTCCGTTTCATCTGAAACTATAGGAGTTAGATACATGGAAAAGGGTGGAGGATTGGATAAATATTTCTTATGTGAGTGGATGGGAACTGTATTGCTGGTGGCAGAGCTTCCAAATCTTAAGAAGTGTTCATTGAATTTGTCTGCAGTGTTTTTGCATGGTGGCTTTAGCTCAATTGTGTGATTATCCGATATGCTGTGATTTCTACCGAGAATTTCATTAATAGACTTCCAGTGTGACTTGGGATTACCTTGAGTTTGCTTTAATTTATCTTTATGGTATTTGTTCTTAGCAGCTCTCAACACAGAAGTTAATTTGTTTATATATGCTCTGTATGTTTCTCGAAACGTTATTGGCCATTTTTCTGATAATCTTTCCAACCTGTGTTTTTCTTTGATACTGTTTTTTAAAGCTGGTGTGATATATGTTTTTTGTTGACATTTAAGGTTTATACGCACCCGTTTAACTGGGAAATGTCTTTGAAATAGACTGTTGAAAGAGTGGAAAAAAGCATTATACGATGCATTAGAACATACAGACTCAGGAACAGTGGACCAGTCCAACTGAGCAACTTCATTACTAAAACTTTCACAAGCGCAGTTTGAAACATCTTTTAGAGATAAATTCTGGAGCAGATTCGTCAGATTTTGAATCCTGAATTGTGATAGTACGGGGAAGTGGTCGGTTGTATCGTTGTGTATTATGTAATTGTGAGTGTACATCTCAGCTTGAGTTGACCATATTTGGTCAATTAGTGTGGCTGTTGTGTTTGTGACTCGCGTTGGCTTTGTTACTAGAGGAAAGAGTGAAAAATAATACATAATGTTAATAAATTCACATACATGAATATTATTGGTGTGCTTCAGTAGATTTAAATTGAAATCTCCTATTATGTAAATACCATAATAATTTAAGTTGCTTGTTAATGATAGAGGTACAGTTAGTTTATCAAGAAAATCATTGATGTTACCGTTAGGGGGTCTATAAACACAAATAACTAGAATGGTCTTATCACTAATCTTGACATTAACACTTATGTATTCAGTGGATGAGTCGAGATAAGAGAGATCATTACACATAGAGGATTGATGGATATTAGATACAAACAGTGCTACACCACCTCCATGTCTGTTGCGGTTCATGGTATACAGGTTGTAACCCGGCATCTGGTACACTGACGAGAGGTCCGAATCAAGACTTGTTTCGGAAAAAACAATCACATCGCATTTAATAAATGGGTGTGTTAAAACAGAGTCAGGAAAATACAGAAGGTTAGTAGGCACATAACGTATATTAAGACTAAGTATTGTAAAGTTAGTATTGCTATTTGGTGCTAAAAGAGAATCCAAAAATATGTCTTCAGACTGAGGGATATTCAAGTGTCTTGTTTGTACATAAATTATTGACGTTAAGTTCATTGTTATACTTGTCATATAATATAGTAACTGGATCAAAGTTCTTGTTATAAAGATAAACATCAGAATTTGATCTATCAACAAATAAAGCATGTAAATCTGCGTCATCTATCGAGGCAAATGGTAATTCATTGAAAATCACTATACATTGTTATGTGTAGGCTTACTCACCGACGTATGAATATTTTACTTCTTAGTATTCTTACGATTTCGCAGTCGCTGATCGTTGTGTGAGGCTTCACTCACCCGTACATCTCCGCTGCTCCCGGCACCGTTCGCGCCAGCACTGTCCTCCCTAAGCGTCCCGGTCGCCCCACGCACACCATCGAAGTACGAGTGACCACCAGTGACGGCAGCGGGTGTCGTGACAGCGCCACCATCGAGACCCAGTGAAGCAGGGGCGGTTCGCTCAGGACTCGCTGAAGCAGTGGTGGTTGATGGATGACTCGTTGAAACAGTGTTGTTGGTTTGGTGCACAGGACGTTCCTTGACGACGAGCCTCGTATACTTGAAAAAGGTTAGCTTTCCATCCTTTCTTGCTTGTTTCAGCTGAGGTAGTTGGCTAGTTCGAAGTGCCTGAGAGGCTGCACACAGGTCTTCATTGATGAATATTCCACTTCCTTTCAATTTCCTTGCATTTCGAAGAACTGTGTGTGTGTGTGTGTGTGTGTGTGTGTCTGTGTGTGTGTGCGCTATTGGGCCGGTAGGCTTTTTCCCGGTTGATCCTGATGGTCGGTCCAAGGTTTCTTCCCGGTGGGTCCTGATGGTCGGCCCAGCCCGTTCTGGCGCAGGCGAGTGTTGATAGTTGCGCCATCTTGCATTGGCTCATACTTCCCTCCCGGAGCTCATCTTTAATCCTAGAATCTAGAGTCCGGGTTGATAGGTGGTCTTCTGGACAGCATGTGGGTAGTTTTAAGCCACTCGGCGGCGGCTGAAAAATCCCAGCTTGGTGGCACCGGTCGGGGATTGAACTCGCGTCCTCCTGAACGCGGGGCCGTCTTGCTATCTGTTCAGCCACCGCCTACCCCATATGTGTGTGCGTGTGCATTCTTATTTTTGGGGGGAGGGGGGTCCTGAGCGTTTGCGTGCTCTCTGCTAGATCAGGAAAGGAGCAAAGTTATTTCACCATTACATAAAAACATAAGGAGGCTGCAAGAGGTCGTTGGTCTACACAAGGCAGCTCCAGATGCCCCCCACTACCACCTGTCCTCCTCGTTCATGTTGCTATCAAGTATACCCCCATCACCGACACGACAACAACAACAACAAAAAAAAAACAGCAGTAACAACAGCAATAACAACAATAACAACAACAGTGGCCTAAGACTACCCATATGCTCTCTCTCTAAAAGAGAGGCTCAAAGATGAGCTACGGGGACGCAGCATGACCCAAGCAAGACGGCGCCACTATTAGAAAAAAAAAAAAAACGCCTGCTCCACAACGGGCTGGGGCCGACTATCAGGCCCCACCAAGAAAGTATACCGGCGCCATAGGCCGAAACGTAAAAACAACAAAAACAAAAACTTTTTTTTTTTTTACGTGCTAGCCTGTAGCGCCGGTAGGTTTTCTTCATGGGCCTAGTGGTTGTCCCAAGCCCGTCATGGCGCAGGCAAGTGTTTATAGTGGCGCTATCTATTTTTAATCTCATGTTTCCCCCTGGAGCTCATTCTTCAATGACTTGGACGGTTCTTCTAGAGTTTGGGTTGATAGGTGGTCCTCAGGACAACATGTGTGTGGTGTTAGACCACCTGGCGGTGACAAAAATCCCAGGTGGCAGCGGTGCATTCGAACCCGCGTCGTCCAGAACGTGGTGAATGCGGGATCCGCACGCAAACCACTCAGCCACCGCTTCCTTTATTACTACTACTATTACTACTACTACTACTACTACTACTACTACTACTACTACTAATAATAATAATAATAATAATAATATTAGCTAATAATTATAATAATAATAATAATAATAATGATGATAATGATAATTATAACAATAATAATAATAACAATAATAATAATAACAATAATAATAATAATAATAATAATAATAATAATAATAATAATAATAATAATAATAATAATAATAATAATAATAATAATAATAATAACAGTAGTAGACATAGAACACCACCACCACCACCGCCAAAGCCAACAACAACAACAACAACAACAACAACAACTTTTCCTGAAACTACTAATTCCATTACTACCATTTTTACAACTACTACTGCTACTACTTCTACTACTACTACTTCTACTATAGTATACTACTACTACTACTACCACTACTACTACTACTACTACTACTACTACTACTACTACTACTACTACTACTACTACTACTACTACTACTACTACTACTACTACTACTACTACTACTACTACTACCGCTATTACTACTACTGCGACTACTACTACTACTACTACTACTACTAATAATAATAATACAACAACAACAACAACAACAACAACAACAACAACAACTACTAATACTAAAAATTTTTTTTAAAATCCACCCATGTTTATTTTCCCGACACAATCACGGAGGGCTCCATCAATTGGAGGTCATTAGCCCCAACTCTGTTCGCTAATGATTTGGCATCCAACCATATCACTAATACTACTTAGCACTAAATCTATACATAACACCTTATCCTCTCCTACTACTACTCCTTCACTGCTCATGTCGCTCCCGACCCACCCTAATGTCACTCTCCACCACTGTGGTCTCATAGTCCATATTGGAAATGTTTGTGGCTTTTGGGCCAGTGTCTGGTGTCCCTGAGACAGGATGGCCGACGTGAGGAAGGAGAACGAGAGGCGACACCTCATCCCGGCGACGACGTGGCTCCTTGGCTGATGCTTCTTTTTTTAGATAAGTTCCGTAAGTCGTGCGTACAAGCATCCGGCCCTGTGACCTATCCCGCCGGATGGTGAAGACGAGGGGGGTGAAGCTGCCCTGATCTACATGCTGGATTCTTTCACCGTATCCCCTTGTCTCCTGCTTGTTCCTGTGGTGGGCGGATTCCAGGGGAAGCTCACGGTGACAGGCAGCCATCGGGTCGAATATGCGGATGTCCATGAATGACCGCTGTCCGCGCACCCAGAATCCGTGGGCACTTACATCAACCCGTGCCTCATGTGAAGTATTGGTCGTCCTGTATCCAAGGTGTTCGCCATCCAGGGGGAGCAGTGCCGGCTCGGTAGTGACGTCTTGGCATACCTTCCGGAGCATGCTGGCTGTCAGATCCCTCACCTCATCGTGTCGGATACAGACGAAGCCTCCCTTCTTGCATGTCATGGTGTGAGTGACATCATTCGGTGATCCACATGCACAAAGATCAGGCAGCCCCTCAATCGGCCAGCCATATCTGAGAGCAACGGCATCGACAAATTCTTGTTTGTTGAGGCTGAAGCCTTTTGCTCTGATTGGTAGTGACGTTAGCCAGTTAGAGGCGCCTGCCTCCTGTGCTGTGTGGATTTTTCTACACATTTCTGTGGATAGGTTGTGTGTTAGACGGTCCAGCTTGTTCTTTTGGGTCTGGTGTCTTTCTTCTGAGATTTTTCTTTTAATTTCTTTTATTTCACTTTGGTCTGTTTCGCCGTCTGCCTCCTCAGCGATGATCCTGTTGGTGAGGAATCTGGTAAGGCTGATGGAGTTTTGGTTCTCCTTATCAGCCAGCTTCTCAGGGGTGGTGATCCCCATTCCACCCAGTCTTCGAGGAAGTGCTAGCATATCCCTCTCCTCCTCCCCCAAAGAATAAGATTTCACCAGCGCCGGTAAGAATACATTCTTAACGGCATTCTCCAGTGGTCGGAGGAGTGGACTGATACCGGGGATGGTGCGCATCAGGAACGTCCACCGATGTTGGATACCGTGGATGTACGCTGAACAGGCAGCGTGTGGCTCAGTCTTGGCAATGGCAGACAAAGCTTCTATTTGCTTCACCCATTCATCTACTTGTCTCCTACGAAATCCTACTGCACCTTAGTGTCGTTGTCCGTCCTTTGTCACAATGACTCCACTTCCTCTAAAAGTTTATGTGGCACTGTCATACTGTTCTGGTTTGACAATAAAGACAGACTTGGTGGTGTTAGAGATGTATCCTGTCACAGGGCCGGCGGCGTTCACAAGGTCCCACCACCCTTTTAAGTCTGAGATTTTACCAGCACCTGGGAGGTCATCCGCATACCCTCAGATGATTTTAACACTTTCACTATTCCACTATGGCTATTTATGTATAAGTCGGTCGGGTATGTATAGGTATTTTGAACATACATAGCTAAGCTAGGGCACTTGGTTTTAATGTTGCGTATAATAGTCTTTCTATTTATTGTGTTGAAGGCGTTCTTGGCGTCAACAAGAAGCACTGCTTCGCACTCCACGTGGTCAGATATCTCCCGCATTGCAAGGACGGCTGCTTCTCCTCTTGCCTGCTGCCCCGCACAAACTTGGAGGCTCCCTGCTGCCTTTCTTACATCTTCTTTGACGACAGCCATGATGCATTTGCCCACGATGCGCCGCAGGACTTCTCCGACTCCTATAGGCCTGCATCCCGGCCTCTTGTCCAGGGGAATGAGGCGGCATGCAGTCAGGGCGTCCACATAATGGCAGCTGGAGGAGACGAGTTTTCTTGCCAGTGCTGCAATGGTGTTGCGCAGGTCACCAGCTGCATTGCCAAAGTTGGCGCTGCTCAGCAAGCTTCGCCATCCCCGTGCATCAAGTCCTGAGGGCCCCGCGCTGCCAGGTGTCTGGAGGGCCTTATTCCACACCATCTCTCCTGTTATCCTTTCATGCATAACAGGATTCGGTGGTTGATGACATCCTGCCAGTCTCAGTCCCTTCAGGTCACTCGGTGGTTGATGTTTTTCCCTGAGTTGACTGATCGTGTCCCTGGTAAGTGGAAGCACAACCTGAGTGGAATTTTCTGACAAGGCTCGTGTTGCAGACGCTACGTTGCTTTGTCGCATTTTGTCTGGAAACTTCCGGGCCCTGTCTTCTGTGGAGGTGTTATGTTGTTGGGGTCCGGGGAGTCTCTCCTGTATGGCCCTGGTTTCTTCAAGGAGGGCATCTAGCTCGTTAGTTTTCCACAAGGGAACTCTCCTCCTTAATGCCTTGATATTTTCGGCTTGTTTGTTTTTTGGGTGTGTTTTTTGGAGGAAGAGATAGGGGAGAGTGAACACAATTTTCAGAGATAGGGGGGCCAGTGGTGTGCTCTGGATGTAGTTATTTAACAGGGTGACAATTTCTTTGATGATAAATGTTGTGGCTCCTCAAAAAAGATTGCAAGCAGACCAACCAACAACCTCAAGGTATGAGTCATCCGCCCACCTCGTCGCTTCCCCCTCCGCTAGCTCCTTCCAAGCGAAGCTTCCCCCGACCTCCGTCGCGCCCTGTCTACTACTACTACTACTACTATTACTACAACTACTACTACTACTACTACTACTACTACTACTACTACTACTACCACAACTACTACTACTACTACTACCACTACTACTACTAGTACTACTACTACTACTACCACTACTACTACTAGTACGACTACTACTAAATCTACTGTTATTACTAATGCTATAACTAAAACCACTACTACAAGTACTATAACTGCAACTCTCACAACAACAATCAAATATAAAACCACTGTCAGCATCATCTCTTCTTTTAACACCAGCACCATCATCATAATTACATTTTAAAACTTTTCTTCCACGTGAGAAATTTACATCCAGCCGCGTGAATCAGGCGTTCTCGCGGGATCAACGCGGGTTTTTGTCATCCAGGAAAGAGTGAGGCGAGACGTGAATACACCCGGACACTCCAAAGACACAAAGGATACAAAGAACCTGAAGAAGACTCTCGGAAGAAAGACCAAGAACATATTTTAACATAAGTATTTTCTCCCTTCTTCCCGTTCCTGTTCTCGCCCCTCTCACTCTTTGTCCTGCCTGTCTATCTGCTGGAGTCAGTGTGTCTATTTGTCTGCGGAGTCAGTCTGCCTGTCTATCTGCCTGAGTGAGTCGGTGTGTCTGTCTGGTGGAGTCAGTCTGTCTTTTTGCCGGAGTAGGTATGTTTTTGTGCCGGACTCAGTTTGTGTCTGGCTGCAGGAGTAAGTTGGTTTATCTTTTTGCCGGAGTCTGTCTGTCTTTCCGTCTGTTTACCGAAGTCTATCTGTCTGTCTGTCTGCCAAAGTCAATCTTTCTGCCGGAATAATTCTTTCTGTCCGTTCGTTCGTCTGTCTGTATGTCTGCCTGTCTGTCTGTCTGTATGTCTATCTGACTGTATCTCTCTCTCTCTCTCTCTCTCTCTCTCTCTCTCTCTCTCTCTCTCTCTCTCTCTCTCTCTCTCTCTCTCTCTCTTTCTCTCTCCGTACGGTTCGCTGGGTTTGCTTTTTCCTTCCTCCTGTCCCGTGGTTTTCAGGGTTTTCAGGTTTTCAGGCCTTAAGAGAGAGGGCAGTTCACGTTTATTTTTAGGGTTAAAATTTTTAGAAGCGCGAGATTCTAGAGCGAGGAGGGTTAACGAGAAGGCGAGTCTACGGCGCGTGGTGTTGGTTAAAGCAGATAGGGGCTTAAAGTGTGCCTGGAACGGGGGAATGAGGAGGAGGAAGAAAGTATATAGGTTGACGGAGGAAACTATAAATTAAGGCGTAAAAGAGAGAGAAAAAGGAAGGGTCTCGATGGGAGAAAAGAAAACGATATATAAGAAACTGTGAAGGAATGGGGAAGAATCGGTATTAAATGGAAACGAAATTACGTAGTGCGGTGAAAAAACTCAGAATGGGAAGGATGAGAAAACAAATACGTATGGAATGGAATTTTTGACTGTGATAGAGAAAGGAACTGTGCAGGATGGAGAAGAAACTGTTTTTTCAGTGTGAGGGATGAAATACAGAGAAAAATAAAATGAAGGAATATGAATGAAAGGGGGATACATTAAAAGTACTGTATTTAAAGAAACAATGCCTGGATTAGACGACAAGGAAATTGTATACATTTACTGAGGAAGTTGCATTAATTAGGCCAATATAGAAAAAAATATATATTACAACTGTGAGAGATAAAGAGGAAACGGTAGTAAATTAGAAAAACTCATAGTGGAAGAACTGTTTCGGACTTTAAAGTGATGATAATTGAAAACAAAACCTTGGAAAAATACTAGTCGGGTGAGAGGGAAGGAAACTGTATACAATAAAAATGACGGCTGCATTAATGCGACTGGAAACTCCAAAGTGAAGAAAGAATCGTATAGAAAAAGAGAAAGGTAGGAATAAAAATAAGTTAAAAATATACTGGATACCTTGCATAAATTAAATAGACTGAGACAGTGGCTTGGTAAAAAAAAATATAGGGGCGTAAAAAATATTATTTATGAGATAGCTAATCCAGAAAATAAGAGGTAATTATACAAAAGAGAGAGAGAGAGAGAGAGAGAGAGAGAGAGAGAGAGAGAGAGAGAGAGAGAGAGAGAGAGAGAGAGAGAGAGAGAGAGAGAGAGAGAGAGAGAGAGATGGGGAAGGGTGATAAAAGCGGGTTACATTTAACATAATTTTATAATGAGACAGTGGCTGAAAACAAAAGAAAATGCCAATAGCAGGAATAAGGAAGAAAAGAACTGTGAAGATAAAATACATAATAACGTATATGAAAAAAAAATAATCGCACTCGAAATCTAGAAAAGTTGTTTGGTTAAGTGCTTGACAAAAATATTGCAAAAACAGATAAAAGAACAGTAACGAGAAGCACTAATTTAAGAAGAACAGAGGAGCAAATATTTGACCAAAAAACGACATACAAGGCAAGAAAATGACAAATTACGATATACAGTTTACGAAAGAATAAAGGAGATATTGTAGCGGGAGAATGGCGAGTAAGATAAAAAAAAAAAAGACCAGCAAAGCAGAAAATAGATATATTAACCCCCCCCAAAAAAGACACAGCCAGAACAAAAGTGCAGATGAAAAAAATAGTTATAAAAAACTATTAGGGAGAGAGCAAGGACCGATAGCGTAATATAAGAAAAAAATGGTAAGTGAAGACAAGAGATTAAGGATTTGTAATAGGAAAGGGAGGGTAAAGGAAATACGGCAAGACAGTGATTGGTGTCAAGAGAATACAGAATAATGGAAGAAGCAGGGGAGGGGAGAACAGGCTGCATGGAAAAAGGCATGTGATAGGTTGAAGCAGTGAGGAGAGAGAGAGAGAGAGAGAGAGAGAGAGAGAGAGAGAGAGAGAGAGAGAGAGAGAGAGAGAGAGAGAGAGAGAGAGAGAGAGAGAGAGAGAGAGAGAGAGAGAGAGAGAGAGAGAGAGAGAGAGACTAAAGTTGCGTTCCTAAAGGGGATTGAGTTAGAGTTGGGAAATCGAGCCTCCAGCAACCACCAAAACAGACACCTTATCGCCTTCTAGTGTCTCCCAAGGTTCCAACAGCGGCCTATAGTGCCAATTGAGCCAGGCGAGGGCGTTCCTCGGGCCAAAATGTGCGTATGAAGAGATCAAGTTTCGTCTCCCGACAACCTCTCTGCGTTGCTGGAAGTTTGATTGGAATTAAAGGGGAAAAAATACTAACGCCTCCTTGCTCTCCGCGCCAAAGCTTCATGAAAAATATACTGAGCCCGTCTTCATATGTTTCTCCATCGTTAACAAACTACGATAAAAAAAGGATACCAATCCATTTAATGTGTGTGTGTGTGTGTGTGTGTGTGTGTGTGTGTGTGTGTGTGTGTGTGTGTGTGTGTGTGTGTGTGTGTGTGTGTCTTTTTGTGTGTTATGTGTGTGTGTGTGTGTGTGTGTGTGTGTGTGTGTGTGTGTGTGTGTGTGTGTGTGTGTGTGTGTGTGTGTGTGTGTGTGTGTGTGTGTGTGTGTGTGTGTGTGTGTGTGTGTGTGTGTGTGTGTGTGTGTGTGTGTGTGTGTGTGTGTGTGTGTGTGTGTAATAATAATAATAACAATAACAATCGGTTTATTTAGTAATTGCAGCTGTTAAGCTGAAAATATACATATTATGAATACATTGTTGAAAAAAAAATAAGTACTATATGAAAGGGGGTATAGGGGGTCTGTAGTTTACATTACGTTAGAAAGTTGTGATGATGGGAGAGGTGTGTGTTTGTGGGGTGGGAGGTGGTGGAGTGCAGTGTGGCAGTGTGCGAGGGGGTAGGAAGGGCATCGTCTTCCCGGTGTCGGGTAAGGTGCTATTCTCAGGTCATTTTCAGGTCAAAAAGAAGGGTCAGGTGGTAACTGATGGCCTGATCACAAGTTGGACTCGCTTTCGCTCCCGACACGAGCAAGTGCATGCTCATTAACGCGTCGATCTCTGGATACTGCCAGGACCTCACACACCACACCCCCCATCCCCCCTGCTCAAAGGGGGACAGTAACCACTCCTAGTCAACGGAAATAATCTGGCCTGAGCCGGGCTCGAACCGCCGCCTGTTTGGCCGTGAAGCCTTGCAGCGCGGCGCTCTAACCAGTTGCACCACGGAGAGGCGTGTATGTGTGTGTGTGTGTGTGTGTGTGTGTGTGTGTGTGTAACGGAATAAACAAAATGGTAGCCTACAATTTATAACAGGGTAATTGTTTATGAAAAATAATACCAAGTAGAACGGAGAAGCGATGAGCATAGGAGCAACAAGGTGCCTGAAATAGATGTTAGTGTCGAGGTTATGATGCTGTGCTGCCTCATTTGCAGTATGTTAATTTCTAATTAGAAAGGTTTTTGCACACATTGTTCTGTAAACTAGCGTCATTACGTATATTTAGAGAGTAAATAATATTGAAACCTTACCTGTGAAACGATAGTGCTATAGCATACTCTCCAACAACGTATGGTACCAAAGTTTATCAGTACATCGTCCGTAAATGAGTTATTTCAATGGGAAAATAAAACTGGTTCCGAGTTCTCTAATCTACTAATGTCATCGAGCGAGGCGCCATTCTCTAGCAGGGTACTGCTCCTAATCTTCCCTTACTTTATCCACGTTCCCATAAAGTAAGGTTATGTGTCAAGTATTGATTGGTAGACTTAATAACTTTAATTCCCAAGGCTGTAAGGCTCGATATTTGATTAAAATTATATGGATAACCAGATGACAAGCAACCATAAGAACCAAATCGTGGTTTCCATTTCCTTACAGATAATCTCAACGCCAGCGGTGATAAACTCTGGCTCACAGACTGGAAATTTTGCAGAACGAACATTTTTGAAAAAGAGGCAACAAGAGGCAAGGGTGTGATTGTATCTCTCTCTCTCTCTCTCTCTCTCTCTCTCTCTCTCTCTCTCTCTCTCTCTCTCTCTCACACACACACACACACACACACACACACACACTTGTGGCCCAGACCTGACCCAGGTCAGACGTGGGTCGCGGCGCTCCTTAGCGAGCAGCACCCCCGGGGCCAACCTGTTGGCCCCCTTTTCCCCCCTCCACCTTCCTTTTTAGCAGAAACACAACATAGCAAGGTAATTTTTTGTGACATTAAGTGAAATCATGGTGACAGTCTGACAGACAGTGAGTGGAGTGCGTGTGTGGTACCGGGAGGACACAGATCGCCGAGTGTGTCGCCGCTACGGTCTTCTATCAAGCCCCTGTTGACGCCCCGATGTCCCCCAGGCTCACCAGCCCGTCCATCCTTCTGTTGAAGTCTGGTCAGGTGCAGTGCAGTTGAAGCCTCGTCACTCAGGTGGGGGCAAGGTGCAGGCCGCTCACCACCGAGGCTGTGCAGTTTGTTCCCACGAACAGCAACGAGTCTTCACATTTGTCTCGCCAGCTGCATGGATTAGCGCTCCACCGCTATGCCCTTTCCTGAGTGACCGCCGATACCTCCTCTACCTGCTCTCCCGCCACCTGCTGCTACCTGACCCAGCATTTTGACCTGGGGATGACCTCGGATTAACACCTACTCGCCTTCCAGAAGAGGATCACCTTCCCGCCTCATCGCTCTACCACTCAGCACCCCTCCACCTCCTCACCCCTCAAGCATCATCACGACTTTTCCCCCGCTAATGTGTATTACCTACCCTCACACCCCTTTCATATTGAACTTTTATTTTATAGTTACTCTTTGTTATCATAATATGTACATTTTCAGCCTAACGGCTGCAATTTCCTAAATAAACCGATTATTATTATTATTATTATTATTATTATTATTATTATTATTATTATTATTACACACACACACACACACGCACACAGTGTCTGTCTGTCTGTATGTTTGTCTGATTGTCTGTATATTTGTATGTGTATTTCTCTCTCTCTCTCTCTCTCTCTCTCTCTCTCTCTCTCTCTCTCTCTCTCTCTCTCTCTCTCTCTCTCTCTCTCGACACTTTCTTCAACTTCATATTTACAAAAGTAGAAATGCAGGCTTGGTGCCATTTGAATGATAGAACTTCACTTAGGTTAAGGACAGACCACCTAGTTTGGACCGTAGGGTCTGTGGGGTCTGAGGATCTATGTAAATCTGTGTAAAATTCTCTCTCTCTCTCTCTCTCTCTCTCTCTCTCTCTCTCTCTCTCTCTCTCTCTCTCTCTCTCTCTCTCTCTCTCTCTTAAATAAGACTGGTCCCGATTTCTTTAATTTCTCAATTGTCATCTTGGGAGATTGAATTCGCTCCCTTTGTACTTCTTTTAATCTTCGGTTCTGTATCGAGGGTGCAGTAAACTACGGTAATGTATTGGCCGCCGGTATTTAGTAGCTCCCAGGACTACAAACATTTGTACTTGATTAAATAAAGTTATTCGGGGGAACAAGAATACTTTTTCCTACAACAAAGCTTAGTCGTGGTTTTCATTCATTCGTAAAAAATCTCCACGCACGCGGTCATAAACTATTGGTTCTTCTTTTCTGTATATCCTTTCCCAATTCTATGTTGACAGATGTTTCTGACAGTTCTCCTCCACCCACTTGGATCTTTCTCACCGTCTTCTCAGCTGTTTTCTCAAATCCTTCCTTATTTAGGTCATCCACCTTCGGTTCGGGCTTCCTCTCCTCCTGCCATGCACGTGCACGGTTGGATGAAAACACGCAATGGCCAAAGTTGTCAACCTAAACTGCACTCTTATAAGTTTCAGATTTGGAGTGCAATTTATGCTGATAACGTTGGTCTCTATTGACGTCTCTATTGACCATAGTCGATATATAATTTGCGAAACACGGATAACATAGATGCATCGTTTAACTCTATACGACTTAATTAAAGTGCTTGGTATTGTTAGACATGATAATCTTCTTTAACAATCCATCAAATGAGGAATAGAAAAGTTTGTCTCAACATTATCAAAATTACAAGTCATTTAGTGAAAATAGGGAACAGTTGCTCCATTGCATTGTATGTTATTTTTGGGTGCCTCATGGTTCTATGGCAGGACCATCGTTCTAAATATTTATAGGAATGACTCTGAAAAGGTAAGAGGTTGTTTTGCAATATGTCGATGGTATTCAATACGTTTAAACTAGAAATATTGATAATTTACCTAAAGTAATACATAGCAAACAACAGATACACGCACTAAACACATTTATAACATGAATGGTATCTTGTTGAGACCAATCCAAACCACACATGCAGAGATCCCTCCCTTTTCCCAAACCTTACCCATTCTTTTCCTTTAACACCTATTTGCTCCCCCCCTTACATAGATCGCTCCCACCAGTACTAAGAAAGACTATGGGCTGGGTCCCTTCGCCTCCTATGCACTCCTTAGCTCTGTCGGCTACGTCACCAATACCCAACTCAGGGAATCGCTCCCTGACTCTTCTGCTTGTCCCCGGAGTAAAACCTCCTGCCAATATATCTCACTTGACTGTCTCTACAATAATCTCAGAGATCTAAAAGAAGGATGAGGATGAGGATGAGAGAGGAAATTGAATGGGAATATGAGAGTGAAGAACATGACTGTATTGGGGGGGAAAAGGAGAAGAAAGAACGTGACTGTATGCATGGAGGTGATGTTGCTAGTCATGGGGAAGGGGGAAATGAATGATTCGAGTGGGCAGTGGTGATGATGTGGAGGAGGAAGGAAAGTATTTGGAGGGGTGGGATTGAGGAGGGAGAGAACGAGTACGAAGAGGAAGAGGGGACGGGTAGAGTTGAGGGACTAAGAGGAGAAAGAGGAAGAGGAAATGGAATAGAAGGTAGATAGTGGTAACGATGAAGATGACAACAATGACAATGAAAATAATGCTGATGCTGATGCAGGAAAAGAGGAGAAGGAGGAGGAGAAGAAGGGGGAGGAGGAGGAGTAGAAGTAGGAGAAAGAGGAGGAAGGAAGGATGGAAGGAAGGATGCTTGGGTTGTGGTATAGAAAAGCTTTTTTTTTTTTGTGTGTGTGTGTGTGTGTGTTGAAAGGTTAGACACAGCATGAACACTTATGTAAGTAGGCAAAAGAAGAAAGAGGAGGAGGAGGAGGAGGAAACACTGAAAGCATGGAAGCATGGAACTTTGGGCAGGCGGTGGCCGAATGAGGAGGCGGTGGCCGAGTGATTAATTTGCTGGCGTGGTGAGCCCTTGCACCTGGGCTCGAGTCCCACCGATGCACACTGACAATTCTCAACCATCACCTAGTGGCGGAAAATTGCCAACATGCTGCCCAGATTTTCGGTCAACCCTAACTTCAGCGACTTTGTTCAAGCGGAGCACCGGGGGGAAGCAAGGGCCAAGGAAGAGTCTTTTACCGCGGCAGCCACACAACCAAGAGGGTCCGGGTTCGATTCCCGGGCGGAGTGGAAAATTTGGGCGGCTTTTCCGATACCCTAAGCCAGTGAATGGTTACCAGGTATTAATCGGGAGTTGTGTCCCGTCTCCTGGGATCTGTCCCCTTCTCCTAGAATTCCTTCCCCTTCTGTCTCTCTCCGGCATATGACCACAGATGTTGCGCCGACTAAACGAAACATTTTTTTTCCGCGGCAGCCACTATAAATATGATTCGTCTGCGCCAATAACGGGCTGGGCATGTAGGGCTGACAAGTAAGTCGGTACAGGTAACACCTAAGAAAAAAAAATGGATATACTGGCAATAAAAATCCTATTGGCTTTAGTGATTAATTTGCTCACTTGTACCTGCAGAACAGATGAAAACACTTCGGTACGTACGCTCAATTTATCTCTCTTCTGGCCACTCATTTTTTCTTTATTTTTCTTTTTGTTGTTGTTGTTGTTGTTGTTGTTGTTGTTGTTGTTGTTGTTGTTGTTGTTGTCCTAGAGCTGCTTTCCATGCTGTAAAATTAACCTCCTGTAGCAACGAAGTAACGATCGGTTCGATTTTCAAAGTTGATGGTTGTTGTACTTTACATACTTGCAGGAAGGTTTGAGAAGTAAATCCTGCCAGTGCCTGTACTACATTGCCCTGGTAGACCGTTATTTCTAGTTCTAGAATTAGTTTGGTTCACGGAAAAACTTTCAGTGATGGCCATTACTGCATTTCAGGTACTTTAAGACATGAATCATATCTTCTCGTAATCGTCTCTTTCCAGGGAAAAGATATAAAGTCGCTTGAGTCGTTCCTTATACGTCTCAGCCCTTAATGGCGAGATCATTTTCGTAGCTCGGAGCTAAACTCTTTCTAGTAATTTAATGTCCTTCCTGTAATTAAGGGACCATAACTTCTCTACATATTTGAGGTGAGGTCTTACCTCTGAATTATATAAAGACAACATTGCTACCGGCATCTTACTCTCGAAATTCCTCTTTGTGTACCCAAGCACAGTGTTGCCTTTGTTTTTTTTTACAGTGCTTTAAATGTTACAGGTCACTGCTGACTGTGACCCCAAGACCCGATTCCTTCTGCTTGACGTATATGGTTAAACTTTCTGAACCCAAAGTGCATGACTGCAAGACATTACACTTGGCAACACTGAAGGACATTTGTCACTTTTCAGACAATTGGATGATTTGGTCATGTTTCTTTTGGATGGTTTAGCAATCGGTCGTCGTGAGAGCCTTTTCACCCACTCCAATGTCATCAGCAAACTTAGGCAGGCAGGACTTTAATGCTCTTTCTAAATCGTTGATAATTATATAGAGTAAAAAGAATGGGTCCCTTCAATGACCCTTGTGGTACTCCACTGCTGTGGAGACACAAGAGTCTGAAGTGTACATTATCGTGCTATGGCATCCTGCTGTAACAGGGCGTGTCTGATTTCGTGGATAATTTATGATAGCCACCCAAATAGCTGCCAATATAAAAATATGCAGGCAACAATGACGAATGCCTTAAATTGTAGTTGAGTTTGAGTTTCAAATTATTAAAAATGCAGCAGACAGTTGTCGCTAGTTGTAATTTCAAATAGTCCTGACGCTGCCCTCTGCGGATAAAAGCATAACAAACCAGATGTCTACGACAGGTTTAATAATTTGAAACTCAAAATAGACTAAATTTAACGGTTTTCGTCATTGTTCCTGCACCTTATTGATACTGACAAGTGTTTCCTTTGAGTAATCTATCATGTATTTTTCAAAACATTTGTTGCCAGAGCACGACAATGCACGCCGCAGACTACGGCGCCGCAACTGTAGTAAGTGGAAACCACTCGGAAGCCTGTCCGTTGAGTACCGCTCGTTGTTTTCTCTTGGTAGGCCAATCTCATAATCATGCAGTCAGATTGTTTCATATACCTTTTAAACTGCAGTTTCAGAGGAGTCACTCTTGTGATGGTTAATCAAAGCCCCTCTGGAAATCCAGATAAGTAACATCGCTGGGGATGTGATCATCCCAGTTTTTGTATACACCTTGGAAGAAGTCAAATAGGATTGTTAAGCACGAGGGCTTATATCTGAAACCGTGCATTATATTAGAAACTATATGATTGTCTTCAAGATGACTGATAAGTTTGTCTTTAAAAATCTTTTTAAGGATTTTGTCTACTACTGATGTCAAACTTATGGGCCTATAGTTTAAAGCAGCTTTTGTCTCCATTATTGAAAATCAGTGTTACGTTCGTCATTTTCCAGTCTTCAGGTACCATTTTAAATTATAATAAATATGCCGGTGAAAAGCTTAAGTATCTGCTGTTTGAGTTCTTTAAATAAACGTAGAGACAAAGTTATCGGGTCCCGTTCGTTTGTTCCTATGAGACTGTACAGGAGTAGAAGGAGGAGAAGGAGGAGGAGGAAACAGAAAGAAAGCCAATGGAGAAATAAAAGAAAGGAGGAATATCATTCATAAATTTGAAAGAAAGGAAAAAGTGTTAAGGTAATCGTAGTGTATGGAGGGAGCAAGGGAGGTGAGATAATAAAGGAAGATGCACGGGTGGTAGGGTAGGATGGTAATTTTAAAGACCATAAATTTTGAGGAAACTAGTTACAGGGTTCAGGCAGTTATGTCCCACTTGTGTACGAGGGGAAGAAGGGGACGTGTACGGAGGGAAAAAATATAGAAAGGCGAACCTATGAATTCCAGTGGAGGAATAAACAGATAGATAGACATATAGATGGACATAGATAGATAGATAGATATATAGATAGATAGATAGATAGATAGGCAAAAAGATGGAACGAGAAAAACGAGAAAAAATGGATACAAATACCGAAATGTCAACAGAGATGCAAATGTAAAAAAATCATCGAAATAAAAAGAACAAAATATGAAAACCAGAAAAAGAAAATTGAACAAATACATTAGAATATTAAAATGAAATTGGATTCCAAAGGATTTAGCGAAACAAAATACAGATAGAAAAAGAAAGCACGCATAATCACTATTAAATCTTTAGAACAATATTTCTTTCCTGACCTTAAACATTAAAACAAAGTTAGAAAAGTTTTAGCAACAGCAATATATGATTTTATTTTTTCAACACAAAGGAATGAAAGGGCACGAGGGAGAAAGAAACATACTAGAACCAGAACTTAATCAAATTACGAAGTGATAGCGTAACGATAACTGAATCATCGGAAAAAAGAGTAAAGGCACACCAACGACGGCAGCAAAAATACCACCAACACGAGCGGTAGCAATATGAGTTTCTCGCCTACCAGTGCAGCAGAATACATCAATGGAACAGTAGTAGAGTGATTGGAGAATAGTAACACACACACACACACACACACACACACACACACACACACACACACACACACACAGAGCAATGATAAATGGTACGTTATTTGAAATTTGTATCCTGAGTTTATGTACATTGCGTGTGGTAGTCGTGTTCGGTGGGTGATGGGATACAAACCTATTATCATTACCTAGAATGTACGTATATGGGATGATTTTCCAATACTCTCTCTCTCTCTCTCTCTCTCTCTCTCTCTCTCTCTCTCTCTCTCTCTCTCTCTCTCTCTCTCTCTCTCTCTCTCTCTCTCTCTCTCTCTCCAAAGTGGCAATTACATATTCATTCTAACATTGCCTCGGAAAGATATGTGGCTCCTCGTCCTCCTTTTATGGCGCAAATTTTACATTTTTCTTTATCAACGGAGGACCATCAACTCAAAGGATGCTGGAGACTCGCCCCACTTGAAAAGGAGAAACTGAGGAGATTGTAAACTCATAATGTCATATGTATGCTTTTATTTATTCTTGTTTAGTTTTTCTATTGTTCATTATGCATTATCGTCTCCGCCTTCTTTGCGTCTCTATTTGATTGTGGTCATGATGAAAGAAAATGGAGTAGTACTGTTGGGAAATGTGATATTATGCCTGAGTTTGTTGCTGCCTCTATTCTCACAGCTTGCCTATTGCCTTCGTCTTGCTTAGCCTGTTGGTTTTACATTCTCTCCTAGATTGTGAGCCTTCTACTTTGTTCTTTTAGTTTTTCTGTTGTACTTGGTCACCAGTATAAAGTGCCATTGTTCTTGTTAGGAATTCATGTGCTGAATAATATATATGAGTGTGTCTTTTTCTCAAAGTCTGCCTGTGTCTATTTGTCTGTGGCTGTATCTGTCTCTTCTCCGAGGTCGCTGTGGGCCTACTCGATGGTAAAGGAGTATGATCGTTGGGCTTAATGACATTCTGAGTGTGAATTTGTCTGTCTGCTGTACGTCTGTGTCTACGTCCGTATTTTGTCCGAGTTAATTATGTTACGTGTACTGGCTGGTCTCAACTTCAGTTATATGCAAGAGGAGAGCTTTTAATCAAGAAACATTGCAGCCAAACATACCAACCACTGATCAGAATTTTCAAAGCCTCCTTCCTTTTCTTGCAGCAACTGTCCGCCTTTTGCCTCTGTTCTTCGCGACACAGCAACACAGAGCCATGTTGTGGGGAGGAGGGGCAGCACCGTCAGGGTGGCAGCACGACGTAGCAGTGAAGAGGAAAAGAAGAAAGTTAATGAAGATTGAGTGCATCCTCCATTTTCCGGCGTCTCATCAATCTTCTCAAGTCTTGTTTCTGAAACCTTGGAGTAATGAGACCCAAATGCATGACGATACTTTTTCTTATTTCTTTTTATATTGTAATATTAATTTTCCTCTTTTTTTTTCTTCTAATGCTGCTTCGTATTTGATTTCATAAATGGCAATATTGACATTTATTGATCTTATTCTTCAATACTCTATCCTTTTTTTTCTCCTACTCTTTTTCTTTCTCTTCTTCTACCTAATTTCTCTTCTCCTCCTCCTCCTCCTTCTTTTTCTTTTCCTTTCTCTTTTTCTTTTCTTTTTCCATTTACTATTTACGTTTTTTCCTTCTTTTTCTTTTTTCTTCTTTTTCTTCTTTTTTCCTTTTTTTCGTTTTCTTCTTTTTCTTTTTTCTTCTTCTTTTTCTTCTTGATTTCTTCTTTTACTTCTTTTTTTCTTCTTTCTTCTTCTTCTTCTTCTTCTTCTTCTTCTTCTTCTTCTTCTTCTTCTTCTTCTTCTCCTCCTCCTCATTACCATAAAATATCATGGATGCGAAATAAAATATGATTCTTGAGAGAATGACAACTGTATATCACTGAAGTTGCGTCTTTCTTACGTATTTCTCAATCATCATAACTTTCATGTGTAATGCAATACTCAAAGTAGCAAAGCAAGTGACAACGGTGGTGACGAGGTGAATATGGTGATGGCAGTACTTCTATGCTTCTGCTGCTGCTGTTGCTACTGCCCTTCCTCCCCCTCCTCCTCCATATATTAGTCTGCTCTGAGCCGCTCAGGTGAACGGAGGTGTCTCGGACTTAGTTCCTACCAGTTGTCGCAGTCAGGTCACGATGCCGTGCGCAGCTCGCCATCCCTGCCACTCCTGCGCAAGGGAGTTCACGAAGGACTTCCTCAACAAGGAGAACGATGAGTATACTGTGTATTTCTTCTGTGAAACTGAACACAAGGTAAGTGTTAAATTAGAAGCGTTTGATAGTAAATTACAGTTTCTGGAGGGGGTGCTAGGTTTAGATGGTGCGAGTGTCGGGGAGGGAGAGTTCAAGGTTGTTGAAAAGGTAGAGAGATTGGAAGATAGAGTGGGTGAGGTAGAGAAGAAGGTAGATACATTAGATTCCTTCCAGCCTGTTAGAAAAGGGGGAAAGGCTGTAGCAGTAGATGTTAGTTACAGTGGGGTCGTGACGAGAAACAGGTTCCAGGTGTTAGGAGACCAAGTTGAGAATGATCCTAGCATCGTTCTTGTCGGGGACAGCTTAGTTAGACAACAGGACCGTGAGTTTTGTAGGAAGGGAGCGAGGCGTCGCCATGTTGTTTTCCCAGGAACCAAAACTGAGAACGTAGCTGAGAAGGTTGACGACTTAGTCGCCACTACCTCAGAGGAGACAATGTTTGTCTACGTGGTAGGAACAAACAATGTAGCGAAAGATAGATCAGAGGAAATTGTAGACAAATATAGAAAATTTGTTGGAGAACTAAAAGAAAGCAGGAGACGTTCTGTAGTGTGTGGTTTGATCCCTCGCCACGATGTTAACTCCTTCATTCTCAGTAGAATGTTGGGGATAAACGAGCGTGTCAGGGATTTATGTAGTAGTAAGGGAGTCATGTTTGTGGACGTATGGGATCATTTTATTCATGATAGAAGACTGTTTGCCTTCATCTAAATTGTGTGGGCAAGGCGAGGCTAGGCAGAGTTTTAGATGAGGAAATATCGAAAGAGCTAAGACAGGTGCAGCAACGAGGTGAGGTAGCTTCCGGCTTAGCCGGGAGGAAACCACACTCTGATAGTGAGGTCAGGCCGCAGGCGTACAGTACTACGCAGGATGTCAGGTCACCAGCCCCACAGGTGAGGGGTACTGAGGTAGCAGTGGGGTCAACAGCCACGCAGGTGGTTGGTGAGGTAGGGGTAATTGGGGATAGTCAGGTCTGACGCGCTATTCCAGTGACACGACAGTTGATAGATGGCGCACGCTCGACGAATAAATTAAACATCTTTTATGTATAAGCCCGTAGCATCATTCAGAAGCGTAGCCACTTGATAATACATGCAATTACTGAAAAACCTGACTTTATTTTGATCACAGAAACATGGCTGAATATGCGCGATAAACATCACTTAGGTGAAGTAGCTATATATGTTTACAATGCGTTTGCTAAGTGTCGTTTACACAAAAAAGGAGGTGTAATAATATATGCGAAAAATAATTTAGAAGTCATTCAGCTAAACATTGCCGAAACAGAAGCTTATGATTCATTATATATACAAGCAACGATCAATAATGAAAAGATTGTTCTGGGCGTAATTTACCGACCTCCTAAATCAAATGAAGATGTTGATGGAAATCTCTACGCAGAGATAAATAGAGTTATCAGAAAAAAAAAGCAATAATTTGCGGTGACTTCAATAACCCCTCCGTTAACTGGAATGCACTTTCTGGCGACAGAGAAGGAGAGAGATTAATTGACTTTGCACAAAATTCATTTCTTAATCAAACTGTTACCATGCCGACACGCGGAAATAATATTCTTGATTTAATCTTCGCGACCGATAGTCATCTCATAACTGCCTGTGAGGTAGGCGTGTAGCAGTCACCGCTCAAATTCCGTGTTCCTTCCCCTCTGTGACAAGAAAACGGGGTGCTGCAAAGAGAGACTAAGATTCTCAGTGTTTTCATGTAATGTCCATCGTCACTGTGTCTGCCAGTCTGTCTTGTCGCGTCTTCATCGTTAACTTTCCTTGTATTCGTTTACCTTTGACTGTCCGTCCACGTTCTCTTGTTGTCCACCGTTACACATTGTTCCACATACACTTAAATGTTAACCTACACAAACAACATTCAAAAAGCATACACAAACAAACCTGTTGTCCTTGTCGTGATGAGGTGTGTAAGTTCTGTCCAATAAAGTAACCCTGGCGGATATGATTTTCTCTATCCGTGAACCGATTAGCACTTAGAACACTCGCTACCACCAACAGGCGAGCCATTTGCAAGCAGTGACCACAACATAATAAGATGTGCTTTGAATATTGAAACAAAAGCACGAGCAAACTCACTCTTAATACCTAATTATAGTAAAGCAAATTTTACGGACCTAAAAAGAGAACTGGCTTCAGTAGATTGGAATCATTTGCTCAACAACATCAGCGTTCAAGAAATGTATAATCGTTTTACTGCACAAATCACAGCGAGCGTAAATAAATTAATTCCACTCAAGCCACGAAGGACTGATAATCAAAAACCGTTGTGGATGAATAATTACCTACAAAAAATCATCGTCGAAAAAAGAAAACTTTATAAGAAATATAAACTGACACATAATTCACAGGATCATACTAATTACATCAATGTCAAGAGAGAGTGCGAAAGGAAAATCAGAAAACAGAAACGCGTATATGAGATGAAAATATCACTTGATGCCAAGAAAAATCCAAGGTTATTTTTCAGTTACATAAGAAACACAAAAACTGTTAAAAATAATATCGGCCCATTACTATTAAGTGGCAATACGATTAGTGATGATAAAGGCATGGTGTCGATCCTAAATTCAACCTTTAGTAGCGTATTTACAAAACAGATCTTGACATCAATTCCAGCCCCGAAGAAAATTTTTCAAGGCCCTGAAGAACATAAGCTTGCATTGACCGAAATTGATATCAGCGAAGTGCGTGCGTAGCTGCAGAGAATAGATCCAAATAAATCTCCGGGCCCCGATAATTTATCTCCTCTCGTGTTAAGAGAACCTATTAACCTTTTTCAACGATGTTTATACATGTTGGGACGCCCGAAGCCCATATGACGTAATTTACCTAGATTTTCAGAAAGCGTTTGATAAAGTTCCTCACGTTAGGCTTATTTCAAAACTGCGTTCCCAAGGTATCAACGACCATCTATGTGCGTGGATTTATGACTGGCTCACCGACAGAGAACAACGTGTAGTTCTTAATGGTGAGGCATCGGATTGGCAACCCGTCACCAGTGGCGTTCCCCAAGGTTCGGTCCTGGGGCCAACACTATTCATAATTTACGTGAACGACTTAGAAACGGATATCCTATCAAAAGTAGCCAAATTCGCCGACGACACCAAATTAGGAGGTACGGTGATGAACACTCAAAGTTGCGAGAACATTCAATCAGACTTAATAAGACTTGCCGACTGGAGCGAAAAATGGCAAATGAGTTTTAACGTAGATAAATGTAAAGTAATGCACATAGGTGAAAAAAATCCTAACTTTAAATATCAGATTCAAGGACATGAGCTCAGCGAAGTAAAACAAGAAAAAGATCTTGGTGTCATTATCAGTAACACTCTTAAAATGAGTGATCAATGTTCTGCAGCGAGAAAAAAGCCAATATAATGTTGGGATTAATCTCAAGAAACTCTGATTATAAATCACCCGAACTTTTGAAGATATTATATTTAGCATTTGTAAGACCACACCTAGAATACGCCGTTCAGTTCTGGTCACCGAACTATATCAAAGATCAAGTTTTGCTAGAAAAGATACAGCGACGAGCAACCAAACAAATTCCGGCGCTCCGAAACTTGCCATATGACGAGCGTTTAAAGCGTTTAGATATGTTTTCCCTAAAAAAGCGAAGGATAAGAGGGGACTTAATTGAAGTGTTCAAAATCCTTAATGGATTCGACAACATTAACCCAGATAGTCTATTTCAGAGAGACACCAACACAAGAACACGCAGCAATGGTATGAAGTTAAAGGGAAATCGATGTAACACATTGGTGCGCAGAAGTTTTTTCAATAACAGAGTCGTTGATCACTGGAATAGACTCCCACCGTAAGTAGATAGCGCACAGAGTATCAATAGCTTTAAGTCTTCTTTGGATAAGTACTTCAGGGATATAAGATTATACTGACCCTTTTTCGCATGTTTTCAGACAGATTGCAGCAAGATCTCAACCTATATTCATATAATTCTCCCCCACAACCTAGATTGCAAGTAGCGAAAGTCAAGAATATAGTAAAGCAACAGTTAATGTCCGCATGACAGGTGGAGTGAGGTGTGGGTGCAGTAAACTGACAGGTTACTGGTGCCGTGCCTAGTACCGCCGGTAAAACGAGGATCAAGCCTTCACCTGTGCCCCTGAAACTACACCTCACCCATCGTGGGTATTAGGGGGGATTCTGGGGCTGCCCTGTGTAGGCCACTCATCCTCTTCCAGTCTCCCTGTATTTCTATGTTCTTATGTTCTTATATAATGAAGTCATTTTCCCCCACAGCTTAGGTTACTAGTAGTGTAAGTTAAGGGTAGTAATTTCCTCTTATTTCTCTCTTTACTGTAAAATTTCCATGGCCCTTTCTTCCTTAAAGGTACATGGTGTTCTCTTCTAACAATTTCCTGCCGGCACGTTGCCGAAGGGAGAGGTGGGTGTGGAGGAGCCTTCATCTTTCCTGTCCTGTCCTACCACACGTAGATTACTAGTAGTAGCGGTAGTAAACAGACACCCTCGCCATAGACCGATACGTCTTCTGGTGTCTGTTCTTCTTATGTATTCCTATGTATTCCTCCTCCTTCTGCTCCTCCTCCTCCTCCTTCTCCTTCTCCTACTACTACTACTTTTACTACTACTTCCTGCCTTCCCGGGCGTCCCTGAGCAGTAGGGATGGGCATCTCTGGGGGAGATGGGCAGATCTGGGCAGCATGTGGGTAATCTTCCGCCACTTGGCGATGGTTTCAATAATCAGCGTGTTTCAGTGGGACTCGAATCTAGGTCCACAGGTTCACCACGCTCGCACGCCGACCGCTCGGCTACTGCCTCCTATTTCTTTCTTGGGTTTTTGCTTCTAACATCGTTATATCTGACTGGATTGGGGAAATTTTAGCGGGGGAGGGTACACAGACTATCGTCTTCTGCAGTTTCGGTGGTAATGGTATAGGTAGAGTGGGAAGCGGAGAGATTTTTAGGCGCTTTAGGGAGTCGTTTGAGAAAGGGAAAGATTTCGGTGGTCTTCCGGCGGTGGGTGGTGTTTTGCCAAGAAGGGGGTTAGGTGAAAGATGGCTTTCCAGGGCCTTAACAGTGAACAACAGGCTGGCCGTTCACTGTAAGCGCAATGGTTGTCTTTTCATAAATAAGTGGGAGCTCTTATACTATAAAGACACCTTGCATGCCAAGGATGGAGTGCACCTGTCACTCCAGGAGGTTGAGGTTCTCGCAGACTCCCTCGAGCCATTAGTTAGCACCCTGCAGGATTTTTTAGGAGAAGTGAGGGGGGATCAGCCACATAAGTGGCTGTGCATCGCAGACTGTGACTAGGGAGTTCAGGATAAATCGAAAGGGTGTAACAAAGGATAAAGTTACATGAAGGTATATGAAAAAGTCCTGGAGAAGAAGCTGAGAAGGATAATAAGAATTGATAAATGTCAGTTTGGCTTTTGCCCTGGGAGAACAACAACTGAAGCAATATATACTTCAGGAAAGGTTGATGGAGAAGAGGAAGATATTGTATACTGCTTTTGTAGATCTAGAGAAGGCATTTGACAGAGTACCAAGGGAAATTATAAGATGGGCATTAAGAAGGCAAAGAGTATCAGGAAGATTGATTGAATCGGTGATGGGACTATATGAAGGTACAAAATCGAGAATGAAAACAGTGGTGGGAACATCAGATGAGTTCGAAATTGGAGTGTGGGTTCACCAGGGATCTGCCCTTAGCTCGCTCTTGTTTATAACAGTAATGGAGGAGGCACAAAGGAAGCAAGAGGAGAGGCACCATGGGAGCTGCTGTATGCAGATGACTTGGTAGTAAATGGAGAGACAGCAGAAGTGAGATAAAGGTTTAATAAATGGATGGAAGGAATGGAGGAGAGAGGTTTGAAAATTAATATGGAAAAAACAAAGTACATGGTGACTGGAAAAGAAGCAAGAGAAAAGATTAAATCAAGGAAATATCCATGTGGATGCTATGGGAAGGGAGTAGGTGTAAATTCAGTCTTGTGCGCATGTTGCAGGCAGTGGTGCCACCTTAGATTCTCAAGCCTCAAAAATGTAAGAGGAAACAATAATAAAAAAAGACCGCTACTCGCTGCTCCTAAAAAGAATCAAAAGAGGTGGCCGAAAGAGAAGCCAATTTCGGGAGGAGAGGTGTCCTGATACCCTCCTCTTGAAAGACTTCAAGTCGTAGGCAGGAGGAAATACAGATCAAGGAAGATTGTTCCAGAGTTTACCAGTGTGAGGGATGAAAGAGTGAAGATGCTGGTTAACTCGTGCGTAAGGGATTAGGATAGTATAGGGATAAGCATGAGTAGAAAGTCGTGTGCAGCGGGGCCGCGGGAGGGGGGGAGGCATGCAGTTAGCAAGTTCAGAAGAGCAGTCAGCGTGAAAATATCGATAGAAGATAGAAAAACAGGCAACATGGCGGCGGAAATTAAGAGGTAGAAGACTATCAGTAAGAGGAGGAGAGCTGATGAGACGAAAAGCCTTAGACTCTACTCTGTCCAAGAGAACTGTGTGAGTGTAGCCCCCCCACACGTGAGATGCATACTCCATACGAGGGCGGACAAGACCCCTGTATATGGAGAGCAACTGTGCGGGGGAGAAGAACTGGCGGAGAAGATACAGAACGCCCAACCTCGAGGAAGCTGATTTAGTGAGGGAGGAGATGTGAAGTTTCCAGTTAGGATTTTGAGTTAAGGATAGACCGAGGATGTTTAGTGTTGAAGATGATGACAGCTGAGTGTTGTCGAAGAATAGGGGATAGCTGTTTGGAAGATTGTGTCGAGTTGATAGGTGGAGAAATTGGGTTTTTGAGGCATTGAAGGACACAAGGTTCCTTTTACTCCAATCGGAAATGATAGTAAGGTCTGAGGTTAGGCGTTCTGCAGCCTCCAGCCTGGAGTCATGCAAGTCCTGTTGAGAGGGTCTTCTGTTGAAAAAAAGTTGAATGATGCAGAGTGGAGTCATCAGCGTATGAGTGGATAGGACAGTTTGTTATGGAAAGAAGATTATTGATGAATAACAGGAAGAGAGTGGGTAATAGAACAGAGTCCTGTGGAACACCACTGTTAATAGGTTTAGGGAAAGAATAGTGACCGTCTACCACAGCAGAGATAGAACGGCTGGAAAGGAAACTGGAGATAAAGGAACAGAGAGAAGGATAGAATCCGAAAGAGGGCAATTTAGAAAGCAAAGACTTGTGCCAAACTCTATCAAAGGCTTTCGATATGTCTAGCACAACTGCGAAAGTTTCACCGAAACGGCTAAGAGAGGATGACCAAGAATCAGTTAAGAGAGCAAGAAGATCCCCAGTAGGACGCCCATTGCGGAACCCATAGTGGCGATCAGATAGAAGGTTAGAAGTGGAAAGGTGTTTTTCAGTCTTTCCGATAAGGATTGATTCAAAAGCCTTAGATAGACAGAAAAGTAAAGCATTCTTACATTCTGTACGAAGGCGTACTTCCAGCCGGAAAGAAAGGTAGAGGCAGAGGCGAAAGAGTTTGACCAAGTAGGGTGTCAGCACGGAAGCACAGTTTTTCAGGAAAATAGGAGGCACTCCATCAGGTCCATAAGCCCTCTGAGAGTTGAGGCCAGAGAGCGCATAGAAATATATACATATATATATATATATATATATATTATATATATATATATATATATATATATATATATATATATATATATATATATATATATATATATATATATATATATATATATATATATATATATATATATATATATATATATATATATATATATATATATATATATATATATATATATATATATATATATGTGTGTGTGTGTGTATATATATATATATATATATATATATATATATATATATATATGTATATATGTATATATGTATATATATATATATATATATATATATATATATATATATATATATATATATATATATATATATCCAAGAATAGTCGAGTGGAATATTTCTCTCCCACGGAAGCATTATTCTTACTTTTCAACGGGTCAGTGTACAAGAGTGGGCGGAGCTTATTCAAGTCATATTCGTTTATTGGTGCCAAAGCTGAGCTATGTGTGGGATGCATGACCCACTATTACTTAGTGCATTGTGTTAGGTTATTAATAATAATAACCCACAGCCGTTAGGGCGTTAGTATAAGTGTTACACAGAAAGAGAGATGTCAGTTGTGGCGAGTGCTGGCATCTTGACCGCGGGTCGGCGGCCGCTCCTTCTACTTCTCCGAGTGACCCCACCTCGCTGCCTCCCGCACCACCTGTTTTACATCGTGGTGGTCTTCCTACCATCTGCAGGCATCCACAAGTCAGGCGACTGTGTGCTTCAGGTCAAGGGAAGCCCTGGGAGGCTACGAGAAGGCGGCGTGATGCTGAGAGGTTACAAGAGGACTGAAGGAGGACCAACGTGCGCGGACGGACTACGTGGCAAGCAGGGTGTGGCTTCTGCTTCGCCCATCTACAGCTAAGTACACTTCTTGCTAGGATAGTTTAATCCAGTTAGCTAGGTTGCTGTGTGCCTGGAATGAATTAATTATTCCTTACTTTCAGCGAGTTTTCCTTGTTGTTTTAAA
>NC_066519.1:11109865-11172365 GCF_024679095.1 Eriocheir sinensis
TCGATGCCGATCTTGAAATGTACTGCGTCTTAAGGCAGTCACTTAATAACAGCGACTCACTGATACTAGGAGACTTTAACCTCCCCCATATCGACTGGGCGACACTGTCGGGTACAGAAGGTGAGTCCCATAGAATGATCGAATTTCTAGAGGAAAATTATCTAAGCCAAATGGTTTCTGAACCAACTCGACAAAATAACATACTTGACCTTGTTATTTCGACCCAAGATAACCTAGTCAGTAATGTCACGGTAGGAGAACACCTCGGTTCCTGCGATCATAAACTATAGTGCGCGTTGACATTAGAGCTCAAACATCGGTGACTGAAAATAAAGTAAAGGTGCCCAATTTCAAAAGAGCCAACTTCGTAGAAATCCGACGAAAACTAATAGATATGCAACTATCAGATGACGGCAATGTAGAGGACGCCTGGCTAAGCTTTAAAAATCACTTACTCACTCAGCAGGACACATTTGTCCCCTTGTGCGAGAAGCGAATTAACACTAATAAAAGGCCACCTTGGTTTAATAGCGAAATTAAACAATCAGTCAAGGAGAGAAAATTGTCTTACAGGTTAAAGAAAGAGCAAAGCACGCCCGAAAACATTAGACTTTACAATGATGCCAGGCGACGAGTAAAAAGACTAGTAGGTCAGGCAAAGCGTAGATATGAAGAAAATATTGCAGCCAACTGTAAAAATAATCCGAAATCCTTCTTCAGTTACATAAACAACAGAAAGGCGATCAGAAGTGGAATTGGACCTTTAACAAACAGCGACGGTGCATTAGTGACTGACAGCCAACACATTGCAAACCTCTTAAACAATTACTTTTCCTCGGTGTTTAATACTGTTATGCCGGACGTGTTACTTGGGTTCCGTGTCGCCGTCAGGAGACTCCGTGGGAGGGAGATATGTAAACACTTTGCACAGTTTCTGTAGTTTAATGTTCTTCCTTAGTAGTACACTTCACTCTGACTCTTCACTTACCACTAGCTTACTATGACTGGGACTGGGCCTCTCTCGCCCCCTTCTCCGATATATATCCAGAACAGTACAGTCTAGAATATTACAGTATACGTACTTTAGATCATACAAGAACATGTAGCAAAAATATATGCGAGTTGGCAACACTTCCCGCCTGGCGCCTGGCCGCGGACGGCTTGCCTTGCTCCCCGCCCCTTTGCTCGTTTCTCCGGGAGCCTTCTAGAGGCCTATGGTCGCCGGGGGAAGCTTCCAGCACAACACTATCCCCCCCTCTTAATTGTGATCGTCCCGATCACACACTTAACTATGTACAAACATAAGAGAATTAATCAAAAACATAATAATCGTCGTATCGCTGTGGACGCCTGCATTGTCTCTGTCTTCTGTTCGTTGCCTCCTTCGCGTCTGTCTCCTGGTGCGCCTCGTCGTCGTCCGCTTCTTGGGGTGTCCCTGGAACATCTGCCGAAGCCGGGAGGTTATCTCCCTCGGCTGAAAGGGCCAGGAGGCCGACTTCGTCGTCGACCTCCTCGCGGTCCTGGACGTCCCTTGAGTTTTCGTCGGCTGCTGGATGTCTGTAGTTTTTCCAGGTGTAGTTTCCCGGACCGTGGTACCTCCATAGGCGTTTGACGTGGACAACTTTCGGCTTGGTCTTTCCGTTCTCCGGATTCGGTAAGTCAGGTCTGAGAGGCTTTCTAGTACATTGTAAGGGCCTTCCCTGGGGCTTCTTCTTAGCGTCACCTTCATATTCCTTCTTCCTCTTATAGAATTCGTTCTCCTTGTGCCCAACCTTCTAGCAGTACCAGCACGTTCCTTGAACCTGTCTGTGTCGCTGACAGCGCCCTTTCGTGCCCTAAAGCCAGAAGTCGAGTCGTCCCTGAAGCTTGACAAGCTAGACCTAACAAAGGACTCAAACTCCATGGCACGTGCCAGAGCTTCCTGCATTGATGTTGGCTTAGCTTGGTTCACTTGTATCTTCAGCTGAGGGCTGTCCAGGGCATCGATGAATTGATCACGCAGCAAACCGTCAGCAGGTCAGGGGTGGCACCTGGGTATGCCTTGTGCGCCATGCTCTCAAGGTCCTGAGCGAGTTCCTGAAGAGACTCGCCGCGCCTCCTGTTGCGGGTTCTGAACCTAACCCTGAAGAGCTCGTTCTGGTGCTTGGTCCCATATCGTTGCTCCAGCGCCTGTGCCAGCCCGCTGTAGCTGCCCTTTGTCGCATTGTCGAGCTGAGCAAGGACCTCCAGCGCCGCCCCTTTCAGGCTAGTGGCCAGCTGTACCGCGCACTCTTGGTCATCCCATCCGCTCCGAGCTGCCAACAGCTCAAACTGAGCGCGGTAAGCCTCCCAGGAGACCTTGCCATCAAACTCCTGAGGCTTCTTTCTAACAGGCGAACCCAGCAGACCCATGGGGCTGGCGGAACTTCTTGCGGGGATAAACTCAGGCGAAACAGGGCTCAAACTACCCCGGACTTGCGTAGGAGGAGCATCTTGGGTACAACTAGCAGGCACTGGCTGTCCGTTTCCAGCCAAGCAGTCTTCAAGGGCCTTCACTCTGTCACTTACTTCTAATATTTCTTTGTGTGTCGTCTCCCGTACCACCTCCATCTCTTGTTGAAGATTTGTGTGTTCTTTCTCCACTTCTATCAGGCGTTGTCCCAAGTTCGTGGTCACATCAGTCATTTCTCTTCGCACTGACTCACTTCCATCTTGTACTGCTTTTAGCTGTAGCTGTAATCCTGTGAAGCGATCTTCTAGCTGTTCTTTGAGTTCTTGGAGTGTTCCTTCTTGTTGTTGCTGTGCTCTTGATTGTTGTTCTGTGAGTTCTTGGAGTGTTCCTTCTTGTTGTTGCTGTGTTCTTTCTTGTTGTTCTTTGAGTTCTTGGTGTGCTTTTTCTTGTTGTTCTTTGAGTTCTTGGAGTGTTCCTTCTTGTTGTTGCTGTGCTCTTTCTTGTTGTTCTTTGAGTTCTTGTTGTGCTTTTTCTTGTTGTTGCTGTGCTTTTTCTTGTTGTTCTTTGAGTTCTTGGAGTGCTCTTTCTTGTTTCTCCCCCTGTAGTCTCAAGGCTTCCAAAAGTTCAGTCAACATGTCGTCCCTCTGGGCAGCTTGGGAACGAGTCTCCATGGCGAAAAAACAAATGCCTACACTCCTGACACCAGTGTTATGCCGGACGTGTTACTTGGGTTCCGTGTCGCCGTCAGGAGACTCCGTGGGAGGGAGATATGTAAACACTTTGCACAGTTTCTGTAGTTTAATGTTCTTCCTTAGTAGTACACTTCACTCTGACTCTTCACTTACCACTAGCTTACTATGACTGGGACTGGGCCTCTCTCGCCCCCTTCTCCGATATATATCCAGAACAGTACAGTCTAGAATATTACAGTATACTTTAGATCATACAAGAACATGTAGCAAAAATATATGCGAGTTGGCAACACTTCCCGCCTGGCGCCTGGCCGCGGACGGCTTGCCTTGCTCCCCGCCCCTTTGCTCGTTTCTCCGGGAGCCTTCTAGAGGCCTATGGTCGCCGGGGGAAGCTTCCAGCACAACAATACTAACAGTCCTCCCACCACCACCACCAACACCAGTACTAATGTAAATCCCGAGCATGCATTGTCTAACTTTGAAATAAAACCCGATGAAGTCCTTAAAGCCCTCAAATCACTTAAAACAAATAAAAGTCCTGGACCTGATAAAGTATATCCAACTCTGCTGAAAGAAACAAAGAGCGAAATACTCTCCTCCCTCACAACCGTATTCAATATGTCCTTGCGACAAGGCATCGTCCCTTCAGATTGGAAAAAGGCTAACGTGACACCGATTTTTAAGAAAGGAGACAAAAAAGTACCAGGTAATTACAGGCCCATTAGTCTAACTTCGGTTGTAGGTAAGCTACTTGAGGGCATAATTAGAGACAAAATTGTGAGTTACCTTGAAAGCCACTCATTAATTGGGGACTCACAACATGGCTTCCGAAACAAAAGATCCTGCCTATCAAATCTATTAACCTTTTATAACGACCTTTTCACTGTTTATGACGTAACCAAATCACTGGACGTAGTCTATCTTGATTTCCAGAAAGCGTTTGATAAAGTCCCGCATCATAAATTAATTTACAAATTAAAGCAAATAGGTATTGACGGTCAAGTAAACCAATGGATCGCGAATTAGTTGAGCAACAGACAACAAAGAGTAGTGATTGACGGATTTAACTCAGAGTGGGCGCCGGTCACTAGTGGCGTCCCTCAGGGCTCGGTTCTTGGCCCAGTGCTCTTCATTATTTACATCAACGACGTGGATGTTGGACTCAATAACCGCATTAGTAAACTTGCAGACGACACAAAGATTGGTAACTCGGTTCTCACTGACGAAGACAGGCAAAGCCTCCAAGAGGATTTGCACAAAATTTCAGCTTGGTCGGATAGATGGGAGTTGCCCTTTAACGTAGACAAGTGCCAGGTCACTCAAGTTGGAACGAGGAATAAGAAGTTCGATTACGAAATGCGCGGCGTTAAACTCAAAAGCGTTCAGTGCGTCAAGGACTTGGGGGTCAAAATCGCGTCAAACCTTAAATTCTCACAGCAATGCATCGATGCAGCAAATAAAGCGAACAGAATGTTAGGCTTCATTAAAAGAAACTTTTTATTCAAGAATAAAGATGTAATACTCCCGCTCTACAACAGTTTAGTCAAACCCCACTTGGAATATGCGGTACAGTTTTGGTCTCCCCACCATGCAAAGGATATTGCTAAATTAGAAGGTGTTCAGCGTCGGGCAACGAAATTATCCTTCCTTGCGCAACAAATCCTCGAAGAAAGGCTTTCTACCCTTAACATGTTCTCTCTTGAAACGTCGCCTCTGAGGAAAACTGATCGAATGTTTTAAAATACTTAATGGTTTCACGAATGTAGACAGATCAACATTGTTTATGATCGATGACACTTTATACGAGGAACAATGGCGTAAAACTCAGATGTAGACAAGTAAATTCAGACTGCACCAAATTTTTCTTCACCAACGTTGTAGTGAGAGAATGGAATAAGCTCCCACCATCAGTGGTCCAGTGTAACACGATTGACTCCTTCAAAAATAAGCTCGACCGTCACTTCCTTCAACTTAATATCAACTAGAGTAGAAATGCAACGTTTTGGAGTCTTCTGATTAATGCAAAATCACTTAGGTTTAAGGACAGACCACCAAGTCTGGACCATGGGGTCTGTGTGGTCTGATTTTCTATGTAAATCTGTGTAAATCTCTCTCTCTCTAAAAACATGGGGGAGCTAATATATTTTGACTTTGTGGGAGATATGTCTCTCTCTCTCTCTCTCTCTTTAAACATGGGGAAGCCAATATATTTTGACTTTGTGGGAGATGTCTCTCTCTCTCTCTCTGTCTATCTGCCTGTCTGTCTCTCTCTCTCTCTCTCTCTTTAAACATGGGGGAGCCAATATATTTTGACTTTGTGGGATCTCTCTCTCTCTCTCTCTCTCTCTCTCTCTCTCTCTCTCTCTCTCTTTTCATATCTTACTTAACTTTCTAAGGTGGACTTAATTAATAATATCTAATAGGAATTAAAGAAAAAAAATCAGATTCCGATACCAGCATAAGTTTAATCAGCCCTTAAGAACACAATAGCTCATAACATCATCTCTTTCTCGTATTATTATTATTATTTTTCACTAGACAGGCATAAGAAACGTTAAACAAAGGCTCCAGCACTTCAATAACTATGTCTGTTCTTTCTCTCCTCTCTCTCTATACAAGGGAAGAACAGGAACAGGACATCAGGGGTATATCTTGCACTAATTCCAATGTTGTTTTCAGTCCATTGTCCAAGGCCTGGAAATACACAATAGACACCTTAATATTCTTAACAGGCTATGGTATAACTCTCTTGCCTATACATAGTAATAAACATTAGAGGTGCACTCATTCTGACATTTTGGGTCCATTTTCAGAGGCTTGGAAATACAGTACACAAGATTTCTTAAGCTTATGGACGGCGGAAACCCTAATAACATGGCCGGAAGAAGTGGTGCAGCCTCAAACAGTTATCTGGAGGCAGTATGGTACACATTCCGAACCACTGCCAGTACAGAGAATCACCAGAGAAAAAGTTGGAAAGTTTTGTTTAGTGGGCGCAACATCTGTGGTCATATGCCGGAGAGAGACAGGCAAGGAAAGTTTTGTTTAGTGGGTGCAACATCTGTGGTCATGTGCCGGAGAGAGACAGGCAAGGAAAGTTTTGTTTAGTGGGCGCAACATCTGTGGTCATGTGCCGGAGAGAGACAGGCAAGGAAAGTTTTGTTTGGTGGGCGCAACATCTGTGGTCATATGCTGGAGAGAGACAGGCAAGGAAAGTTTTGTTTAGTGGGTGCAACATCTGTGGTCATATGCCAGCGAGAGACAGGCAAGGAAAGTTTTGTTTAGTGGGCGCAACATCTGTGGTCATATATGCCAGCGAGAGACAGGCAAGGAAAGTTTTGTTTAGTGGGTGCAACATCTGTGGTCATATGTCGGCGAGAGACAGGCAAGGAAAGTTTTGTTTAGTGGGCGCAACATCTGTGGTCATATGCCGGAGAGAGACAGGCAAGGAAAGTTTTGTTTAGTGGGTGCAACATCTGTGGTCATATGCCAGAGAGAGACAGGCAAGGAAAGTTTTGTTTAGTGGGTGCAACATCTGTGGTCATGTGCCGGAGAGAGACAGGCAGGGAAAGTTTTGTTTGGTGGGTGCAACATCTGTGGTCATATGCTGGAGAGAGACAGGCAAGGAAAGTTTTGTTTAGTGGGTGCAACATCTGTGGTCATATGCCAGCGAGAGACAGGCAAGGAAAGTTTTGTTTAGTGGGCGCAACATCTGTGGTCATATGCCAGAGAGAGACATGCAAGGAAAGTTTTGTTTAGTGGGTGCAACATCTGTGGTCATATGCCAGAGAGAGACATGCAAGGAAAGTTTTGTTTAGTGGGTGCAACATCTGTGGTCATATGCCAGCGAGAGACAGGCAAGGAAAGTTTTGTTTGGTGGGCGCAACATCTGTGGTCATATGCTAGAGAGAGACAGGCAAGGAAAGTTTTGTTTAGTGGGTGCAACATCTGTGGTCATATGCCAGAGAGAGACAGGCAAGGAAAGTTTTGTTTAGTGGGTGCAACATCTGTGGTCATATGCCAGAGAGAGACAGGCAAGGAAAGTTTTGTTTAGTAGGCGCAACATCTGTGGTCATATGCCAGCGAGAGACAGGCAAGGAAAGTTTTGTTTAGTGGGCACAACATCTGTGGTCATATGCCGGCGAGAGACAGGCAAGGAAAGTTTTGTTTAGTGGACACAACATCTGTGGTCATATGTCGGCGAGAGACAGGCAAGGAAAGTTTTGTTTAGTGGACACAACATCTGTGGTCATATGCCGGAGAGAGTCAGGCAAGGAAAGTTTTGTTTAGTGGGCGCAACATCTGTGGTCATATGTCGGCGAGAGACAGGCAAGGAAAGTTTTGTTTAGTGGACACAACATCTGTGGTCATGTGTCGGCGAGAGACAGGCAAGGAAAGTTTTGTTTAGTGGACACAACATCTGTGGTCATATGTCGGCGAGAGACAGGCAAGGAAAGTTTTGTTTAGTGGGCGCAACATCTGTGGTCATATGTCGGCGAGAGACAGGCAAGGAAAGTTTTGTTTAGTGGACACAACATCTGTGGTCATATGCCGGAGAGAGACAGACAAGGAAAGATTTGTTTAGTGGGCGCAACATCTGTGGTCATATGCCGGAGAGAGACAGAAGGGGAAGGAATTATAGAAGGCAACAGACCCCAGGAGACAGGACACAACCCCCGATTAATACCTGGTACACTGTTGGATACACAGGAGCGTAGGGTATCAGAAAAGCTGCCCAAATTTTTCCACTCCGCCCAGGAATCGAACCTGTGCTCTCTCGGTTGTGAGCCGAGTGTGCTAACCACTGCACCACAAAGCCCCCATCAGCAGAGAAGTCGCAGATTCCAGTCACTCTTCCAGACTTCCAAGCAGCATTTTTAAACATCTGGGCACCAACATGTTTGAAAAGCCTCCTCCCGTGTAAGTGCCACAGTGTACAACAATATTCTGCTTAATAGGAAATTTCATGACTAAAAAAGGAAAAAAAATATAACATCTCTTTTTACACAGAAGGAGGAATAGCATGTTTTTTAAAATGTTATATTGTTTCAATTGTCAGGTGAGCTGGACACAACCCATAGTACTACTATAGTCTATTCCTCTGGGCAAGGCCTCTCACGGCAGCTTAGTCCCAGCGACTCCACTTCCCCCTTTACTTCTGGCTCTGAGCTCCGAGCTGGATGATGTAACCTACTTGTCATGTTAAGTAGTCAACATAAAATGGTAAGTAGTAATAATAAAATGTCAACATAAAATGCATATCTAACACAAACTGCTAATTTCTATGTGTGAACAGAAATTAGCAGTTTGTGTTAGATATGCATTTTATGTTGACTACTTAACATGACAAGGAGGTTACGTCATCCTGCTCGGAGCTACCCAGCCAGAAGGGGGAAGTGGAGTTGCTGGGACTAAGCTGCTGTGAGTGGCCTTGCCCCAATGAATAGACTATAGTGGGAAAATATTCATTAAAATGTATTTATTTGCCTCTGACATAACAAAGAGTGCATAATACTCCTCAGGAAATGGCCTTCCTCTAGGAGTATCTCTTGAGCTTCTCCAGAGAATATTTTTTCTCCATAGGAAGCTTTTCTTTTTTTAACCCAGTAGCAGCGGGGATCATATTTCTTAATGGTCCCTCTAAGCGAGAAAAATGAGAAAAAATCACCCCTCACACAAACTATTTCATAATATATATCAAAACATTTGTGATCAGTTTATGTATCATCTATTTTTTGGGGTTTAAATCATGGCACAAGTTTGGCCCGTCGCTGCAACACGGTAAAGCCACAAATTTGTCCTGTCGCTGCTACCGGGTTAATTGGTGTACGGCTTGTGAGCAGCAGGGGGTCATACACAAGGTGTTCACGGCCCGTACAATTTTATAAATAAATTTCTCAAAAATCTGTCTGCACCAAGACTCAAACCCAAATGCCTAAAGTAATCCTAAGGCTGTGGGCTTCCTGTGAAGTATCAGTTAAGATTGTTTTAACTTCCAATTCTGCAAGTGATGACAGTGTTTTAACTTCCAATTCTGCAAGTGATGACAGTGTTTTAACTTCCAATTCTGCAAGTGATGACAGTGTTTTAACTTCCAATTCTGCAAGTGATGACAGTGTTTTAACTTGTAATTTTTAGGTGGTTTTCTATGCTCGTCACCAGGCTTTACAGTAACATTTTGCGTCCAGTAATAGCTGTACCCACATGTTTGTTTACGGGATTCCCACGAACACAGCACAACAATATCTTTCTATGCTAATATCTTTTCAGTATGATCATGTTCGCCATGGAAACCTTCACCAGCAAAGTCAAGACATATTCACAATCGCCACACATCACATAATCGAGTACTGGGAATTCTGGTTTGGGTCGGTCGTGTCCTTGAAAACCCCCGGCCGCTTCTTGCACTCCCCGATCCTCACAGTCAGGAAGTTGGCCGTCACATCCGTCAGGAAGATATCATCCGCCAGCCAGGGGGTTCCGGCAGTACCAGTAGCTCGGGTCGGGTGCCACCAGGACCTGCGGGTATGGGGTGATCCTTGCAGTAGAGTTTGAGGGAGTTTTAACAGATTTCATAAGCATTTCTGAGAGTCTCCTAAGTTATGGAAAGCTCCCAAGAGTTCTCAGGGGTTCCAAAGAGCTCTCCCAGGTTACAGAAAGCTCCCAAGAGTTCTCAGGGGTTCCAAAGAGCTCTCCCAGGTTACAGAAAGCTCCCAAGAGTTCTCAGGGGTTCCAAAGAGCTCTCCCAGGTTACAGAAAGCTCCCAAGAGTTCCCGAGAGGCAGGGTTGGAAAAAATCATGATGTTTTTCTAAAAACAATAAAAAAAATTGATTTATTTGATTTAAAGGAGATTTTTCTTATTTAAATTGTTTTTTTTATTGAAATGATTTTTATGCGTAAATTCTTCTTTGTTTCCATTTTTTTTATGTGTTTGCCTGTAGCACCGGTAGGCCTTCTTCAGGGGCCTGGTGGTCGGCCCCAGCCCGTCATGGCGCAGGCAATTTTTAGTGACGCCATTTAATCTTGGCTCATGCTGCCCCCCGGAACTCATTCTGGATTCACTTGGACGGTTTCCTCTAGAGTCCGGGTTGCTGGGTGGACAGCATGTGGGTAGTCTTAGGCCCCTCGCTGGTGACAGAAAAATCCCTGGGGGCAGCGTGAAGCCGCGTCCTCCAGCACAGGGAGAATGCAAGGCACGCACGCTAACTACTCAGCCTTATGGGGACATTTTCTTGTATTAAACTTGGCCAATGAAACCATAGTTTAATATACATTACCCAAGATGAGTTTTTCACATAAAAATCATAAGTAGGACTAACAGTTTATCTTTTTTTATGATTTTGAATATTTTTCTTGTAAGAGATGGCAATGATTCACTGGTGCCTGACTTGCTACAGGACCAATACAGGACCACTACAGGACAAGTAGATTTGATACTTTTCCTCTACAACTGATTCACATGTTATTCTATATATATATATATATATATATATATATATAAATATATATGTATATATAAATATATATGTATATATAAATATATATGTATATATAAATCATTATATATTTTACTCTTGATAAATCACTTAAATCATTTTAATACGGTATATTGCATTTTGATGTAAATCATGATTTTTTCATTCAAATTTAAATCGATTTAAATCACTTGATTTAACCCTTTCATTGCTAAATGCTCACAGCAAGTGTTAGGCATATTTGCTGGTGGCGCTAAATGCCCGCTGCGAGCTCCAGCCACACTCAAATCTCCCGCATATGAGAGTGTTCCAACACTAATTCTCACAACACATGATTGCCAATTGAGTGGGTGCTTCACTAAATTTAGTGGAAAATCATATCAGCCCAGCGCGGCAAATGTACGGACGAGTTACTGGTGGATGTTCTTGCCCAATATAGCGGCATTTTTGCATAGCTTCACCTATCACCGACTGATTCTTTGACCAAATAGTTGTAAATATTGCAGTTGGCAATACTCCCTTGCCAGAATCTGAAGGAGAGGTGTCTGCAGTTCTCTCAATATGGCTGATCATCCTGCATGCACCGACGTAAGTGTTAATATTCAACACTCCCTGAACGTGCATGTACGTTAGCAAGAGAGGCGTACATAACCGACTCCTATAGATCTGGACCATAGCTGGGCGTTATCGCGATAAGTTATCGCGATACTTTATCGCTGATAACAAAATTGGATTATCGACCATCTGCTACTTATTTAAATATATATCGGTATCTTCGTTACTTTTGTAACCAAACTAGCGATAATCGCTACTTTTTTTCCGCCTTTCAGGAAATTTTTTTTGTCTCCCTACTGCGCATGCGTGGCCCGGTGTTGTATGAAAAAAACTTCGGGGTATGAAATATCTTCGGTGATGAGATTTCATACTTGGGTCATGAAAATTAAAACACTAGGTTATTTTTTTTATGCTACTCAAAAATCAATATATCATAGAGAAAAATCATTTAACTTTGCCCCAAAATGATTATTCACTGCCTCAAATTTGATATTCCATATTCGTTTGTGAGCATGTCATGGTATTGAAGGCACCCGGTGTTGTGTTATTTGGTGTTCCATCGTCAACATCGTCAAAAGCTGGCGCTGTATTAAATGATGGTCTCGTGAAATGCATGCTCAGACTATTAGTAGACCTGTACAGTCTCACAATGCTTTTTACACATTAAGAGTTGTTGGAAGCTGAATCAAACACAGTACCACCATCCTCGCTGTTTCTAGAACGATGTACACTCTGTACATATAAATACAACTCGTACAGAGTGTCGTCCAGAAACAGCGAGATGGTGGTTGTACTATATGTCTGATTCAGCCTTCCAGCAACTCTAATTACGGTTTAAAAGCTTTGTGAGACTGTACAGGTCTACGCTTGCTGGTCTGAGCATGCACCGTTCACGAGAGACCAGTGTTTGTAAACAATTTTTGACGGTGGGGACGCCAAATAACACAACACCGGTTCAGGCATTTCTAGTATTAACGTCCATATGTACGTGTCAACGTGTGGTTTTCAGGTTTTGTAAGTTTCCTATAATACAGATAATGAAAATCTGAATTCATCAATGTTGTTCTATCTGAAATATCAATATAGTATCGTTTTCGCCTATCGGACTTATCGCTAGCTAGTATCGGAATTGTGGATTTATATCGGGTATCGGTTATCGGTTATTGCCTATATTTCTGTCTCTAGTTAACGAATATCGGTTATCGCCGTTAAGGTTTTTCATTACCAGTTAACGGTTATCAGGAATAAGGTTTTCTGTTATCGTGCCAAGCTATGATCTGGACCTCTTTCCAATGGTGTTTTTGGCTTTTAGCTGTGATGAATAGTTTTTGAGATACAGAGGTTAAAAGAGACCCCACATTGGGCTGCCTGACTGCGCCTGAGGGGATAGTCGCGTCCACACTGCGTGCAAGGAAAGGATTAAAGCATTTAATTTAAATCCAAACAACCCTGCCGAGAGGTCTTAGCCCCTTCACTATGACCGGGCCAAAATGGCGCCCCGCCCTGTATCTGGGCTGGCCGTGCAAATTTCAAACGTCGCTTCTGATTATAACAAGCTTTCAGCCATAATTTCAACATAATCATCAAGTATTATATATAAAAAACATGCAAAATTAAATGGTGCAAATAGAGAAACATAAATTATTTGATAATTTTGAGATGCAACCATAAATATACAGAGAAATTTGTGAGAGATTAGCATCTCTCTCTCTCTCTCTCTCACACACACACACACACACACACATAGATTATAATATAGATGGTTAGAAAGGAAAGGAAGGGTCGAGGAACAGCAAGTTGAAACTTGTTGAAGAGGTCTCTCTCTCTCTCTCTCTCTCTCTCTCTCTCTCTCACACAAACACACAAACACACACACACACACACACACACACACACACACGAAGGGATAGAAGGGAGAGGGAGAGAGATAGAGGAAAGGGGGGTAGGGAGAAAGAGGGAGCACGCATCTCTCTCTCTCTCTCTCTCTCTCTCTCTCTCTCTCTCTCACACACACACACACACACACGAAGGGATAGAAGGGAGAGGGAGAGAGATAGAGGAAAGGGGGGGAGGGAGAAAGAGGGAGAGCACGCATCTCTCTCTCTCTCTCTCTCTCTCACACACACACACACACACACACCCTGAAGGGGGGAGGTAGAAGGAAGGAAGGAAGGAAGGAAGGAAGGAAGGAAAAATGAAAGAGAACAGAGACAGTGGAGGGCAGGGTGTGCAGCTACCTGGGGAAAGCTTATGCCAGGGTGTGTACCCAGCAGGAAGACAATGGCAGGGGCTCACTCTAGAAAAGCTGACAGTGCCAGGGCATTTACCTACTACCAAGGGTGCCAGGTCAGAGGAGCAGGCTTCTTGGGATTTAAAGAAAAAGGAAATATACTGGATTGAAAATTACATACATACATTATATTTAAGAGTGAGGATGCTGGTTAACTCTTGCATAAGGGATTTGGACAGCACAGGGATGAAAGAGTGAAGATGCTGGTGAACTCTTGCATAAGGGATTTGGACAGCACAGGGATGAAAGAGTGAAGATGCTGGTTAACTCTTGCATAAGGGATTTGGACAGCACAGGGATGAAAGAGTGAAGATGCTGGTTAACTCTTGCATAAGGGATTTGGACAGCACAGGGATGAAAGAGTGAAGATGCTGGTGAACTCTTGCATAAGGGATTTAGACAGCACATGGATGAAAGAGTGAAGATGCTGGTGAACTCTTGCATAAGGGATTAGGACAGCACAGGGATGAAAGAGTGAAGATGCTGGTGAACTCTTGCATAAGGGATTTGGACAGCACAGGGATGAAAGAGTGAAGATGCTGGTGAACTCTTGCATAAGGGATTTAGACAGCACAGGGATGAAAGAGTGAAGATGCTGGTGAACTCTTGCATAAGGGATTTGGACAGCACAGGGATGACAGAGTGAAGATGCTGGTGAACTCTTGCATAAGGGATTTGGACAGCACAGAGATGAAAGAGTGAAGATGCTGGTGAACTCTTGCATAAGGGATTTGGACAGCAGAGGAATGAAAGAGTGAAGATGCTGGTGAACTCTTGCATAAGGGATTTGGACAGCACACGGATGAAAAAGTGAAGATGCTGGTAAACTCTTGCATAAGGGATTTGGACAGCACAGGGATGAAGAGTGGGAAAGGAAGAGAAGGAAAGAAAGGAAGGGAAAAAGGAAGGGAAAGGAAGGAAAGGAATGAAAGGAAGAGAAGGAAGATGGGAAAGGAAGAGAAGAAAAGGGAAGGAAGGAAGGAAAGGGAATGAAAGGAAGGAAAGGAAGAGAAGGAAAGGGAAGAGAAGGGAAGGGAAAGGAAGGGAAGGGAAGAGAAGGAAAGGGAAGGGAAGGAAAGGGAAGAAGGAAAGGGAAGGGAAGGAAAGGAAGAGAAGAGAAGAGTAGAGAAGAGAAGAGAAGGGAAGGAAAAGGAAAGGAAGGAAAGGGAAACGAAAGGAAGAGAACGGAAGGGAAGGGAAAAGGAAGGGAAGGGAAAGGAAGGAAGGAAAAAGGAAGGAGAAGGAAGAGAAGGAGGGGAAAGGAAGGAAGAAGGAAAGGGAAGGAAGAAAGGAAGAAAGGAAGGAAGGAAGGAAGGGAAAGGGAAAGGAAGAGAAGGAAAGGAAGGGAAGGAAAGAAAGGGAAGGAAGAGAAGAGAAGGGAAGGGAAGGGAGGGGAAAGGAAGAGAAAGGAAGGGAAGGGAAGGAAAAGGGAAGGGAAAGGAAGAGAAGGGAAGGAAGGAGGGAAGGAAGGAAGAGAAGGAAAAGGGAAGGAAGGGAAGGAAGGGATGAAAGGAAGGAAAGGAAGAGAAGGAAAGGGAAGGGATGGGAAAGGAAGAGAAGGAAAGGAAGGGGGAAGGGAAGAAAGGGAAGGGAAAGGAAGGGAAGGGATGGGAAAGGAAGAGAAGGAAAGGAAGGGAAGGAAGGGAAAGGAATGAAGGAAGGGAAAGGAAGTGAAGGGAAAGGAAGGGATGGGAAAGGAAGAGAAGGAAAGGAAAAGGAAGGAAGGAAAGGGAAATGAAAGGAAGGAAAGGAAGAAGGAAGAGAAGGGATGGGAAGGGAAGAGAAGGGAAGGGGAAGGGAAAGGGAATGAAAGGGAAGGGAAAGGAAGAGAAGGGATGGGAAAGGAAGAGAAGGAAAGGGAAGGGAAGGGAAGAGAAGGAAAGGGAAGGGAAGAGAAGTTAAGGGAAGGGAAGGGAAAGGGAAGGGAAGGAAAGGGAAGGAAGAGGAAGGAAAGGGAAGGAAGGAAGGAAAGGAATGAAAGGAAGGAAAGGAAGAGAAGGGATGGGAAAGGAAGAGAAGCAAAGGGAAGGGAAGGGAAGGGAAGGGACAGGAAAGGAAGAAACGGGAAAGGAAGGGAAGGAAAGGGAAGAAAAGAGAAGGATGGGAAAGGAAGAGAAGGAGAAGGAGAAGGAAAGGGAAGGAAGGAAGAAAGGAAGGAAAGGACAGGAAAGGAAGAGAAGGGAAGGGAAAGGAAGAGAAGGAAGGAAGGAAGGCAAAAGGAAAGGAAAAGGAATGAAAGGAAGGGAAAGGAAGGGGAATAAAGAAGTGAATGAAAGGTAAGGGAAAGAAGGAAGGATGGGGAAAAGGAAGAGAAGGATGGAAGGAAGAGAAGGATGGGAAAGGAAGAAAAGGAAAGGAAGGAAGGAAGGGAAGGAAAACAAGGAAAGGAAAGAAAGGGGACAGGAAGGAAGGAAGAAAGGAATGAAAGGGAAGGAAAGGAAGGAAGGATGGAAATAAGAGAAAAGGAAGGAAGGAAAGGGAATGAAAGGGAAGGGAAGGAAGAGAAGGGATGGAAAGGAAGAGAAGGGATGGTGTTAAAGAGAAGGAAAGGAAGGAAGGAAGGAAAAGGGATGAAAGAAGAGAAGGGAAGGGAGGGGAAGAGAATGAAAGGAATAAGGAAGGAAGGAAGGAAAGGAAATGAAATGAATAAAATGAAATGAAAAGAAATGAAATTGGGGAATGAAATGAAGAACAATAATGAAAGCGAATGAAAGGAAGGAAAGGAAGAGAAGGGATGGGGAAAGGAAGAAGGGGACGGGAAGGAGTGATAGTCAAGGGAAGGAAGGAAGGAAGGAAAGGGGAAAAGGAAGAAGGGATGGGAAAGGAAGAAGGAAAGGGAAGGAAGGGAATGAAAGGGAATGAAAGGGAAGAAGGGGAAGGGAAAGAAGAGAAGAAAAGGGAAGGAAGGAAAGGGAGGAAAAGGAAGAGAAGGGATGGAAAGAAATATGAAGGAAGGAAGAAAGAATGAAAGGGAAGGAAAGGAAGAGAAGGAAGGATGGAAAGAAGAGAAGGAAAGGGAAGGAATGAAAGGAGAAAGGGAAAGGAAGAGAAGGATGGAAGGATGGAAGAGAAGGAAAGGAAAGGAAGGAAGGAAAGGGAATGAAAGGGAAGGGAAAAGGAAGAGAAGGGATGGGAAGGAAAGGAAGAGAAGGCAAGGAAGGAAGGAAGGAAAGGGAATGAAAGGAAAGGAAAGGAAGGAGAAGGATGGGAAAGGAAGAGAAGGCAAGGAAGGAAAGGAAGGAAGGGAATGAAAAGGAAGGAAAGGAAGAGAAGGATGGAAAGGAAGAGAAGGCAAGGAAAGGGAAGGAAGAAAGGGAATGAAAGGGAAGGGAAGGGAGAGAAGGATGGGAAAGGAAGAGAAGGAAAGGGAAGGGAAGGAAAGGAATGAAAGGGGAAAGAAAGGAAGAGAAGGGATGGGAAAGGAAGAGAAGGAAAGGAAGGAAGAAAGGAAGGAAGGAAGGAAGAGAAGGATGGAAAGGAAGGGAAGGGAAAGGGAAGGGAAGAGAAGGGAAAGGAAAGGGAAGGAAGGGAAGGAAAGGGAAGCGAAGGGAAGGGAAGGGAAGCGAAGGAAAGGGAAGGGAAGGGAAGGGAGGATGGGAAAAGGAAGGGAAGGGAAGGGAAGGGAGAAGGAAGGAAAGGGAAGGATGAAAGGAAGAGAAGGAAAGGAATGAAAGGAAGGGAAAGGAAGAGAAGGGATAAGAAAGAGAAGGAAAGGAAGGGAAGGAAAGGAAAAGGAAGGAAAGGAAATGAAAGGAAGGAAAGGAAGAGAAGGGATGGAAAGGAAGAGAAGGAAAGGAAGGAAGGAAGGAAAGGAAGAAAGGAAGAAGGATGGGAAAAGGAAGAGAAGGGAAGGAAGGGAAGGGAAGAAAGGAAAGGAATGGGAAGGGAAGGAGAGGATATGAAGAGAAGGAAAGGAAATGAAGGGAAGGAGAGGAAGAAAGAAGGGGAAAGGAAGAGAAGGGATGGGAATGGAATAGAAGAAAAGGGAAGGGAAGGGAAGGGAAGGAAAGGGAATGAAAGGGAAGAGAAGGGAAATGAAAGGAAGAGAAGAAAAGGGAAGGGAAGGGAAGGAAAGGGAATGAAAGGGAAGGGAAAGGAAGAGAAGGGATGGGAAAGGAAGAGAAGGAAAAGGAAGGAAGGAAGGAAAGGGAATGAAAGGAAGGAAAGGAAGAGAAGGGATGGGAAAGGAAGAGAAGGAAAAGGAAGGAAGAATGAAAGGAATGAAAGGGAAGGGAAAGGAAGAGAAGGGATGGGAAAGGAAGAGAAGGAAAGGAAGGAAGGAAGGAAAGGAATGAAAGGAAGGGAAAGGAAGAGAAGGGATGGGAAAGGAAGAGAAGGGGAAGGAAGGGAAGAAAAGGGAATGAAAGGGAAGGAAAGGAAGAGAAGGGATGGGAAAGGAAGAGAAGGAAAGGAAGGGAAGGAAGGAATGGGAAGGAAAGGAAGGAAAGGAAGAGAAGGGATGGGAAAGGAAGAGAAGGAAAGGAAAGAAGAAGAAGGAAAGGAAGGGAAGGAAAGGGGAAAAGGGAAGGGAAAGGAAGAGAAGGGATGGGAAAGGAAGAGATGAAAGGAAGGAAGGAAGGAAGGAAGGAAGGAAGGAGAGAAATGAAAGGAAGGAAAGGAAAGGAAAGGAAAGGAAAGGAAGGAAAGGAAGAGAAGGAAGGGAAAGGAAAGAAGGGAAGGAAGGGAAAGGAACGAAAGGAAGGAAAGGAAGAGAAGGATGGGAAAGGAAGAGAAGGAAAAGGAAGGGAAGGAAGGAAAGGAATGAAAGGGAAGGGAAAGGAAGAGAAGGGATGGGAAAGGAAGAGATAAGGAAGGAAGGAAGGGAAAGGAATGAAAGGGAAGGGAAAGGAAGAGAGGATGGAAGGAAGAGAAGGAAAGGAAGGAAGGAAGGGGAAGGGAAAGGAAGAGAAGGATGGAAAGGAAGAGAAGGAAAGGGAAGGAAGGAAGGAAAGGGAATGATGAAAGGAAGGAAAGGAAGAGAAGGGATGGAAAGGAAGAGAAGGAAAGGGAAAGGAAGAGAAGGAAGGAAGGAAGAAGGAAGGAATGAAAAGGAAGGGAAAGAAAGGTAGAGAAGGAAGGGAAGGGGATGGGAAAGGAAGAGAAGGGAAGGGGAATGAAGGGAAGGAGAGAAGGGATGGGAAAGGAAGAGAAGGGAAGGAAGGAAAGGGAATGAAAGGAAGGAAAGGAAGAGAAGGATGGGGAAAAGGAAGAGGAAGGAAGGGAAAGGAAAGGAAAGGGAAAGGAAGAGAAGGATGGGAAAAGGAAGAGAAGGAAAGGGAAGGAAGGAAGGAAAGGAATGAAAGGAAGGGAAAGGAAGAGAAGGGATGAAAGGAAGAGAAGGATGGGAAAGGAAGAGAAGGAAAAGGAAGGAAGGAAGGAAAGGGAATGAAAGGAAGGAAAGGAAGAGAAGGGATGGAAAAGGAAGGAAGGAAGGAAAGGAATGAAAGGAAGGGAAAGGAAGAGAAGGGATGGGAAAGGAAGAGAAGGAAAAGGAAGGGAAGGAAGGAAGGGAAGGAAAAGGAAGGAAAGGAAGAGAAGGGATGGGAAAAGGAAGAGAAGGGAAGGGAAGGAAGGGAAGGAAAGGAATGAAAGGAAGGAAAGGAAGAGAAGGGATGGGAAAGGAAGAGAAGGAAAAGGAAGGGAAGGGAAGGAAAGGGAATGAAAGGGAAGGGAAAGGAAGAGAAGGGATGGGAAAGGAAGAGAAGGAAAGGGAAGGGAAGGAAAGGGAATGAAAGGGAAGGGAAAGGAAGAGAAGGGATGGGAAAGGAAGAGAAGGGAAAGGAAGAGAAGGGATGGGAAAGGAAGAAAAGGGATGGGAAAGGAAGAGAAGGAAAAGGAAGGGAAGGGAAGGAAAGGGAATGTAAGGGAAGGGAAAGGAAGAGAAGGGATGGGAAAGGAAGAGAAGGTATGGGAATGGAAGTGAAGGAAAGGGAATGAAAGGGAAGGGAAAGGAAGAGAAGGGATGGGAAAGGAAGAGACGGGAAGGGAAGGAAAAGGAAGGGAAGGGAAGGGAAGGGGAAGAGAGGGAGAGAATTCATATTTGAAAAGTTATATATATATATATATATATATATATATATATATATATATATATATATATATATATATATATATATATATATATATATATATATATATATATATATATATATATATATATATATATATATATATATATATATATATATATATATATATATATATATATATATATATATATATATATATATATATATATATATATATATATATATATATATATATATATATATATATATATATATATATATTTAAGTTAGGTGGTGACTGGGTGGTTAGCGTGCCGGCCCCACATTCACAGTGCTGTCCCTGATGTGGGTTTGAATCCGCCGCTAACCACGTGGGATTTTCCCGTCACCGCTGAGTGGCCTAAGTGTACCCACATGCTGTCCACCCATCAACCTGAACTCTAGAAGAAGCTGTGCAAGTGTAATCAAGAATGAGCTCCGGGGGGCAGCATGAGCCTATAACAATGGCGCCACTATAAACAATTGCCTGTGCCCTGACAGGCTCGGGCTGACCATCAGGCCCCTATGAAATAGCCTGCCTGTACTAGAGGCCACATGTAAAAAAATATATAAAAAAGTTGAAAGAGAGAGAGAGAGAGAGAGAGAGAGAGAGAGAGAGAGAGAGAGAGAGAGAGAGAGAGAGAGAGAGAGAGAGAGAGAGAGAGAGAGAGAGAGAGAGAGAGAGAGAGAGAGAGAGAGTAAAATAAATAAAATACATAATTCTGAACACACACACACACACACAGAAAAAGCTAAATAATAATATAATACCATACATTGACAGTCATTAACATTAATAAAACGGAAAAATTACTTAATAAAAATTGAGAAGGAAGGAAGGAGGGAAGAAAAAAAAAGGAAAATAAATAATATAAACACAAAATAAACCTATAGGTATAATGTCCACACACACACACACACACACATATATGAACACCATCAACACCACATCACCACCCACCTGTTATCATGGTGTGACGGCGCTCCACCTCCACCTCAACCTCCACTCCCCATGCCTGGCGGGGGGAGGCACATGTCTTGGGGCGGAGGACCCCGACCCCAAGCTGCCCATGTCACCCGCTTTAAATAATAATAATAATAATAATAATAATAATAATAATAATAATAATAATAATAATAATAATAATAATAATAATAATAATAATAATAATAATAATAATAATAATAATAATAATAATAATAATAATAATAAAAAGTTTATCTATCACCTCTGTCTCTCTCCTTGCCTTGCCTTTGAGAGCAGTTTAAGGGAAGGGAGGGGAAGGGGAGAGAAGGGGAGATGGAAAGGGAAGGGAAGGAAAAGGGAAGGAAAGGGAAGGGAAGGAAAGGAAAGGAAGAGAAGGGGAAGGAAGAGAAGGGAAGGAAAGAGAAAGGAAGAGAAGGGAAGGGAAGGAAAGGGAAGGGAAGGAAAGGGAAGGCAAAGGAAGATAAGAGAAGGGAAAGGAAGATAAGGGAAGGGAAGGGAAAGAAAGGGAAGGGAAAGGAAGAGAAGGGAAAGGAAGGGAAGGGAAAGGGAAGGAAAGGGAAGGGAAAGGGAAGGAAAGGGAAGAAATGGGAAGAAAAGGGAAGGGAATGAAAGGGAAGGAAAGGGAAGAAAAGGGAAGGGAAAGGAAGAGAAGGGAAGGGAAGGGTAAGGAAGAGAAGGGAAGGGAAGGAAAAGGGAAGAAAAGGGAAGGGAAAGGAAGAGAAGGGAAGGAAAGGGAAGAAAAGGAAGAAAAGGAAGGAAAGGAAGGGAAGGGAAGGAACGGGAAGGGAAAGGAAGAGAAAGGAAGAGAAGAAAGGAAGGAAGGGGAAGGAAAGGAAGAAAAGGAAGGGAAAGGAAGAGAAGGAAGGAAGGAAGGGAAGGAAAGGTAAGAAAAGGAAGGAAAGGAAGAGAAGGAAGGGAAGGAAGGAAGGAAAGGAAGAAAAGGGAAGGAAAGGAAGAGAAGGGAAGGAAGGAAGGGAAGGGAAAGGAAGAAAGGAAGGAAAGGAAGAGAAGGGAAGGGAAGGAAAGGGAAGGAAAGGAAAAAGGAAGGGAAGGGAAAGGAAGAGAAGGGGAAAGGGAAAGGAAGAGAAGGGGAAAGGAAGAGAAGGAAGGGAAAGGAAGAGAATGGAAGAAAAGAGAAGAGAAGGAAAGGGAAGGGAAAGGAAGAAAAGGGAAGGGAAGGAAAGGGAAAAGGAAGAAAGGAAGGAAAGGAAGAGAAGGGAAGAGAAAGGAAGGGAAAGGAAGAAAAGGAAGTAAAGGAAGGGAAGGGAAGGAAGAAAGGGAAGGGAAAGGAAGAGAATGGAAGGAAAGGAAGAAAAGGAAGGAAAGGAAGAGAAGGAAAGGGAAGGAAGGGAAGGAAAGGAAGAAAAGGAAGGGAAAGGAAGAGAAGGGAAGGGAAGGAAATGAAAGGAAGAGAAGGAAAGGGAAGAAAGGAAGAGAAGAGAAGGGAAAGGAAGGAAAGGGAAGGGAAGGAAAGGGAAGGGAAGGAAAGAGAAGAGAAGAGAAGGGAAGGAAAGGAAGAGAAGGGAAGGAAAGGAAGAGAAGAGAAGGGAAAGGAAGGGAAGGGAAGGGAAAGGAAGAGAAGGGAAAAGGAAGGAAAGGGAAGAAAAGGAGGGAAAGGAAGAGAAGGGAAGGAAAGGAAGAGAAGGAAGGGAAAGGAAGAGAAGGAAAGGGAAGGGAAAGGAAGAGAAGGGAAGGGAAGGGAAAGGAAGAGAAGGGAATGAAAGGGAAGGGAAAGGGAAGAAAAGGGAAGGGAAAGGAAGAGAAGGGAATGAAAGGGAAGGGAAAGGAAGAGAAGGGAATGAAAGGGAAGGGAAAGGAAGAGAAGGAAAGGGAAGGAAAGGGAAGGAAAGGAAGGAAAGGAAAGGAAGGAAAGGAAGAGGAAGGAAGGGAAGGAAGAAAAGGAAGGAAAGGAAGAGAAGGGAAGGAAAGGAAGAGAAGGAAGGGAAAGAAAGGAAGAAAAGGAAGGGCAAGGAAGAGAAGGGAAGGGAAGGGAAGGGAAGGGAAAGGAAGAGAAGGGAAGGGAAAGGAAGAGAAGGGAAAGGAAAGGGAAGGAAAGGGAAGAAAAGGGAAGGGAAAGGAAGAGAAGGGACAGGAAGGAAAGGGAAGGAAAGGGAAGAAAAGGGAAGGGAATGAAAGGGAAGGAAAAGGAAGAGACGGGAAGGGAAAGGGAAGGGAAAGGAAGAGAAGGGAAGGAAGGAAAGGGAAGGAAAGGGAAAGGAAAGAAAGGGAAGAGAAGGGAATGAAAGGGAAGGGAAAGGAAGAGAAGGGAAGGGAAGGGAAAGGGAAGGGAAAGGAAGAGAAGGGAAGGAAAGGGAAGGGAGAGAGGAGAGAAGGAAAGGAAGGGAAGGGAAGGAAAGGAAGAGAAGGGAAGGGAAGGAAAGGCAAGGAAAGGAAGAGAAGGGAAGGGAAGGAAGGAAAGGAAAGGAAGAGAAGGAAGAGAAGGAAGGGAAGGGAAAAGAAAGGAACGGGAAGGGAAAAGGAAGAATAGGGAAGGGAAAAGGAAGAATAAGGAAGGGAAGGAACGGAAGGAAAGGAAGAGAAGGAAGGAAGGGAAAGGAAGGAAAGGTAGGAAAGGAAGGGAAGGGAAGAGAAGGGAAGGGAAAGGAAGGAAAGGGAAGTGAAAGGAAAGGAAGAGAAGGGGAAGGAAGGAACGGGAAGGGAAGGGAAAGGAAGAGAAGGGAAAGGAAGGAAAGGGAAAGGAAGGAAAGGGAAGGGAAAGGAAGGGAAGGAAAGGGAAGAAAAGGGAAGGGGAAGGAAGAGAAGGGAAGGGAAGGGAAGGGAAGGAAAGGGAAGAAAAGGGAAGGGAAAGGAAGAGAAGGGAAGGGAAGGGAAAGGAAGAGAAGGGAAGGGAAAGGGAAGGGAAAAGAAGAGAAGGGAAAGGAAGAGAAGGGAAGGGAAGGGAAAGGAAGAGAAGGGAAGGAAAGGGAAGGGAAAGGGAAGGAAAGGGAAGAAAAGGGAAGGGAAAGGAAGAGAAGGGAAGGGAAGGGAAAGGGAAGGAAAGGGAAGGGAAAGGAAGAGAAGGGAAGGGAAGGAAAGGGAAGGGAAAGGGAAGGGAAAGGGAAGGAAAGGGAAGAAAAGGGAAGGGAAAGGAAGAGAAGGGAAGGGAAGGGAAGGAATGTAAAGGGAAAGGAAGGGAATGAGAAGAGAAGGGAAGGGTAAAGGAGGGAGAGAATTCATATTACTAACCCGTTGAGCCCCGGCAAAGTTGTATAATGGTGTAACACCCAGATCTATTAGAAACCTGAAGTTATAACACCTGAAGTACACTCTGTATAGCCATTTAGTGCCCAATAGAAGGGGACATGCTCCACGCGTCACCCAGCTGGTGGCGGGGAGGGAGGTGCGGCGTTGACCGGCCTCCGTCAGCAACACACACCAGGCAGTGGTTTATGCGTATAATACATGAGTGTTGTGTTAGGATGTTCCTGAATAGAGCATCATGTGTTTTAGCAACATAAAATTCAATATTATGTGAAACTTTGGGACAAAGATCTGCCGCGTGTTGGGTGTCAAGGTGCAGGTGGCCGGGCAGCCTTGTTGTGCCTGTATCACACACCTGTGCTATTTTTACTTTGAAACTAACTCCCAATAGGTGATAAAAAGGTATAGATAAGTGAGAAAGTAGTAGGCAAGTATATATTTACACACTTGTTATAACAGTGAACAACATTAGCATCCCTCTCGCTGTTAGTCACTCAGAGCTTCAGAAGTGTAGAAGTGTAGTCTATGAAACACTGGTCATAACACAGGCCACTCTTGACAGTAAGACCTTGTGTCTTTCCTTTGCTGCTCCCTACATGACTCCTTTGAAAAGGGTTCTTTTTGGTGGGGTTAGGAGGGATGAAGCGGGAGAAGTGTCGCTCAACCAAGCGAGGAGGTGCACCAACACCAGTCATCTGAGGCACTGACGATATACTCATCTGACCCTAACACCATATCTACTGCCTCAGCCAGAGAGAGAATTATCTTCTCCTGGCGGGGGCAGCGCGGGCAGTCAGCCACGTCTGTACGCACCCAGCACAAAGGCTGAAATGACGTCGCGCAAATGTTTCCTACTGTGAGTGACAAGTGAGGACTGGTACATAAGTTGTCAAGTAGTGTAAACTTGCCCTGTATCTTGACTCATAACGCGTGTCAATATTACAAACCTAAAACAATTTTGTACGGAGATAAAGGCTCGAGAACTTGCGATGGCTCAGAGCCGTCAGCGGGGCTGAGCGTTACACACATACGAGACGGCTCAGAGCCGTCAGTGGGGCTGGACGGGTTAAAAAAAAGTTATTAATATATAATTAGTTATGAGAGAGAGAGAGAGAGAGAGAGAGAGAGAGAGAGAGAGAGAGAGAGAGAGAGAGAGAGAGAGAGAGAGAGAGAGAGAGAGAGAGAGAGAGAGAGAGAGAGAGAGAGAGAGAGAGAGAGAGAGAGAGAGAGAGAGAGAGAGAGAATTAAAATAAATAAAATACATATATAATACACAATTCTGAACACACACACACACACAGAGAAAAAGAATAAATAATAATAATAATAATAATAATAATAATAATAATAATAATAATAATAATAATAATAATAACCAACATTGACATGGTCATTAACATTACTAAAAAGGAAAGATTAGATAATAAAAAATGAGAAGGAAGGAAGGAAAGGAAGGAAGGAAGGAGAAAAAGGAAGGAAGGAAAGAAGGAAGAAAAATAAATACCATAATATAAATAGAAAATAAATATATATATGTGTACTCTTACAACACCACCCACCTGTTATCATGGTGTGGCGGCTGTCCACCTCCACCACCACCACCACCACCACCGCCAACATAGCCCCAGCAGCTCCACCATGCCTGGCGGGGGCGGGTGCATGTCCTGGTCATTTCCTTGGGGCGGAGGACCCCGCGCGGCGACCCCAAGCTGGCGCATGTCGAAGTCACTCGCTGAAAATAATAATAATAATAATAATGATAATAATAATAATAATAGTAATAATAACAGTAATAATCAGGTCCTAAAAAATCAGTAGTGCGGTAGTTTTTCCGGAGTAGTGTGGTTGTGGTAGTGCGGTACCATTTTTTCTTTCCCAGTGCGGTAGCGGTAGTCAAAATAAAAAATACTTGAGTGTGGCCTGACTGACGCTAAATAGTCTGAGGATGACCTCTGCACTCCTGTTGGTTACCGTCCTGTTAATAAAGCCTAATACCCTGTTAGCCCTATTCCTTGCACTAATACATTGCTTCCTTAGTTTTAGGTCAGAGTTCACTAACACTCCCAACACTCTGACCTGCCCATCGCTGTGGAGTCTAAACTATACCCGTGTAATGGGTTGCGTGTTCCTACACTAAGTACGCTACACTTGGTGATGTTAAAATTCATCTGCCATTTCTCTGATCAAGCTGACAGTTTGTTGAGATCCTCCTGCAGTGCTCTAGCATCCTCCCCACCCTAATAGTGTGTCCTATTTTGGTGTCATCTGCAAATTTACCTATGTCACTAGTTATCCCATTGTCTAACAGTGAACAGTGAGTTAAAATCTAGGATTAATGAAGTCAAGCAGAAAGTTGGGGAGGAAGTCAAGAGTGTGATTAATGATGCAGTGGAAAACAAAATAGTTGATATAACAGTGGACACAAGGAACAAAGTGAGTGCAGAGGTGAAGGAAGATTTGGCAAAATCCTACAGGGATTTACATAGACATAGATTTACATAGAAAATCAGACCACACAGACCCCATGGTCCAGACTTGGTGGTCTGTCCTTAAACCCAAGTGATTTTACATTAATCAGAAGACTCCAAAACGTTGCATTTCTACTCTAGTTGATATTAAGTTGAAGGAAGTGACGGTCGAGCTTATTTTTGAAGGAGTCAATCGTGTTACACTGGACCACTGATGGTGGAAGCTTATTCCATTCTCGCACTATAACGTTGGTGAAGAGAAATTTGGTGCAGTCTGAATTTACTTGTCTACATCTGAGTTTTACGCCATTGTTCCTCGTGCGCAAAGTGTCATCGATCATAAACAATGTTGATCTGTCTACATTCGTGAAACCATTAAGTATTTTAAAACATTCGATCAGTTTTCCTCGGAGGCGACGTTTCTCAAGAGAGAACATGTTATGGGTAGAAAGCCTTTCTTCGTAGGATTTGTTGCGCAAGGAAGGGATCATTTCGCTGCGACGCTGAACACCTTCTAATTTAGCAATTTCCTTTGCATGGTGGGGAGACCAAAACTGTACCGCATATTCCAAGTGGGGTCTGACTAAACTGTTGTAGAGCTGGAGTATTACATCTTTATTCTTGAATACAAAGTTTCTTTTAATGAAGCCCAACATTCTGTTCGCTTTATTTGCTGCATCGATGCATTGCTGTGAGAATTTGAGGTTTGACGCGATTTTGACCCCAAGTCCTTGACGCATTGAACGCTTTGAGTTTAACGCCAAGCATTTCGTATTCGAACTTTATTCCTCATTCCAATTTGAAGGACCTGGCACTTGTTCACGTTAAAGGGCATCTCCATTTATCCGACCAAGTTGAAATTTTGTGCAAATCCTCTTGGAGGCTTTGCCTGTCTTCGCCAGTGAGAACCGAGTTACCAATCTTTGTGTCGCCTGCAAATTTACTAATGCGGTTAGTGAGTCCAACATCAACGGCGTTGATGTAAATAATGAAGAGCACTGGGCCAAGGACCGAGCCCTGAGGGACGCCACTAGTGACAGGCGCCCACTCTGAGTTAAATCCGTCAATCACTACTCTTTGTTGTCTGGTGGTCAACCAATTCGCGATCCATTGGTTTACTTGACCGTCAATACCTATTTGCTTTAATTTGTAAAGTAATTTATGATGCGGGACTTTATCAAACGCTTTCTGGAAGTCAAGATAGACTACGTCCAGTGATTTGGTTACGTCATAAACAGTGAAGAGGTCGTTATAAAAGGTTAATAGGTTTGATAGGCAGGATCTTTTGTTTCGGAAGCCATGTTGTGAGTCCCCAATCAATGAGTGGCTTTCAAGGTAACTCACAATTTTGTCTCTAATTATGCCCTCAAGTAGCTTACCAACAACCGAAGTTAGATTAATGGGCCTGTAATTACCTGGTACTTTTTTGTCTCCTTTCTTAAAAATCGGTGTCACGTTAGCCTTTTTCCAATCTGAAGGGACGATGCCTTGTCGCAAGGACATATTGAATACGGTTGTGAGGGAGGAGAGTATTTCGCTCTTTGTTTCTTTCAGCAGAGTTGGATATACTTTGTCAGGTCCAGGACTTTTATTTGTTTTAAGTGATTTGAGGGCTTTAAGGACTTCATCGGGTTTTATTTCAAAGTTAGACAATGCATGCTCGGGATTTACATTAGTACTGGTGTTGGTGGTGGTGGCGGGAGGACTGTTATTATTAAACACCGAGGAAAAGTAATTGTTTAATAGGTTTGCAACGTGTTGGCTGTCAGTCACTAGTGCACCGTCGCTGTTTGTTAAAGGTCCAATTCCACTTCTGATCGCCTTTCTGTTGTTTATGTAACTGAAGAAGGATTTTGGATTATTTTTACAGTTGGCTGCAATATTTTCTTCATATCTACGCTTTGCCTGACGCACTAGTCTGTTAACTCGTCGCCTGGCATCATTGTAAAGTCTAATGTTTTCGGGCGTGCTTTGCTCTTTCTTTAACCTGTAAGACAATTTTCTCTCCTTGACTGAATGTTTAATTTCGCTATTAAACCAAGGTGGACTTTTATTAGTGTTAATTCGCTTCTCGCACAAGGGGACAAATGTGTCCTGCTGAGTGAGTAAGTGATTTTTAAAGCTTAGCCAGGCATCCTCTACATTGCCGTCATCTGATAGTTGCATATCTATTAGTTTTCGTCGGCTTTCTACGAAGTTGGCTCTTTTAAAATTGGGCACCTTAACTTTATTTTCAGTCACCGATGTTTGAGCTCTAATGTCAACGCGCACTAGTTTATGATCGCAGGAACCGAGGTGTTCTCCTACCGTGACATTACTGACTAGGTTATCTTGGGTCGCTATAACAAGGTCAAGTATGTTATTTTGTCGAGTTGGTTCAGAAACCATTTGGCTTAGATAATTTTTCTCTAGAAATTTGATCATTCTGTGGGACTCACCTTCTGTACCCGACAGTGTCGCCCAGTCGATATGGGGGAGGTTAAAGTCTCCTAGTATCAGTGAGTCGCTGTTATTAAGTGACTGCCTTAAGACGCTGTACATTTCAAGATCGGCATCGAGTGATTGCCCCGGAGGCCTGTAAGTGACAGATATATTTAAATTGACTTTTGCAGTGTTTACTCGCACGCACAAATGTTCAACGTTACTGTTTCTTGGTGTTTTGTCAGTGGGTTGCAAGTAGCTTTTGACAAAAAGGGCGACACCACCCCCTCTACGGTTTACACGATCATTGTTGAAGAATCTGTAGCCATCTATGTTGTATTCGGAACTTAAATCAAAATTAGTGGTGTCGATAAATGTTTCGGTTATAGCAATTACGTCAAAGTTTTCTGTCAGAGCAAGACATCGCAGTTCATCAAACTTGTTTCTTAGGCTACGCGCATTGAAACTAAGGACACTTAGGTTATCTTGAAGCTTGGTAATAGAGGTGGTGGTACTGGAGGGTTCAATGTTACGAGTCTGTTGTGGTGTATGGTGTCTATTTACACGGGCGGGATGGAAGGACGTGGCTGAGAGTCGTTTTTTGTTGTTCGGGGAGAGGCACCAAAGGTTTGCAGTGGGTCTAGTACAGAAGAAGCTAGGTACTGCTTTTGGGCTCCTCAATGCTCATAAAGAACTGTTGGATAAAAGTACCAGTCAAGTACAAAATAGATTAGACAGGAAAAACAACAATGTCTTGTATGGTAGTATCCCAGAGAAGGTGAAAGAGGGCATGAACTTGGCAATTAGGTCTGAAAAAATTGAGCATGACAAGCTAATTTTCATAGAATTATGCAGTGAAATGGGCTGGACATGTTTCAACAGTAATATTGAGGAGATAAGACGAATTGGAAGATACAAGGGAGAAACAGAACAGAGTAGCCTACCAAGGCTCATAGTGGTGACTCTGAGAGGATCCTCGAAAGAACAGAGAAACTTGTTCAGGCTGAAAGATGCCAAAGTGAAATATTTAGGAAGGTTGATGTGTCTCATGATATGACCATTGAGGAAAGGAAAAGAGAGAAGGAACTCAGAACAAATGCCGGAAAGAAAAATGGCGAGATAATGGGAAAGTACAATGTAGTAATATGTCCCTGGAACCGGTATATACTGAAGGTAAGGAAGGAGAAAGAGGAACCACAAGCATAATCCAAAATAAAATATGTACATCTGGGTCAAGTAAAAAAAACTTTCATGTGTTATTTTGTAATGTCGATGTATTAACCATAGCTGGGCACGATAACATAAAACCTTATTCCTGATAACCAATAACCGATAATGAAAAAACTTATTGGTGATAACCGATATTCGTTAACTGGAGACACAAATATAGGCGATAACCGATACCCGATATAAATCCACAATTACGATACTAGCTAGCGATAAGTCCGATAGGCGAAAACAATACTATATTGATATTTCAAATAGAAAAACATAGATGAATTCAAATTTTCATTATCTGTATTTTAGAAAACTTACAAAACCTGAAAACCACACGTTGACACGTAGCCTACATATGGACGGTAATACTAGGAACGCCTGAACCGGTGTTGTGTTATTTGGCGTCCCCACCGTCAAAAGCTGGCGCTTGTGTTTACAAACGCTGGTCTGTCGTGAACTGCGCACGCTCAGACCAGCAAGCGTCGACCTGTACAGTCTCACAAAGCTTTTTAACCGTAATTAAAAGTTGGTGTAAGGCTGAATCAGACATAGAGTACCATTATCATCATCCTCGCTGCTTCTAGAACGACACTCTGTACGAGTTGTATTTATATGTACAGAGTGTCGTTCTAGAAACAGCGAGGATGGTGGTACTGTATGTCTGATTTAGCCTTCCAGAAACTACTCTTAATGTGTTAAGAAGCTTTGTGAGACTGTACAGGGCTACGATTACTTTTTTTTTTTACGTCTTACGCCTATGGTGCCGGTAGGCTTGCTTGAGGGGCCTGGATGGTAGTCGGCCCCAGCCTGTATTGGCGCAGGCAGGTGTTTTATAGTGGCGCCATCTTCTCTTGTCTCATGCTGCCCCCCGGAACTCGTTCTTGAATCAGGACAGCATGTGGGTAGTTTTAAGTCACTCGGCGGTGACAGAAAAATCCGAGGGGGTAGCATGGGGATTCGAACTCGCGTCGTACATCACGCAATGAATGTGGGCCCAGCACGCTACCACTAAGCCACCGCCTACCCTGGTCTGAATATGAGCAGTTCACGAGAGACCAGTGTTTGTAAACATGACGATGGGACACCAAATAAGACAACACTGAGTGCCTTCAATGCCATGGCATGCTCACAAATGAATAAGGAATATCAAATTTGAGGCAGTGAATAATCATTTGGGGGTCAAAGTTAAATGAGTTTTCTCTTTGATATAGTGATTTTTGAGTATAACATAAAAAATAACCTAGTGTTTCAATGTTAGCGGATGGCCGATAACCCGATTTTGTTATTAGTGATAAAGTATCGCGATAACTTATCGCGATAACGCCCAGCTATGGTATTAACTAATGATAAGAACTGAGAGCAAAAGTTGAAGATTTACAGACTCATGTTTTACAGGAAGTCAAACCAAAAAATCATCGGTTTCATAGGGCCATTGCGGAGTATAACTTTGAAGGGTATGAGAGCATTAGAAAAAATCTAGCACATGAGGAAGAGGACTGTTACTAGTATACATAAATAAGGATATGACATTATGAAAGAGGAAGCTTGCGAGTACACAGCAGTTAAGATCAAATGTAAAAATGAGGAACTATTGTTTGCGTCTATTTATAGGAGCCCAAGCAGTGATCATGAAAATAACGAGAAATACTGAAGTTACTACAAGAAACCAGTGAATACAGTGCAAGGCACTAGTGTTGGAGATTTCAACTTGCCTAATATAGAATGGGGACACTTAACATGCAAATCTGGGGAGGAGGATAGCCTGAGCCTGCTGAATCTCCTAGAAAAGGTACGGGATTGTTTTTACACTCAGCACATATCACCAGGTTCAGAGGGACCTGTGCTGGAAACATATTAGATCTGGTAATGATGATAAGTTAAGGGATAACACTTGGGACCATGGATGTGTTAGTTTTAAATGTGATATAAAATCACAGGACAGGAAGTGCAAAAGTAAAATTAATCTTTATGAAAAAGTGGATTTTGATAAATTAAAAGGATTGTTAGCAATTGACTGGGATGTATACCTTGATGCTCATGACATATGTCATTAAATAGATATTTCTTAACTGTATTTACTAAAGAAAGATTAGATGATATACCTCAGGGAGAATAGATTTACAGAGGAGAAGAGGTAGAAGAATTAACCGACATCAACATAAGTAGGGAGCTCGTGATTAGACAGATAGATAGACTTAAAGTCACTAAGGCGCCAGGGCCAGATGAACTTTTCCCCAGGGTAATAAAGGAATGTGAAACTGAAATAAGTGGGCAGTTAACAGAAGTATTTAGGAAGTCACTGGACACAGGGGTGGTGCCTGTTTCATGGAGGCAGGCACACGTTATTCCAATATTTAAGAAGGGAGACAAATCTTCTATGGAGAACTATAGGCCGATTAGTTTGACGTCAGTTATAGGTAAAATGATTGAGTCAATAATAGCTGATAGTATTAGGGACCATATTGACAGACATAATTTAATTCACGACTCACAGCATGGGTTTATTAAAGGAAAGTCGTGTCTCACTAATCTTACAGGTAACTCTCGATTTACGCGAGTTTGGTTTACGCGTTTTTGAAATAACGCGGGGTCCAAAAAAAAAAAAAAAAAAAAAAAATGTATTTACACGTTTTTTCCACTTATACGCGATATTTTATGGAGTGGCCACCAGATGTCTCACGCAACTGGACTCACATAGCGCCGCGGCCACACAGCAGAGCTCAGTTCTTCCCGCGCGCCACTTGAACAACAATACAGTACCCACGCTGCCACGCTACTCAACAATAGGGGTTGGCAGTTACCGGTACTAACGGTACTACTATGCATTTCAGCGGTGGACAAACGGTGTTTTTTGCAGATATCTCCTAAACGAATCGTTGGATGAGTATGATATTTCAACACACTACCTTGAACATCCGTTCGTAATTTTTGGTTAACATACCACATTGCTATATATGTTATGTGAGGAGTTTACTCGTGAAAAATAACACAAAGCCGACGAGTCATGTTCACGCATTCGAATGAAAGTGTGCCCCCCCCCCACACACCCACCCAACCCATTCCTAACTACTACTACGCCTCTGCCTCGAAGTCCCCCGCCTCTTTATCCCTCCTCCTCTTCCTTGCTTCTCGCCTCCCTCACTCCTGTGCCCCTCCCTACTTCTCCCACTACTGTATTTATACGCTGTCCTGCATCCACGGGGGCAACGTGACAACATTACTGCTAATGGGTGCGCCTCGGTACTGAATGATATATAGCCTGGCTCGGTTTGTCGAGGGTTGCACCTCAGACCTCGGATAGAGGGAGGAGATACGGGTTAGATACGTTGCTTATTATCAAGCTATACGGCCATTAACAGCGGAATTAGCTATTGCTTTAACGGTCGTTTGACCCAGTCTGGTTTTCATGTCCACATATACCAGCAATTGTATTAGATAATATTATTAATGTATGATATGTATGTACATACTGACGTATGTAACTATTATACCTATACGTATGTAATTACAATAGGGAAAAAAAATCACAGGTGGAAGGTTGATGGTGTGAGTAGGGGGAAGAGGTCATGTGATACTGGGGTAGAGAAGGAGTGGTCTGGGGGTTCTTCAGGGTGGTGGTGGTGGTGGTGGAGGGGTTAGACGAGTACCCCACACTCGTCCGATTCTGTGTAACACCTTTGATATGATGACTGGATTAGGCGTAATATCACTCAGTAAACTCCTCACATAACACATATAGCAATATGGTATGTTAACCAAAAATTACGAACGGATGTTCAAGGTAGTGTGCTGAAATATCATACTCATCCAACGATTAGTTTAGGAGATATCTGCAAAAAACACCGTTTGTCCACCGCTGAAATGCATAGTAGCTATATGGTAGGTACAGTACTGGTACCAGTCTGCTCGGTACCGGTACCAATACTAGCTAGCCACTCATGGTGTCCCTCATTTCTTCCTCACACGAGTGAGGCTGAGAGCCTGAGACTGAGTGCCTGAGTGGATATCTCGGTGATATGGATACTCTCTCTCTCTCTCTCTCTCTCTCTCTCCACTGAATGAAGTGAATAAGCATATTATTCCCACTATCACTCGTAGGTTATGACAGAGAACTAGGCAAGACACAATTCACACGTTTCTGGTGACACGCGCCATGCAGCTGTTTGTTGTATGGGTGTGGTTGTATGGTTTGTAAACAATGCAAATGGCGGCCTGGCTGGTATTGCGCGAAATATCTCCTCGTACAAGACTCGTGATGTAGTTTCTGATATCATATTTACCCCATTATTCTCACTAATATTAATAATTAATAATGAACACATGGATATTTTTTTTCAATATGATTTTTTATGTAGCTTGTACTGCTCCTTAAGGGGCTCTCACACATTCCCGGTCCCGGTCGCGACCGTCCCCGATGACTCCCGATAAGCCGATCGGGGCCTGACCGCCGACAAAATAGGCAATAATCCCCGGACCGGCTTACACCGTAGACCGCGACCATATACGATTTTCGATTTCTCCGACCGGCGACTGCAGCAGGTCAGTCGGTAGACCGCCGACCTACGGCAGACCGCCGGTCTACCGGCGGCAGACCTGCTGCACATCGACGAGCAAACACTTTCTTTGCATTTTCATATATTTATAATTACCTCATAAACAGCTTCATACCTAAATTCATTCGTGTGCATAAAACTCTCTCTCTCTCTCTCTCTCTCTCTCTCTCTCTCTCCTTTCACCCATTCCTCTTCCTCCTTTTTTTCATCTCTTTCACCCTCTCCCCTTCCTCACTCTCCTCCATCCCTCCCTTTCTCTTCACTCCTCTCTCTTCCTCACTCCTCCCACCTGTTCCTCCTTCCATTCCATTCTTTTCTCTCTCTCTCTATCTATCTCTCTCTATATATATATATATATATATATATATATATATATATATATATATATATATATATATATATATATATATATATATATATATATATATATATATATATATTTTTTTTTTCTCTCTCTCTTTCACCCATTCCTCTTCCTCCTTTATCGCATCTCCCTCTCTCTCTTCATCCCTCGCTCCTACCTGTCCCTCTTCGTTTTCCTCCTTCCTCCCTCGCTAATCCCCAGGTCAGACACAGGTGTTCACTCGCGGTCGACCGCCGGTCTGCCGTGGGTGTCGGCGGCTGACCGCCGGTTGACCGCTGAAAAATACGGTATTTATTTTTCGACAGAAACCTACCTCTTGTTTGATTTACATTGTTTTTGATTTACGCGAACTCTCCAAGAACGCAATACTCGCGTAAATCGAGAGTTACCTGTATATCCTTTTACAATAGAGTATACGAGGCAGCTGACAATGATGAGAGCTATGATGTGGTTTATCTTGATTTTAGTAAGGCCTTCGATAAGGTACCTCACCAGACTGTTAAATAAAGTCAGGGCTCATGGGATAAGAGGGAAGGTATTTGATTGGATTAAGGCGTGGATCAGCGACAGGAAACAGAGGGTTACCATTAACGGTAAAAAATCAAAATGGGGTAATGTTACCAGTGGGGTTCCTCAAGGTTCAGTTTTAGGCCCGCTTCTATTCATTATCTACACCAATGACATAGACAATGGGATAACTAGTGACATAGGTAAATTTGCAGATGACACCAAAATAAGACGCACTATTAGGACAGGGGAGGATGCTAGAGCACTGCAGGAGGATCTCAACAAACTGTCAGCTTGGTCAGAGAAATGGCAGATGAATTTTAACATCACCAAGTGTAGCGTACTTAGTGTAGGAACATGCAACCCATTACACGGGTATAGTTTAGACTCCACAGCGATAGGCAGGTCTGAGTGTGAAAGGGATTTGGGAGTGTTAGTGAACTCTGACCTAAAACTAAGGAAGCAATGTATTAGTGCAAGGAATAAGGCTAACAGGGTATTAGGCTTTATTAACAGGACGGTAACCAACAGGAGTGCAGAGGTCATCCTCAGACTCTATTTAGCATTAGTTAGGCCACACTTAGATTATGCTGTCCAGTTTTGGAGCCCACACTACAGAATGGACATCAACTTGCTAGAGTCAGTTCAGAGGAGGATGACCAAGATGATTCAGGGGCTGAGGAACCTCCCATATCAAAATAGGCTGAAACATCTAAACTTACATTCACTAGAAAGACGAAGAGTGCGGGGAGATCTGATAGAAGTATTCAAATAGGTCAAGGGTTACAACAAAGGCGATATAAGTGAAGTACTGAGAATTAGCCAGCAGGATAGAACTCGCAGTAATGGATTTAAATTAGAAAAGTATAGATTTAAGAGAGATATAGGCAAGCATTGGTTTAGTAATAGGGTGGTGCGGGAATGGAATAGACTCAGCAATCACATAGTTAGTGCAGGGACGATAGCTTGTTTTAAGAGAAGACTGGATAGCTACATGGACGAGGACGACAGGTGGCAGTGAGGTGTGGGTGCAGTAAGGTGACGGGGTACTGGATGCGTGCCTAGTACCGCCAGTATGACAAGGATCAAGCCTCTACCTGTAACCCCTGTAACTACACCTCACCCATCGTGAGTAGTGGGGGGGATTCTGGAGCTGCCCTGTGTAGGCCACCTGGCCTCTTGCAGTTTCCCTATGTTCTTCTTATGTTCTTATGTGGAGGAGATTTAAGCTGAAGTTACTAGAGGCTGTCAAGTATGTATTCCTCACAGGGAATTCAGAGGTAAAGACACAGGAGACCATAAAGAAGGCCATAAGGATTGCAGGGTGGATACTGAGAACCTTCTACTCCCGGGAAAAGGACTGCCTCATGACTCTGTGGAGAGCACTAGTCCAGTCCATTTTGGACTACTGCAGTCAGCTGTGGTCCCTCCACAAGGCCACGGACATATAAGCCCTTGAATCAGTCCAACGGTCTTACACAAGGCAGATTCAAGGGATGAAAGAGCTCTCCTACTGGGAGCGACTGAAAAGGCTAGGCCTATACTCCCAACAAAGACGGAGAGAGAGAGGTACTCCATTCAATACATTTGGAAAATAATTGAAGGGAGAGTTCCTAACCCTTCCACCACCAACAAAGTGGAGGCCTACACCAACGAGAGGATAGGACGGAAATGCCTCAGGAGAGCCACACCAACCCATGCACCAGCATGTCTAAAGTCCCTCCTCTCTGCCAGCCTACCATACAGTGGCCCCAAGACCTTTAACAGCCTCCCCAAAACAATAAGAAACATCACTGGCTGCTCTGTAGAGAAGTTCAAGTCCCAGCTGGACAAGTACCAGCGGACGGTCCCGGACGAGCCGCCAGTCCCAGGCTACACCGCACTCTGCAGAGCACCAACCAACTCATTAGCGGACCACGTTACCCTTCAGCTTAGGGATGCTGGGACCGGCAGCAGCGGTAGGCCACTATGGCTCAGAGGAGTTTTCCTCCAAACTATATCAAGTATCAAGTAAGTACACACCGCATAGGCCTATAGATGGGGGAGGCCTAGGTAGGGGGGGCGCTGGGCCCTCTACAACGCCTTCTGCAGCTACTCCGCGGTGTTAACGATGAATTGCAATCAATGAGTAAGATTTGGCAATAGGCGCGTCTTTCTGATTTGTTGTGTTGATGTTCGGGGTGTTAGCCTTTGCAACGGCCCCCCTGATTTTCTTTATTTCGTGACTTTCTTTTCTTGTCTTCTTTTGTATTCTTGGTGCTTGTTCCTTTTTTTTTCAAAATTAACTCAGAGCTTTTTTCAATAATTCTTTATCAATGGTGTCACTGAAGAGGAGTTCTCCCAGCCAATTTTCTTTATAAGGCTGATCAGATACCGTGAATTGAAATATTTATTGTTGTTAAATACAACCAAGGGGAATGGCTGTCTTGCAGACAAACCCCTGACTAGGCGTTACAAAAAAAAAAAAATCTCCATTGTAAAAAAATAAAAACACATGTTGAGGTTTGTTAACAGAAAAAGGAGTTAGAATGTAAATACTGATAATATTCCTGAGTAGGTACACATGCAATTACCTAAATTACCACCTGAGAGCAAACTTTGGGTACTCTTTAACAAATGAAAAAGTGTCTTTGCAGGAATACTATAGTTGTAATCGGAGCTAGGATTGGAATAAGATACTTCGCAATATTATAATTAAATGTTCCTATGGCAGATAAAATTGGTCTGAGGGCAACCATCCTTGTGGACTTTTGGTATTCCATCCATTATGCTGGTTTGGAACCGTTGGGCCGTAGTCTAGAGTATCTTTATTGATAATATCTTCTTTTAGTAGATTTCGCAACAGCCTGTGTGATTTGTCTTCCAATTTTAAGAGTTCATGAAATAGATCATTAGTAACATGCGTGAATTTATTGCAATCCGATAGAATGTTACCCATTTTAGTAATAATAATCTCTGTAGAGTAAAACTACGCCATAACCTTTATCTGGCGTTGTCACGATGAGGGAAGACTTTTTAATGCTGAGGGTTTTCAAAGTAGTTCTCGTCCTTAGTAAGGTTGTGAATGGTCGTGTTTAGATTTCTTCCATAGGACTCAAACGCAGTTTGTTTTAAGTTACTTTTGAAGTATTCAAAGTTTCCTTCATCTTTTTTTATGCAGTCTTGTGTGGCTATGTTTTAAAGTTTCTCAAAATCAAGGAAATGATTAACGAATTTAGGCCGCGCGTCAATGGCCTTCAGAATCACGCTTATTTAGATGAAGAGTTAACACATGCTCATGGTAAAGTTTATACACCTGTTCCAGGTAATGTTTGAAGATTCACAAACCAGCTAAATTAAGACCTGCAACAGTCCATTACCTGGCTATTAAATGTGGTGCAGCACTTCAGTGGTGGAAATACAAACCTTACCTTTCAAGACCTTCATCAGTCCATTACCTGACATTTAATGAGGTGCAGAGCTTCAAGATTCTCTATTCGTTTCTCTTTGCATTTTTTCCCCTTTCCAATCTCCCTTTCTCTCTTACTGGCTCCCATTCCCTTTCCATCCCCAACATTCCCTTACAAATACCACAAGATAAACACCCCATTATCTATCACAGAGGCAGAGAAAGGCATGGGAGTGTTACGTTACCAGGCTACCAGTGAAGGCCAAATACGTGCCAACCACAGCGGACGGGTTAATGTGGTGCAGCGCTGAGGTAAATTCTTCTCATTCAACCCTTGCTTTTGTTAGGCAACCAAATACTTCCTGATACTATTTAAACACACAAGCCAGTGGTGACAACACACTAACCTTCAGCTCCGAGATCCCCACAAGCAGGCAGACATTTGTAGGTATTTTTATAGTGGCGCCAGTTACGTTGTTCATTTAGATAGAAAATAATGTTAATCTAAAGTAGCCACAGGTAGATATATCATACAGTAAAAAAACAATGATAAAATAGAATAAAGGGAAGTAAAATATTAATACCCACTGAATTAAATGGGTATAGACACCTGGGTATATTTTGTAAGACTTTGGGAGAGGTCATAATTGGTACAAGGCTTTGGGAGAGGTTGTTGAGTTACCATCATACAAATATATTCCCCAGTACGTAATGCTTAAATATTTTTCACAGTACGACACTAAGTACGTACGTAACAATATATTCCCTAGTATGTATAATATAACACTTAAATATATTCCCTGGTACGTAAAACACTTAATATATTTCCCAGTACGTAACAAATATATTCCCAAGTATGTAACACTTCAGTATATTCCCAAGTGCATAACACTTAAATATATTCCCCAGTACGTAACACAAATACATTCCACAGTACGTGTAAAACTTAAATATATTCCCCATTATGTAACACAAATATATTCCCCAGTACATAACACTCGTGTAGTCCCCAGTACGTAACAAATATATTCCCCATTACGTAATACAAATATATCCCCCAGTATGTAACATTTCAATATATTCCCCAGTACATAATAAATATATCCCCCAGTATGTAACATTTCAATATATTCCCCAGTACATAATAAATATATCCCCCAGTATGTAACACTTCAATATATTCCCCAGGCATACTGGTTGTTAAGGTTCCATTAAGACATTGGTAGAGGTTGTTAAGTATGGCATTAGTAAAGGTTGATTGGCAAGGTTTTCATTGTATTGGTAGCGTTTCCATGGATTGTTTTAAGTGTGGTGATAGTTCGACAAAGCTTTTGCAACATGAAAAAAAATCTCGAGAACCCAACTCCTCTCTCTGGTGGAGCGCATTTGCAAGCGGAAGGTGTTGCTGACCAGTTTACACAACGCAGAGGACACAGAGACAAACACACCAGACGCAGACATTGGCCCGGCAGAGACTACAGTAAATAATTTAATCAACTCGTTTTTTCCCAACCCGACCGCTGATGACTGGGAATGAAGGCAAACACTTCATTCAACTTTCTCTTTCTTATAATGTATATTTGTTTATTCAGTAAAGATCTCAACCTTGTGTTCTCATGTAGTAGATATAGGGATACCATTTGAGCTCCAACAATGGATTTGTGGGCAGCAGGAACTATCATCCTGTGCATCTAGGGGAATGTTGCCCATGCATGCCCATATGGTTACCACATGGGGCCCACTCTGCCCACCTGGGCCCCACACAGATACCCTTTTGCATCCCCCATCTGGGGTCCGTGTGGGCAAATGTGGGGCGCATATTTGCCTATCCGGGGCCCACCAAGATTGCCCAACTGGGAACCCATATTTTTGCCCACATTTTCCCATATGTTGCCCACCTGGGGCCCACATTTTTTGCTAGCTGGGGTCGGTCCATGATCTACCTGTGGAGGCCTCCTGTGTAGTAATTAGCCGAGGTTATTAGAAGCAGACCAGGTGTGTGAAGGTGTACGAGGTGATGGAAGGGGCGGGGGGGGGGGGGCGCGGGGGGGTAGGGGTGTGTGTGTCAGTTGTTTGAGGGAAGGAATAGAGCCGTCAAGGTAATAGGAGGAGGAGGAGGAGGAGGAGGAGGTAATAATATACCTGCTTGTCGCTGGGATGTTTCGCGGCTTTTGAGGTAGTTTTACCGTGGCCTTTAATGGCTCGAAAATGCCACTAATTCGAAAGGGAAGGGAGGCGGATAAGATGGTAATTGTGTGTTTGTTTAGCCTCGCTGTTTTGTTTCTGGGTTTGTTGTTTTGTTGTATATTATGAACTTTTGTTTGTGTGTGAATATTTGAATCTGTTATTGATGTGTTTTTTTCTCTAATATTTTGTTCTGGCCTGATTTCCTACACTAACCATTGACTTAATCTTAATAAAGCCACTGAGTCGGATTTTCTGTTGCCTATATCATGATTTTTTTTGTCTGTGTGTGAATATTTAAATCTGTTATTGATGTTTTTTTTCTCTCTAATGTTTTGTTCTGTCCCGATTTCCTCCACTAACCATTGACTTGATCCTAATATGACCACTGACTCGGGTTTTCTGTTGCCTATGTCATGAATGTTTTTGTTTTATGTCTGTGTGTGAATATTTAAATCGGTTATTGATGTTTTTTCTCTCTAATGTTTTGTTCTGTCCCGATTTCCTCCACTAACCACTGACTTGATCCTAATATGACCACTGACTCGGGTTTTATGTTGCCTATGTCATGAATGTTTTTGTTTTATGTCTGTGTGTGAATATTTGAATCTGTTTTTGATGTGTTTATGTTCCCTCCTGCCCCTAACCATTAACTTCATCCTAACTTGACCTTTTCCAGTTATTTTTCTTCATTAATTAGTGTACTCGATCTTATGTTCTCCCTTCCTCCCCTTGACTTGATCCTAACTTGACCTTTTCCAGTTATTTATTCTTCCTTAATTAATGAGTCTACTCGATCTCATGTTCTCCCTTCCTTCTTTCCTCCCTTTCTGGAAACGTAATATAATGTCATAATTTACTACATACAAACTACATACTTACATGCATACTTACACACACACTACGTACATATATCTTTTAATTTTGCTTCTCTTTACTTACCTACACTAACTACCTACCTCCTAAATACTGACCTACTAACCGACCACCCTATACTTACCCACCTACTTTGTTATAAGCTACCTGTAATTTACCGCGGGAGAGGAGGAAGAAGGAGGAGGAGGAGGAGGAGGAGGAAGGAGGAAAGAATAACTGTGAAGACAAAAAAGGCGACAGGGTGTGGGAAAAAGCTTTGTCCTCAGCGGGAAGGCACGTTGGTCACATATTTTAGCCCACTGTTTTTTTTTTTCTTTCTTCTTTGGCTTTTTTTCCTCCCTCCCGCTCTCTTTTATTTCCTCCTAAACTGCTAAACTGATTTCCCGGAGTAGTGTTGGAAAGGAAAACACAAGACAATCTGTAGAAAAAATATATAAAGAGAGAGAGAGAGAGAGAGAGAGAGAGAGAGAGAGAGAGAGAGAGAGAGAGAGAGAGAGAGAGAGAGAGAGAGAGAGAGAGAGAGAGAGACCCATCCTGGCCTCATCCCCCGCACACTCCCCTTCCGCTGATCCGATAAGGCGATACGGACACCAGCGGCCTCAAGATTCTGTCCGCCAACGTACGAGGCTTTAGGACCAACATCGGGGAGCTGACACACGCCTTCGTCCTCAGGCACCACATCGACATAGTGGTGACAGTGGAGACCTTCCTGGACGACACATGTGCCACCACCTGTGATAAGATCCCCGGGTACTCGCACTGGGCCAGACGAGACCGCCACACAGGACAGGGGGGAGGCATTCCTGTTTGCCACCGAAACGGCCTGCAGATGGACGCCCTCACCACAGACACTCCCCTGGAAATGGAGATGATGTTCCTCCGCATCATTCTCGAGGACAGGAGCGCTCTGCTACTCTGTGCCATGTACCGGCCACAGTGGCAAGGCAGCGCCCCCCTCACCTACCTCACAGAGCACCTGGACGACCTTATGGCTGCCCACAGCTGTCAGTACGCGATGGTTGTGGGCGACCTAAATCAACACCTGGTGGCGAGGGCCTTCACCGAGCTCACAGCGGTGCATGGATTGCACAACCATGTTGAGTTCCCGACACATCAGCGAGGAGGCTCCCTGGACCCTGTGCTCACAGACCTGCCGAGTGACTGCGTGCTGTGCTGCCCACTAGACCGTGTGGGCAGTTCCGACCACAATGCCATACTCACCACCATCAGCCTGGCCCCAGCGCGTGAAGAGGAACACCAGCGAGTCATCTGGCTGTGGGACCGCGCGGACTGGACGGCTGCAAGGCAGGCCCTGGCAGCGACTGCTTGGGGCACAGTCCTTAACGGTGACCCACAACATGACGTCTCCGCCCTCACCACTGTCCTCAATACCGTCCAGCAGCAACACGTCCCCCACCGCACCTACTCATCCAGCCCAAAAGACCAGCCTTGGTTCGGGTACAGGTGCCGTATTGCAGCCGAAAGGAAACACAAGGCTTGGACAAGATATAAAAGACACCCCACGCAGGAAAATAAGGCCCAACACAGACGAGCCTGCAAAAATATGACGAGGACAGCAAAGTGGGCAAAAGAAAGGTGGGACGCCGACAGGAGGAGAAAGCTGTCCTCTAACCAAACCGACCCGAAACAGTGGTGGGGGCTGGTGAAGGAACAGCAAGGCCATACCCCCCAGGAACGTATCCCGCCCCTGAGGAAACCTGACGGAGACCTGGCCATCACCAGCCGGGAAAAGGCTGACCTGCTGGCCTGTCACTTCAGTCAAAAGATGACAACCCAGGAGCCAGACAGGCAGCCGCCCACCCTCCCCCAACTCATCGCCTCAAGACTAGAGAATGTGCTAATCTCTGAGGACGCTGTCAGGAGACATCTGAGGGGCGTCAACACCAGGAAGGCGCCAGGCCCTGACAGCGTGAGTCCATACTTACTGCGGCGATGCTCCGATGAGCTCACCAGCCCCCTCGCCCAGATCTTCCGGCGATGCCTGCAGAGCGGGTGGCCTGCACAGTGGAAGGAGGCCAGAGTCACACCCGTACACAAGAAAAATCCAGGTCCGAGCCAGGCAATTACAGGCCAATATCACTCCTCCCAATCATCAGCAAGATATTTGAGAGGATCATCGGGAGCAATTGACATCCTTCCTCGAGGAAACCACCTGCAGTCACCGAAGCAGTTTGGTTTTCGGAAGGGCCGCTCTACCTCAGACCTCCTCCTTCTCCTCTCAAAGTCCTGGCATGACGCCCTTGATGACGGCCACCCCTCTCTCGTGATTGCCCTGGATATAGCTGGCGCGTTCGACTCCGTTTGGCACCGCGGTCTGACGGCGAAGCTACAGCAACTAGGCATCACAGGGGACCTGCTGCGCCTGCTCTCAAACTACCTGTTAGGCAGGAGCCTCCACGTAGCAGTCAACGGAAGCACCTCGACCAGCTTCCCGGTGGAGGCCTCCGTTCCACAGGGGTCCGTCCTTGGACCTATTCTGTGGAACATATACTTTAACGACCTCCTGCAAACCATCCCGGCAGCAAGCGCTTACGCCGACGACTGCACCCTCTCCAGAACATACAAGCGGGCGGAAGCCCAGGACGTGATAGAGTCCGTCAACAGACAGTTGGCAGACATAATGGCCTGGGGAAAGAGGTGGCAAGTCAGGTTTGCCCCTGACAAAACCCAGGCCATGGTAATATCACGTTCTCGGGAGGACGCGAGGCAACTCCACGGCAGACTGAGATTCGGGAATGACACCATCCCTCTGCAGTCCAGCGTCGACATCCTGGGCGTGGAGGTGGACTCCCAGCTGCGGTTTGACCGTCACCTTGAAAGGGTGGCGCAAACAGCCTCCCAGAAGGTGAACCTCCTGCGCCGCATGAAGAACCTCCTCGATGCTGAAGGCCTGAACACCCTCTATAAGGCACAAGTCCGTCCAGTGATGGAGTATGCACCGCTCACCTGGATGGCCAGCGCCCGCTGCCACCTCAACCTGCTAGACAAGGTGCAGAGGAGGGCTGAACGCCTCATCAACGGCACCCAGCACCACCGACCGAGCCAGTGGGAGACACAGCGACAACAACAACAACAACAACACCCACACGAAGGAAGGGCAAGACCAGCCACGAACCAGCTGAATAGCCTGGAGCACCGTCGCCGCGTCGCTGCCCTGACGGTGCTACACAAGGCACAAGTGGGCCTAGTGCCCCACCTGACGGACCTGAGGGCTACCTGGAGGAGGTCTGAGCGCAGCACGAGAACGGTGCTGAGCAACGCCTCCCTCCTGGAAGTGCCAATGGCCCGCTCCAGCACCCACCAACGTGCCTTCTCCATCGCAGCGGTGGTGTGGTGGAACAACCTCACTGCTGATGTGGATGTGACACAACTGTCCACTCAGCAGATGAAGGTTGCGTCCCACAGGTGGCTACTCCTACACCCACCGTAAATATGTATATATATAATTGTATAATATATTGTATAATAATTGTATAATATAATCGGCAGAAGCTTTTAAATAGCTCCCCAACGGTCGGGGGAACTTTAGCATAGACAAATAATACTGCCATGTACTAATGTACTGAACATGTTTAAATAAAAAATAAAAAAGAGAGAGAGAGAGAGAGAGGGTCACATTCTTAAACCTTCCGACGCTCAAGCACATACATTTAACAAGGCCTTCGTGGGATTTGTGGGCATTTCCAGGGGTAGTTTTAGGACCCTGGTGGTAGTCTGACCCTTCCTCTGTACCGTGAACGTAAACAAACACTCATGGAGACGCGTTTGACCTCTTATATTACCTTTAGAAATGATAGATACAAGAGAAGGGAGCGTCTAACAATACCGACCAGAGAGAGAGAGAGAGAGAGAGAGAGAGAGAGAGATTGACAGCCTAGGAAAACACACACACACACACACACACACACACACCTTCCCGTTACCTACCTCTCTCTCTCCTTCCTTCCCTCCCCCTTCCCCTCTTCCTCCCTTTCCTCCTCTCCTTCCCTCCTTCCTCCCTAACCCCCTCCTCCTCTGAGTAAGCAATATATGACTAACGAATGATAAAAGCATTGGCTAATCACCTCCCCCCCTTCCCCCCTCTCCTCCCCTCCTTCACCTCTCCCCTTCACTTTCCTTTCCCTTCTCACACGAACCGTTAACAGCCCCTCACTTCCCCCCCCCCCCCCACACACACACACGCTTGCATTTTTCTCCTTTCATCACCTTTTTACATACTCTTTTCCTCCAACGGAAAAACAATTCAAGCAAAGCGATGCAATACCGACATCGGCAGGAGTTATTTCTCGAATAGAGTTGTTCGCCACTGGAACAGCCTTCCTGCAGAAGTGGTTAGCGCAGAGACCATCAACTCCTTCAAGAAACGCATTGATCGCCACTTTGCTGCATCGGGAGTGAACTGAACGTTCCCAAGAGTAGATGCACAAGTACTTTAATCCTTCCCTGCAAGCCACTCCTATGGCAAACGGATTGATTGAATCACTGAACGCAGGCAGCCTAGTAATGAGCCAACAGGCTTTCTGCTGCCTGCTAGTCCATGTTTCCATGTTTCCATGTTTCCTCCTCCTCCATCACTTTTAATTCATTCTCTTTAAAGTAAGCTCTTTTTTTTCTTACCTGCGTCTCCACACACACACACACACACACACACACTTCCTTCTCCTCCTTTTCTTTTTCCTCATTTCTTTTTTTCATTGCCACTTTTTCGTAACAACATTCTCTCCTTTCCGCTCCATTCCCTATACATTCCCTTTCCTACTAATAAGTCACCGTCAGTGCTTCCGTCCCTATTTTTTTCCCATGACATTATAAGCAGAACTAATAAGCATACATTATTAGGAATAACGTATGATGATACCATGACCTTTAAGCATCACGTAACAAACCAAATCCTTAAATTATCCAGGCTAGTATCTCTGTTATATCAAATTAAAGAATTAATGCCCATTGATGTTTTGAAAATGTTATATAACGCACACGTCTTACTACACCTGTATTACTGTACACCTATCTGGTGCAACACCTACCCCACACACCTGTTACCTCTGTTTAGACTTCAAAAGAAAATAATAAGAATTATTACAAACAGTGACTACTTTGCCCACACACAACCTCTCATTAAAGAAACAAATTCCTTAAAACTTTTTGACATAAATAAGCTACAAATTGGTATTTACATGTATAAAAAGATCAAAAGTGAAACCTCCGTGTCCTTACAGCCACAACATACTTATTTCACCCGTACTCATGAAAATTTACGTACACCTGCCCATAATTTAACACTTTTTCAACACTCACTTTCTTATTCAGGACCTAAAACCTGGAATTCTATTCCTAATAATATTAAAGCTCTAAATTCAATACACTCCTTTAAAAAACAATTTAAAAAACATATTCTTCTCAATTATAATTATTAAGTCCATGTATCATCTGTCAGAGTGTGTCCTCAGCTTAATCAATTATTACCTTATACTATTATTATTGTATTAATACTATTACTTACATTATCATTTACAGTACTACCATATTATTTTTATAATTCAATTACAAGTTTTGTACTAATGATATTGTGTTAATATTATCACTTTAATTATTATTTACACTACTATTACTTTATAATTATCACAATGTTAATTATTATTATCATTACTTTAACTATTATTATTATTGTTATTATTATTATTATTATTATTATTATTATTATTATTATTATTATTATTATTATTATTATTATTATTATTATTATTATTATTATTATCATCATTTTACTTTTGTCATATATTATATGTTTGTATGTGTATATATATATATATATATATATATATATATATATATATATATATATATATATATATATATATATATATATATATATATATATAAATATATATATATATATATATATATATATATATATATATATATATATATATATATATATATATATATATATATATATATATATATATATATATATATATATATATATATATATATATATATATATATATATATATATATATATATATATATATATATATATATATATATATATATATATATATATATATATATATATATATATATATATATATTTTTTCATATATATATATATATATATATATATATATATATATATATATATATATATATATATATATATATATATATATATATATATATATATATATATATATATATATATATATATATATATATATATATATATATATATATATATATATATATATATATATATATATATATATATATATATATATATATATATATATATATATATATATATATATATATATATATATATATATATATATATATATATATATTTTGCACTACTGATTAAATCCAGCACCTAAGTTTCCAGTACTGCCCAAAAAGCTCCCAGTTTTAAATGGGCTCCCTGCACTACAAAATTATTGTAAATACATAATTGTATAAAGGGATAATAAAATGTTTCAAAAATGTTTCCTTCCTCCTTCCTTCCTCCTCCTTTTCCTTACCTGTCGATTCCCATCCTTACTTTTCCTTTCCTTCATCCATTTCTATCCTTCTTTGCCCCATCCCATTCCATCCTTCCTTCCTTCCCCATCATTCGCTTTCTGTCCTTCCCTTCCCTTCTTATCCTTCCGCAGTCCTAGCCCTCCCTTTCATTCCCTTCCTTTCCCTTCCCATCTCATCCCCTCCCCTCCCCTTCCTATCGTTCCTTCCCCACCCCGCCCCTTCCCTCGCTTCCCTTCTCTTCCCTCCCCACTCCTCCTTTCCCTTCCTTTCCCTTCCCATCTCATCCCCTCCCCTCCCCTCCCCTCCCCTTCCTTTCGTTCCTTCCTTCCCATCCCCTCCCCTCCCCTCTCTTCTCTTCTCTTCTCTTCCCTCCCCACTCCTCCCCTCCCCTGTCTTCCCTCCCCTTCCTTTCCTCTACCCCATAGAAATAACAGAATGACATGAGTTGTGATAAAGGGAGAAAGGGAGGAGAGACGACAAAGGGGAGGGTAAGGGAGGGGTCAAGCGGGGTCGATAGGAAGGTCAAACGGCGAGTGGTCAGCGCGTGGCGGCCCTCACAGGTTAGCGGGTCAGCGGGGGTCACCTGGGACTGATTAATGGCACGTAGACACACCTGACTGCCTGATGACGGGCAGTGGTGTTGGTGGTGGTGGTGGTGGGTGCTTAGTAAGGAAGGGAAAGGAAGGGATGAGATACGAAGGGAATAAATTTGAAGAGAATGGAATGAGATGCGAAGGGAAGGGAAGGGAAGGGATGAGCTTTGAAGGGAAGGGAATGGAAGGGAAGGATTGAGATGGGAAGGGGAGGGATGAGCTTTAAAGGGAAGGGAATGGAAGGGAAGGATTGAGATGGGAAGGGGAGAGGAAAAGGATGGGAAGGGATGAAATTTGAAGGGTAGGGAATGGAAGGGAAGGATTGAGATGGGAAGGGGAGAGGAAAAGGATGGGAAGGGGTGAAATTTGAAGGGAAGGGAAGGATTGAGATGGGAAGGGGAGAGGAAAAGGATGGGAAGGGATGAAATTTGAAGGAAGGGAATGGAAGGAAGGTTTGAGATTCGTAGGGGAGAGGAAAAGGATGGGAAGGGATGAAATTTGAAGGGAAGGGAACGGAAGGGAAGGATTGAGATGGGAAGGGGAGAAGAAAAGGATGGGAAGGGATGAAATTTGAAGGGAAGGGGATGGAAGGGAAGGATTGAGATTGGAACGGGAGAGGAAAAGGAAGGGAAGGGATGAAATTTGAAGGGAAGGGAAGGGAATGATTAAGATGGGAAGGGGAGAGGAAAAGGATGGGAAGGAATGAAATTTGAAGGGAAGGGAATGGAAGGGAAGGATTGAGATGGGAAGGGGAGAGGAAAAGGATGGGAAGGGATGAAATTTGAAGGGAAGGAAATGGAAGGGAAGGATTGAGATGGGAAGGGGAGAGGAAAAGGATGGGAATGGATGTAATTTAAAGGGAAGGGAATGGAATGGAAGGATTGAGATGGGAAGGGGAGAGGAAAAGGATGGGAAGGGGTGAAATTTGAAGGGAAGGGAAGGATTGAGATGGGAAGGAAAGGGAAAAATAGGAATGGAAAGGAATGAAATTCGAAGGGAAGTGAATGGAAGGGAAGGATTGAGATGCGAAGGGGAGAGGAAAAGGATGGGAAGGAATGAAATTCGAAGGGAAGTGAATGGAAGGGAAGGATTGAGATGGGAAGGGGAGAGGAAAAGGATGGGAAGGAATGAAATTCGAAGGGAAGGGAATGGAAGGGAAGGATTGAGATGGGAAGGGGAGAGGAAAAGGATGGGAAGGAATGAAATTCGAAGGGAAGGGAATGGAAGGGAAGGATTGAGATGGGAAAGGAGAGGAAAAGGATGGGAAGGAATGAAATTGAAGGAATTGAATGGAAGGAAGGATTGAGATGGGAAGGGGAGAGGAAAAGGATGGGAAGGAATGAAATTCGAAGGGAAGTGAATGGAAGGGAAGGATTGAGATGGGAAGGGGAGAGGAAAAGGATGGGAAGGGATGAAATTTGAAGGGAAGGGAATGGAAGGGAAGGATTGAGATGGGAAGGGGAGAGGAAAAGGATGGGAAGGAATGAAATTCGAAGGGAAGGGAATGGAAGGGAAGGATTGAGATGGGAAGGGAGGGCAAGGATGGGAAGGATGAAATTTGAAGGAAGGGAATGGAAGGAAGGATTGAGATGGAAGGGAGAGGAAAAGGATGGGAAGGGATGAAATTTGAAGGAAGGGAATGGAAGGAAGGATTGACATGGGAAGGGGAGAGGAAAAGGATGGGAAGGGGTGAAATTTGAAGGGAAGGGAATGGAAGGGAAGGATTGAGATGGGAAGGGGAGAGGAAAAGGATGGGATGGGATGAAATTTGAAGGGAAGGGAATGGAAGGGAAGGATTGAGATGGGAAGGGGAGAGGAAAAGGATGGGAAGGGGTGAAATTTGAAGGGAAGGGAATGGAAGGGAAGGATTGAGATGGGAAGGGGAGAGGAAAAGGATGGGAAGGGGTGAAATTTGAAGGGAAGGGAATGGAAGGGAAGGATTGAGATGGGAAGGGGAGAGGAAAAGGATGGGAAGGGATGAAATTTGAAGGGAAGGATTGAGATGGGAAGGGGAGAGGAAAAGGATGGGAAGGGATGAAATTTGAAGGGAAGGGAAGGGAATGGAAAGGAAGGATTGAGATGGGAAGGGGAGAGGAAAAGGATGGGAAGGGATGAAATTTGAAGGGAAGGGAAGGGAATGGAAAGGAAGGATTGAGATGGGAAGGGGAGAGGAAAAGGATGGGAAGGATGAAATTTGAAGGAAGGAAGGGAATGGAAAGGAAGGATTGAGATGGGAAGGGGAGAGGAAAAGGATGGGAAGGGATGAAATTTGAAGGGAAGGGAAGGGAAGGGAATGATTGAGATGGGAAGGGGAGAAGAAAAGGATGGGAAGGGATGAAATTTGAAGGGAAGGGAAGGGAAGGGAATGATTGAGATGAGAAGGGGAGAAGAAAAGGATGGGAAGGGATGAAATTCCTCCTCGACACACACACACACACACACACACACACACACACACACACACACACCTATTATTTGCATTCCTCCGAAAACAATATAAAAACGCCTGTGTGTGAGTTTGCACGTCACAGAAACTTGTATTTTAAGACAACCCAAACTACTGACCTGATTGATCTGCATGCAGTCTTAAAACACGCTCTGCTCCTCCTCTCCCATCCCTCTCACGTCACAGATTCAAGGCACACACACACACACACACACACACACACACACACACACACAGAAAAAGTACACATAAGACGGATAGATATATAGCACATCCTCACCGTTTCTTCTTCGATGTGCTACTGACAACTGACAAGCGGGAGGACGAAGGGTGAGGGTGGGGTGGGGGTGCGGGGGGCAGAAAAAAAACATATAAGTCATTCTATTCCACCTAGTTCGAGACAAACGATTGAAATGACTCGGCACAGTTCAATAACTCCTTTGGGTGTGGGCAAGGCCGGGCTGTAAAGTCTATCTCTCTATATCCATCTATATATTTATCTACTTAGCCATCTATCTATTTATCATGGTATTCACTATTTGCCTTGGAAGTAACAACAGAATCTAACACAAGCAGAATTAGATTGAACACGACGCCGTAAATTAACTTCAGTCTACCCAAATAGTAACCTCCATTTTCTTTGAATAGGTTGACAACTATTGCTTTAATGGATAACTACACTATAAGTTGCGGAAACTACTACTACTACTACTACTACTACTACTACTACTACTACTACTACTACTACTACAACAACTACTACTACTACTACTACTATTACTACTACTACTACTACTACTACTACTACTACTACTACTACTACTACTACTACTACTACTACTACTATATTATTACTACTACTACTACTACTACTACTACTACTACTACTACTACTACTACTACTACTACTACTACTACTTTTTTTCTACTACATAAATGATACCTCCACCCATGTTTATTTTCCCGACACATAATCATGGAGGGCTCCATAGCTTGAAGGTCATTAGCCCCAACTCTGTTCACTAATGACTGTGGCATCCAACCATATCACTAATACTACCTGACACTAAATCACCTATCATCTATTACGTCCAGATCCCCCTGTCCTTCCCTACTCAAGTCACTACCGACCCACCCTAATGTCACTCTCCACCACTGTGGCTTCATAGTCCATATTGGAGATGTTGGTGGCTTTTGGGCCAGTGTCCGGCGCCCCTGAGACACAGGACTACTACTACTACTACTACTACTACTACTACTACTACTACTACTACTACTACTACTACTACTACTACTACTACTACTACTACTACTACTGTTACAACTCTCCAACTCTAAAGAGCGGACGCAGGAAGAGCCTCATCAACAACAGGCAACGGGGCTTTTTTAATGAACAAATTAAGGACATGTTCCGGCCATTGATCGTCATATGTGGGTTACGATTTTTTTGGATTGTATGGCGGAGCGGTGTACTGATGACGACCTTGACATATGTAACATTCGTGGTTGTGGTGGTGGTGGTGGTGATGGGTCCTACAGTGCCTCATCCCTTCATTATTTTTCCTCCCACCAGTTTCTCGTTATTCCCTCCCTCCCTCCTTCTCTCCCTTTCCTTCCTCCCATTTCTCCCACCATACCAGTCATTAATTCACCTCTTCACCATTTCTTTCTATCCCCCGTTCCAATTCTTTCTCCACCCTCCCATTTCTCAGTATTTTTTCTTCATTTTCCTTCCCTTCCTCTTCCCAATGTCAAAGTCTCTCCACTTCCCATTCCTTTCTCCACCATTCCCTTACACACCAATTTCCTCTCTCTTTACTGTACCTCCAATTTCCCTATCGCATCCCTCCCTTCTCCCTTTTCTTTCTCCCTTACGTATTCCCCTTTCCTTTCTCTCTCCCCATTTCCTATCCCCTCCAATCCCTCCCTTCCCTTCTTCACTTACACCTACCTATTTATTCTCTCTCTTCCCCTCTGTTTCCTCCCTTCCCTCCAACCCATTTCTCTTCCTCCCTTTTCCACTCTATCTCCCTCCATTCCACTCTTCCTTTCCTCCCTCCAACATAATACTGCTTCTCTAACCTCCATTTCCCCCTCCATCAACTTCCCTTACCCCCCCTCCTCCTCTCTCTCTCTCTCTCTCTCTCTCTCTCTCTGATCCCCCATTACCGCCCTGCCTCGTTCAATCCTTCGCGAAACGTCCACCAAACAGTTTGCTTCCGTCCTCAACGTGGTCCTCCGATCCTTCTATTTCCTCGAGGTTCAAAAGTTGACAAGTAAGATCAAATTGTGCAAAGAATGTCACATCAATCTTTTCCTTTAATCAATCAATCTCTGTGTAAGATCGGGCTAAGATTCTCATATTCTCAAACAAGTGGCGTGCAATTTGAAGGGAAGGGAATGGAAGGGAAGGATTGAGATGGGAAGGGGAGAGGAAAAGGATGGGAAGGGATGAAATTCGAAGGGAAGGGAATGGAAGGGAGGGGATGAGATGGGAAGGGGAGAGGAAAAGGATGGGAAGGAATGAAATTTGAAGGGAAGGGAATGGAAGGGAAGGATTGAGATGGGAAGGGGAGAGGAAAAGGATGGGAAGGGATGAAATTTGAGGGGAAGGGAATGAATGAGATGGGAATGGGAGAGGAAAAGGATTGGAAGGGGTGAAATTTGAAGGGAAGGAAAGGGAAGGGAAGGATTGAGATGGGAAGGGGAGAGGGAAAGGATGGGAAGGGATGAGCTTTGAAAGGAAGGGAATGGAAGGGAAGGATTGAGATGGGAAGGAGAGGAAAAGGATGGAAGGGATGAAATTTGAAGGAAGGGAATGGAAGGAAGGATTGAGATGGGAAGGAGAGGAAAAGATGGGAAGGGATGAAATTTGAAGGAAGGGAAGGATTGAGATGGGAAGGGGAGAGGTAAAGGATGGTAAGGGATGATATTTGAATGGAAGGGAATGGAAGGGAAGGATTGAGATGGGAAGGGATGAAATTTGAAGGGAAGGGAATGGAAGGGAAGGATTGAGATGGGAAGGGGAGAAGAAAAGGATGGGAAGGGATGAAATTTGAAGGGAAGGGAATGGAAGGAAGGATTGAGATGGGAAGGGAGAAGAAAAGGATGGGAAGGATGAAATTTGAAGGGAAGGAATGGAAGGGAATGATTGAGATGGGAAGGGGAGAAGAAAAGGATGGGAAGGGATGAAATTTGAAGGGAAGGGAATGGAAGGGAAGGATTGAGATGGGAAGGGGAGAAGAAAAGGATGGGAAGGGATGAAATTTGAAGGGAAGGGAATGGAAGGGAAGGATTGAGATGGGAAGGGGAGAAGAAAAGGATGCGAAGGGATGAAATTCCTCCTCGACACACACACACACACACACACACACACACACACACACCTATTCTTTGCATTCCTCCGAAAACAATATAAAAACGCCTGTGTGTGAGTTTGAGCGTCACAGAAACTTGTATTTTAAGACAACCCAAACTACTGACCTGATTGATCTGCATGCAGTCTTAAAACACGCTCTGCTCCTCCTCTCCCATCCCTCTCACGTCACAGATTCAAGGCACACACACACACACACACACACACACACACAACCACAGAAAAAGTACACGTAAGACGGATAGATATATAGCACATCCTCACCGTTTCTTCTTCGATGTGCTACTGACAACTGACAAGCGGGAGGACGAAGGGTGAGGGTGGGGTGGGGGTTGGGGGTGCGGGGGGCAGAAAAAAAAATATATAAGTCATTCTATTCCACCTAGTTCGAGACAAACGATTGAAATGACTCGGTACAGTTCAATAACTCCTTTTGGTGTGGGCAAGGCCGGGCTGTAAAGTCTATCTCTCTATATCCATCTATATATTTATCTACTTAGCCATCTATCTATTTATCATGGTGTTCACTATTTGTCTTGGAAGTAACAACAGAATCTAACACAAGCAGAATTGGATTGGACACGACGCCGTAAAGTAACTTCAGTCTACCCAAATAGTAACCTCCATTTTCTTTGAACTGGTTGACAACTATTGCTTTAATGGATAACGACACTATAAGTTGCGGCAAATACTACTACTACTACTACTACTACTACTACTACTACAACAACAACAACTACTACTACTACTACTACTACTACAACAACAACTACTACTACTACAACTACTACAACAACAACAACAACTACTACTACTACTACTACAACAACAACTACTACTACTACTACTACTACTACTACAACAACAACTACTACTACTACTACTACTACTACAACAACAACAACTACTACTACTACTACTACTACTACAACAACAACTACTATTACTACTACTACTACTACTACTACTTTTATTATTATTTTTTTTTATATAACGGGCCTCCATCTATTAGAATTGCGTTGTGAGCGGTATATTCTCTCATATGCTTTCACAAAGCAATTCATTGGCCCCACCCCGCCAATGACTGTGGCCGACAACCATCTTTATTTAATATTACAAACCTTACTAAACATATTATTTTTAAGCTAACAGAGCTTGTGGTTGATACGACTATCAACCACCGTCGCCTCAAAGTCCAGATCGGCAATGCGGGTGGTTTTGGGTGCAGGTGACCTGGTTCCTCTCAGGCAGACCAAGGCTGACCTCAGGAGGGAGAAGGACAGCCTGCATCTCATCCAGGCGACCACACTGCTTCTTGGCTGCTGTTTCTTATCCGCCAGTGTTTCGGCGAGTCTTGTGTAGAAGCTCTGCGCCCTTGGTCCCATCCCTCCTGCCGTCGTGAATACTATCGGGGTGAAGGAGCCCTGGTCCACATTCTGTATTCTTTCTTCATATGCCCTGTTCTTCTCTTGTTCGTTTCTTCTGTGGGCTGCATCAAGGACTACTACTACTACTTACTACTACTACTACTACTATATTACTACCACTACTACTACTACTACTACTACTACTACTACTACTACTACTGCTGCTGATGCTTCTACTACTACTACTATTACTACTACTTTTTTTTTCTACTACATAAATGATACCTCCACCCATGTTTATTTTCCCGACACATAATCCTGGAGGGCTCCATAGCTTGAAGGTCATTAGCCCCAACTCTGTTCACTAATGACTGTGGCATCCAACCATATCACTAATACTACCTAGCACTAAATCACCTATCATCTATTACGTCCAGATCCCCTTGTCCTTCCCTACTCAAGTCACTCCCGACCCACCCTAATGTCACTCTCCACCACTGTGGCTTCATAGTCCATATTGGAGATGTTGGTGGCTTTTGGGCCAGAGTGTCCGGCGCCCCTGAGACATAGGACTACTACTACTACTACTACTACTACTACTACTACTACTACTACTACTACTGTTACAACTCTCCAACTCTAAAGAGCGGACGCAGGAAGAGCCTCATCAACAACAGGCAACGCGGCTTTTTTAATGAACAAATTAAGGACATGTTCCGGCCATTGATCGTCATATGTGGGTTACGATTACTTTGGATTGTATGGCGGAGCGGTGTACTGATGACGACCTTGACATATGTAATATTCGTGGTTGTGGTGGTGGTGGTGGTGATGGGTCCTACAGTGCCTCATCCCTTCATTATTTTTCCTCTTCCCTCCCTCCCTCCTTCTCTCCCTTTCCTTCCTCCCATTTCTCCCACCATACCAGTCATTAATTCACCTCTTCACCATTTCTTTCTATCCCCCGTTCCAATTCTTTCTCCACCCTCCCATTTTTCAGTATTTTTTCTTCATTTTCCTTCCCTTCCTCTTCCCAATGTCAAAGTCTCTCCACTTCCCATTCCTTTCTCCACCATTCCCTTACACACCAATTTCCTCTCTCTTTACTGTACCTCCAATTTCCCTATCGCATCCCTCCCTTCTCCCTTTTCTTTCTCCCTTACGTATACCCCTTTCCTTTCTCTCTCCCCATTTCCTATCCCCTCCAATCCCTCCCTTCCCGTCTTCACTTACACCTATCTATTTATTCTCTCTCTTCCCCTCTGTTCCCTCCCTTCTTTCCAACCCATTTCTCTTCCTCCCTTTTCCACTCTATCTCCCTCCATTCCACCCTTCCTTTCCTCCCTCCAACATAATACTGCTTCTCTAACCTCCATTTCCCCCTCCATCGACTTCCCCCACCCCCCTCCTCTCTCTCTCTCTCTCTCTCTCTCTCTCTGATCCCCCATTACCGCGCTGCCTCGTTCAGTCCTTCGCGAAACGTCCACCAAACAGTTTGCTTCCGTCCTCAACGTGGTCCTCCGATCCTTCTATTTCCTCGAGGTTCAAAAGTTGACAAGTAAGATCAAATTGTACAAAGAATGTCACATCAATCTTTTCCTTTAATCAATCAATCTCTGTGTAAGATCGGGCTAAGATTCTCATATTCTCAAACAAGTGGCGTGCAATTTGAAGGGAAGGGAATGGAAGGGAAGGATTGAGATGGGAAGGGGAGAGGAAAAGGATGGGAAGGGATGAAATTCGAAGGGAAGGGAATGGAAGGGAGGGGATGAGATGGGAAGGAGAGGAAAAGGATGGGAAGAATGAAATTTGAAGGAAGGAATGGAAGGAAGAATTGAGATGGAAGGGAGAGGAAATGGATGGGAAGGGATGAAATTTGAGGGGAAGGGAATGAATGAGATGGGAATGGGAGAGGAAAAGGATGGGAAGGGGTGAAATTTGAAGGGAAGGAAAGGGAAGGGAAGGATTGAGATGCGAAGGGGAGAGGAAAAGGATGGGAAGGGATGAGCTTTGAAAGGAAGGGAATGGAAGGGAAGGATTGAGATGGGAAGGAGAGAGGAAAAGGATGGGAAGGGATGAAATTTGAAGGGAAGGGAATGGAAGGGAAGGATTGAGATGGGAAGGGATGAAATTTGAAGGGAAGGGAATGGAAGGGAAGGATTGAGATGGGAAGGGGAGAGGAAAAGGATGGGAAGGGATGAAATTTGAAGGGAAGGGAAGGATTGAGATGGGAAGGGGAGAGGAAAAGGATGGGAAGGGATGAAATTCCTCCTCGACACACACACACACACACACACACACACACACACAAACCTATTCTTTCCATTCCTCCCAAAACAATATAAAAACGCGCCCTGTGTGTGTGAGTTTGCACGTCACAGAAACTTGTATTATAAGATAACCCAAACTACTGACCTGAGTGATCTGCAGTCTTAATACACGCTCTGCTCCTCTTCTCCCATCCCTCTCACGTCACAGATTCAAGACACACACACACACACACACACACACACACACACACAACCACAGAAAAAGTACACGTAAGACGGATAGATATTTTGCTCATCCTCACCGTTTCTTCTGCGATGTGCTACTGACAACTTACACGGGGGTGGACGATGGTTGTGGGTGGGGTGGGGGTTGAAAGTGCAGAAAAAAAAACATATAAGTCATTCTATTCCACCTAGTTCGAGACAACCGATTGAAATGACTCGGTACAGTTCAATAACTCCTTTGGGTGTGGGCAAGGCCGGGCTGTAAAGTCTATCTCTCTATATCCATCTATATATTTATCTACTTAGCCATCTATCTATTTATCATGGTGTTCACTATTTGTCTTGGAAGTAACAACAGAATCTAACACAAGCAGAATTGGATTGAACACGACGCCGTAAAGTAACTTCAGTCTACCCAAATAGTAACCTCCATTTTCTTTGAACTGGTTGACAATATTGCTTTAATGGATAACGACACTATAAGTTGCGGCAAATACTACTACTACTACTACTACTACAGTACTACTACTACTACTTCTACTACTACTACTACTACAACAACAACTACTACTACTACTACTACTACTACTACTACTACTTTTATTATTATTTTTTTTTATATAACGGGCCTCCATCTATTAGAATTGCGTTGTGAGCGGTATATTCTCTCATATGCTTTCACAAAGCAATTCATTGGCCCCACCCCGCCAATGACTGTGGCCGACAACCATCTTTATTTAATATTACAAACCTTACTAAACATATTATTTTTAAGCTAACAGAGCTTGTGGTTGATACGACTATCAACCACCGTCGCCTCAAAGTCCAGGTCGGCAATGCGGGTGGTTTTGGGTGCAGGTGACCTGGTTCCTCTCAGGCAGACCAAGGCTGACCTCAGGAGGGAGAAGGACAGCCTGCATTTCATCCAGGCGACCACACTGCTTCTTGGCTGCTGTTTCTTATCCGCCAGTGTTTCGGCGAGTCTTGTGTAGAAGCTCTGCGCCCTTGGTCCCATCCCTCCTGCCGTCGTGAGTACTACCGGGGTGAAGGAGCCTTGGTCCACATTCTGTATTCTTTCTTCATATGCCCTGTTCTTCTCTTGTTCGTTTCTTCTGTGGGCTGCATCAAAGACTACTACTACTACTTACTACTACTACTACTACTATATTACTACCACTACTACTACTACTACTACTACTACTACTACTACTACTACTACTACTACTGCTGCTGATGCTTCTACTACTACTACTATTACTACTACTTTTTTTTCTACTACATAAATGATACCTCCACCCATGTTTATTTTCCCGACACATAATCCTGGAGGGCTCCATAGCTTGAAGGTCATTAGCCCCAACTCTGTTCACTAATGACTGTGGCATCCAACCATATCACTAATACTACCTAGCACCAAATCACCTATCATCTATTACGTCCAGATCCCCCTTTCCTTCCCTACTCAAGTCACTCCCGACCCACCCTAATGTCACTCTCCACCACTGTGGCTTCATAGTCCATATTGGAGATGTTGGTGGCTTTTGGGCCAGAGTGTCTGGTGCCCCTGAGACATAGGACTACTACTACTACTACTACTACTACTACTGTTACAACTCTCCAACTCTAAAGAGCGGACGCAGGAAGAGCCTCATCAACAACAGGCAACGCGGCTTTTTTAATGAACAAATTAAGGACATGTTCCGGCCATTGATCGTCATATGTGTGTTACGATTTCTTTGGATTGTATGGCGGAGCGGTGTACTGATGACGACCTTGACATATGTAACAATCGTGGTTGTGGTGGTGGTGGTGGTGATGGGTCCAACAGTGCCTCATCCCTTCATTATTTTTCCTCTTCCCTCCCTCCCTCCTTCTCTCTCTTTCCTTCCTCCCATTTCTCCCACCATACCAGTCATTAATTCACCTCTTCACCATTTCTTTCTATTCCCCGTTCCAATTCTTTCTCCACCCTCCCATTTTTCAGTATTTTTTCTTCATTTTCCTTCCCTTCCTCTTCCCAATGTCAAGTTTCTCCATTTCCCATTCCTTTCTCCACCATTCCCTTACACACCAATTTCCTCTCTCTTTACTGTACCTCCAATTTCCCTATCGCATCCCTCCCTTCTCCCTTTTCTTTCTCCCTTACGTATACCCCTTTCCTTTCTCTCTCCCCATTTCCTATCCCCTCCAATCCCTCCCTTCCCTTCTTCACTTACACATACCTATTTATTCTCTCTCTTCCCCTCTGTTCCCTCCCTTCCTTCCAACCCATTTCTCTTCCTCCCTTTTCCACTCTATCTCCCTCCATTCCACTCTTCCTTTCCTCCCTCCAACATAATACTGTTTCTCTAACCTCCATTTCCCCCTCCATTGACTTCCCTTACCCCCACTCCTTCTCTCTCCCTCTCTCTCTCTCTCTCTCTCTCTCTCTCTCTCTCTGATCCCCCATTACCGCCCTGCCTCGTTCAGTCCTTCGCGAAACGTCCACCAAACAGTTTGCTTCCGTCCTCAACGTGGTCCTCCGATCCTTCTATTTCCTCGAGGTTCAAAAGTTGACAAGTAAAATCAAATTGTACAAAGAATGTCACATCAATCTTTTCCTTTAATCAATCAATCTCTGTGTAAGATCGGGCTAAGATTCTCATATTCTCAAACAAGTGGCGTGCAATTTGAAGGGAAGGGAAGGATTGAGATGGGAAGGGGAGAGGAAAAGGATGGGAAGGGATGAAATTGGAAGGAAGGGAATGGAAGGGAGGATGAGATGGGAAGGGGAGAGGAAACGGATGGGAAGGGATGAAATTTGATGGTAAGGGAAGGATTGAGATGGGAAGGGGAGAGGAAAAGGATGGGAAGGGATGAAATTTGAGGGGAAGGGAAGGAATGAGATGGGAAGGGGAGAGGAAAAGGTGGGGAAGGCGTGAAATTTGAAGGAAGGAAGGGAAGGAAGGATTGAGATGGGAAGGAGAGAAAAGGATGGGAAGGATGAGCTTTGAAGGAAGGGAATGGAAGGAAGGATTGAGATGGGAAGGGGAGAGGAATAGGATGGGAAGTGATGAAATTTGATGGGATGGGAAGGATTGAGATGGGAAGGGGAGAGGAAAAGGATGGGAAGGGATGAAATTTGAAGGGAAGGAAATGGAAGGGAAGGATTGAGATGGGAAGGGGAGAGGAAAAGGATGGGAAGGGATGAAATTTGAAGGGAAGGGAATGGAATGGAAGGATTGAGATGGGAAGGGGAGAGGAAAAGGATGGGAATGGATGAAATTTGAAGGGAAGGGAATGGAAGGGAAGGATTGAGATTGGAACGGGAGAGGAAAAGGAAGGGAAGGGATGAAATTTGAAAGGAAGGGAAGGGAAGGGAAGGATTGAGATGGGAAGGGGAGAGGAAAAGGATGGGAAGGGATGAAATTTGAAGGGAAGGGAACGGAAGGGAAGGATTGAGATGGGAAAGGGAGAAGAAAAGGATGGAAGGATGAAATTTGAAGGAAGGAACGGAAGGAAGGATTGAGATGGGAAAGGGAGAAGAAAAGGATGGGAAGGGATGAAATTTGAAGGAAGGGATGGAAGGAAGGATTGAGATGGGAAGGAGAGGAAAAGGAGGGGAAGGGTTGAAATTTGAAGGGAAGGGAATGGAAGGGAAGGATTGATATGGGAAGGGGAGAGGAAAAGGATGGGAAGGGAAGGAAATTTGAAGGGAAGGATTGAGATGGGAAGGGGAGAGGAAAAGGATGGGAAGGGATGAAATTTGAAGGGAAGGGAATGGAAGGGAAGGATTGAGATGGGAAGGGGAGAGGAAAAGGATGGGAAGGGATGAAATTTGAAGGGAAGGGAAGGGAAGGGAAGGATTGAGATGGGAAGGGGAGAGGAAAAGGATGGGAAGGGATGAAATTTGAAGAGAAGGGAAGGGACGGATTGAGATGGGAAGGGAGAGGAAAAGGATGGGAAGGATGAAATTTGAAGGAAGGGAAGGAAGGAAGGATTGAGATGGGAAGGAGAGAAAAGGATGGGAAGGGATGAAATT
>NC_066519.1:11177365-11229865 GCF_024679095.1 Eriocheir sinensis
AGGGAAGGAATGAGATGGGAAGGAGAGGAAAAGGATGGGAAGGGATGAAATTTGAGGGAAGGAAGGATTGAGATGGAAGGAGAGGAAAAGGATGGGAAGGTGAAATTTGAAGGAAGGAAGGAAGGAAGGATTGAGATGGGAAGGAGAGGAAAAGGATGGAAGGGTGAAATTTGAAGGAAGGAATGGAAGGAAGGATTGAGATGGGAAGGGAGAGGAAAAGGATGGGAAGGGATGAAATTTGAAGGAAGGAATGGAAGGGAAGGACTGAGATGGGAAGGAGAGGAAAGGATGGGAAGGGATGAAAGGAAGGAAGGAAGGATTGAAGGGAAGGAAGGAATGGAAGGATTGAGATGGGAAGGAGAGGAAAAGGATGGGAATGGATGAAATTTGAAGGAAGGAATGGAATGGAAGGATTGAGATGGGAAGGAGAGGAAAAGGATGGGAATGGATGAAATTTGAAGGAAGGAATGGAATGGAAGGATTGAGATGGGAAGGAGAGGAAAAGGATGGGAAGGATGAAATTTGAAGGAAGGAAGGAATGGAAGGATTGAGATGGGAAGGAGAGGAAAAGGATGGGAAGGATGAAATTGAAGGAAGGAAGGGAAGGAAGGATTGAGATGGGAAGGAGAGAGGAAAAGGATGGGAAGGGATGAAATTTGAAGGAAGGAAGGGAAGGAAGGATTGAGATGGGAAGGGAGAGGAAAAGGATGGGAAGGATGAAATTTGAAGGAAGGGAAGGAATGAGATGGGAAGGGGATGGGAAAAAGAAAAGGATGGGTGAAGGGAATGGAAGGAAGGATTGAGATGGGAAGGAGAGGAAAAGGATGGGAAGGGTGAAATTTGAAGGGAAGGAATGGAAGGAAGGATTGAGATGGGAAGGGAGAGGAAAAGGATGGAAGGGATGAAATTTAAAGGAAGGAAGAGAAGGAAGGATTGAGATGGGAAGGAGAGGAAAAGGATGGGAAGGATGAAATTTAAAGGGAAGGGAAGAGAAGGGAAGGATTGAGATGGGAAGGGGAGAGGAAAAGGATGGGAAGGGATGAAATTTGAAGGGAAGGGAACGGAAGGGAAGGATTGAGATGGGAAGGGGAGAGGAAAAGGATGGGAAGGGATGAAATTTGAAGGGAAGGGAACGGAAGGGAAGGATTGAGATGGGAAGGGGAGAGGAAAAGGATGGGAAGGGATGAAATATGAAGGGAAGGGAACGGAAGGGAAGGATTGAGATGGGAAGGGGAGAGGAAAAGGATGGGAAGGGATGAAATTTGAAGGGAAGGATCGAATGGAAGGGAAGGACTGAGATGGGAAGGGGAGAGGAAAAGGATGGGAAGGGATGAAATTTGAAGGGAAGGGAAGGGAAGGGAATGATTGAGATGGGAAGGGGAGAAGAAAAGGATGGGAAGGGATGAAATTTGAAGGGAAGGGAAGGGAAGGGAATGATTGAGATGAGAAGGGGAGAAGAAAAGGATGGGAAGGGATGAAATTCCTCCTCGACACACACACACACACACACACACACACACACACACACACACACACACACCTATTCTTTGCATTCCTCCGAAAACAATATAAAAACGCCTGTGTGTGAGTTTGCACGTCACAGAAACTTGTATTTTAAGAGAACCCAAACTACTGACCTGATTGATCTGCATGCAGTCTTAAAACACGCTCTGCTCCTCCTCTCCCATCCCTCTCACGTCACAGATTCAAGGCACACACACACACACACACACACACACACACACACACACACAGAAAAAGTACACGTAAGACGGATAGATACATAGCACATCCTCACCGTTTCTTCTTCGATGTGCTACTGACAACTGACAAGCGGGAGGACGAAGGGTGAGGGTGGGGTGGAGGTTGGGGGTGCGGGGGGCAGAAAAAAAAATATATAAGTCATTCTATTCCACCTAGTTCGAGACAAACGATTGAAATGACTCGGTACAGTTCAATAACTCCTTTGGGTGTGGGCAAGGCCGGGCTGTAAAGTCTATCTCTCTATATCCGTCTATATATTTATCTACTTAGCCATCTATCTATTTATCATGGTATTCACTATTTGTCTCGGAAGTAACAACAGAATCTAACACAAGCAGAATTTGATTGAACACGACGCCGTAAAGTAACTTCAGTCTACCCAAATAGTAACCTCCATTTTCTTTGAACAGGATGACAACTATTACTTTAATGGACAACTACACTATAAGTTGCGGCAAATACTACTACTACTACTACTACTACTACTACTACAATTTAGACGGGCCTCCATCTATTAGAGTTGCGTTGTGAGCGGTATATTTTCTCATATCCTTTCACAAAGCAATTCATTGGCCCCACCCCGCCAATGACTGTGGCCGACAACCATCTTTATTTAATATTACAAACTTTACTAAACATTTTATTTTTAAGCTAACAGAGCTTGTGGTTGATACGACTATCAACCACCGTCGCCTCAAAGTCCAGGTCAGCAATGCGGGTGGTTTTGGGTGCAGGTGACCTGGTTCCTCTCAGGCAGACCAAGGCTGACCTCAGGAGGGAGAAGGACAGCCTGCATCTCATCCAGGCGACCACACTGCTTCTTGGCTGTTGTTTCTTATCCGCCAGTGTTTCGGCGAGTCTTGCGTAGAAGCTCTGCGCCCTTGGTCCCATCCCTCCTGCCGTCGTGAATACTACCGGGGTGAAGGAGCCCTGGTCCACATTCTGTAATCTTTCTTCATATGCTCTGTTCTTCTCTTGTTCGTTTCTTCTGTGGGCTGCATCAAGGGTCAGGTCTCTGTGGCAATGGGCCATGGGATCAAAGATCCTTATATCAAAATATGCCCTTTGTCCACGAGTCCAAAACCCTCTGGCGCTAACATCCATTCGTGCTTCGTTCGAAACATTAGCGGTGCGTCTGGCGAGGTGTTCGCCTTGCAGAGGGAGCAGCATGGGTTCCAGTCACGTCGTGGCAGACTTCTTTCAGCATCTGAGCTGTTACGTCTCTTACTTCATCATGTCTCATGCAGACGAAACCTCCTCTCTTGCATGTCATGGCATGATTTTGGTTGAAGGGTGAGCCACAGTTACACATGTTTGGGAGCCCATCCACTGGCCAGCCATACCTGAGGCAAGGGCATCAGTAAATTCTTTTTTTGTTTAAGTTGAAGCCTTTTGCCCTGATAGGTAGTGTGGTTAGCCAGTTTGAAGCGCCCACTTCCTGTGCAATATCTATCCTCCTCCTTGTGTCTTCTGGGAGTTCTCTCATTAGGTCACTCAGAGTGTCTCTCTGTTTTCCTTCTCTGTTTATGGAGATTTCATTCCTTAGTGACCTAATATCTTGAGGGTTGTCTTCACCCCTTTCATTTTGATTGGTAATATATCCGGTCAAGGAGGCTGTGATTCGGATTGAGTTCCCGAATTCAGACTCAGCCAGATTTCGCGGGTTGGTGATGCCGAGCCCACCCATTCTTTACTACTACTACTACTACTACTACTACTACTACTACTACTTACTACTACTACTACTACTACTACTATATTACTACTACTACTACTACTACTACTACTTACTACTACTTCTACTTCTATATTACTACTACTACTACTACTACTACTACTACTACTACTACTACTACTACTACTACTACCACTACTACTACTACTACTTTTTTTTTCTACTACATAAATGACACCTCCACCCATGTTTATTTTCTCGACACATAATCCTGGAGGGCGCCATAGCTTGGAGGTCATTAGCCCCAACTCTGTTCGCTAATGACTGTGGCATCCAACCATATCACTAATACTACCTAGCACTAAATCACCTATCATCTATTACGTCCAGATCCCCCTGTCCTTCCCTACTCAAGTCACTCCCGACCCACCCTAATGTCACTCTCCACCACTGTGGCTTCATAGTCCATATTGGAGATGTTGGTGGCTTTTGGGCCAGAGTGTCCGGCGCCCCTGAGACATAGGACTACTACTACTACTACTACTACTACTACTGCTGCTACTGTTACAACTCTCCAACTCTAAAGAGCGGACGCAGGAAGAGCCTCATCACCAACAGGCAACGCGGCTTTTTTAATGAACAAATTAAGGACATGTTCCGGCCATTGATCGTCATATGTGTGTTACGATTTCTTTGGATTGTATGGCGGAGCGGTGTACTGATGACGACCTTGACATATGTAACATTCGTGGTTGTGGTGGTGGTGGTGGTGATGGGTCCAACAGTGCCTCATCCCTTCATTATTTTTCCTCTTCCCTCCCTCCCTCCTTCTCTCCCTTTCCTTCCTCCCATTTCTCCCACCATACCAGTCATTAATTCACCTCTTCACCATTTCTTTCTATCCCCCGTTCCAATTCTTTCTCCACCCTCCCATTTTTCAGTATTTTTTCTTCATTTTCCTTCCCTTCCTCTTCCCAATGTCAAAGTCTCTCCATTTCCCATTCCTTTCTCCACCATTCCCTTACACACCAATTTCCTCTCTCTTTGCTGTACCTCCAATTTCCCTATCGCATCCCTCCCTTCTCCCTTTTCTTTCTCCCTTACGTATACCCCTTTAATTCCTTTCTCTCTCCCCATTTCCTATCCCCTCCAATCCTTCCCTTTCCTTCTTCACTTACACCAACGTATTTATTCTCTCTCTTCCCCTCTGTTCCCTTCCTTCCTTCCAACCCATTTCTCTTCCTCCCTTTACCACTCTATCTCCCTCCATTCCACCCTTCCTTTCCTCCCTCCAACATAATACTGCTTCTCTAACCTCCATTTCCCCCTCCATTGACTTCCCTTACCCCCCCTCCTCCTCTCTCTCTCTCTCTCTCTCTCTCTCTCTCTCTGACCCCCCTTTACCGCCCTGCCTCGTTCAGTCCTTCGCGAAACGTCCACCAAACAGTTTGCTTCCGTCCTCAACGTGGTCCTCCGATCCTTCTATTTCCTCGAAGTTCAAAAGTTGACAAGTAAGATCAAATTGTACAAAGAATGTCACATCAATCTTTTCCTTTAATCAATCAATCTCTGTGTAAGATCGGGCTGAGATTCTCATATTCTCAAACAAGTCGCGCTCCCATTAGCCTACAACTATTTTTTAGGCCACAGAGAAAAGTTATCGGATTTTCATGGGTGATTTTCCAGTTCAGGGTGACGAGGTCGTGTTGACTTATCACCAAAATCACAAAACAGTCCATTAAGAGGGGCTTTTAGGGTAGACGAACTGAGGTGCCTTTTTTTTTTTTTTCCAGCAAAGGAGACGGTTCAAGGGCAACAAAAAGAGTGCAGAGAAAAGTAAAAGCCGCTACTCACCGCTCCCATAATAGACAAAAGTAAAGAGCGGCCAAAAGAGAGGTCAATTTCGGGTGGAGGGGTGTCTTAAGAATGCGGGTTTGAGTGGAGGAGAGCTACTGGACATATTGACCCCGAATGCACACGATCAAGTATATATACACACTAATAAGTCCGTACATGAAAAATAAACTTTGGTAGCAGGTCTCCGGCACACATTCTTTCATGACCACAAAACGCCGAGTGACTTTTGCCTTCAACTTTTCTCATATATATATTGTTTTTTTTTATAATCATTTACCTCACGACTACCTGAGAACAATGAAAAATTATTGGTCTCTCTCTCTCTCTCTCTCTCTCTCTCTCTCTCTCTCTCTCTCTTTCCAGGTATGAGAAGAATTTTGACCCTCCTGATGATGATGATGGTGGTGATGGCGACGCTTCCTAACACAGGTATGCTTCTCTCTCTCTCTCTCTCTCTCTCTCTCTCTCTCTCTCTCTCTGTCTATGTTTCTATCTATCTATCTATATTTAACCATTTATCAATCTTCCTATCTATCTATCAATCAATCTATCTATTTTTCTATCTATCAATCTAGCAGTCTACCTTTCATTCCCTTCCTCTGCTCTAACCTACTACGTATTTCTCCCTTCTCTCTTCCTTTTTCTTGCTCCCCATCCTTCCATCAGTCTCTTACAGCCCTCCTCCCCCACTCAGGTGCCATCGACTGTTACGCCTGCGAGGGTTACAATTCCGCCGCCGCCGAGGACACCGCCTCCAACAACAAGTACTGCCCACAAGAGAGCTTCGATTCTAGCCGAGTTGGAGCCTCTCGGGGAGGGATCTGTTTTGCTGAAGTCCGCCAGTATTGTAAGTAACTAGACGGAACACTTTTTTTATTTTTACTTATACTACTTATTTTTGTACTGAGAAGACTGAATCTGTTACTACTACTACTACTACTACTACTACTACTACTACTACTACTACTACTCTACTACTACTATTACTATACTACTATTACTACTACTACTACTACTACTACTACTACTACTACTACTACTAATAATAATAATAATAATAATAATGATAATAAAGTGTGATTTTTCAATTTACATAGTGATAATTCTCTCTCTCTCTCTCTCTCTCTCTCTCTCTCTCTCTCTCTCTCTCTCTCACACACACACACACACACACAAGACGGTCGCAGGGTTACTAAGCGGGGCATCGGTCTCGGAACCAGGATGACCCGCGACGCCTCCACCACCACCGTCACATTCTCCGGCTACTACTGCAACACCAGCCTCTGCAACGCCATGGACCCTGCCGCCCCCCCCTTCCCCGCCGCCTCGTCCTCCTGTCTCACGCCTCAGTTCCTAGTACTCGTGCCCCTTATCATGGCCCTCGGTCACTGCCTGCTGTAAAGGGCCCTCAGAACCTCGATCCCTTTTTGTGTCTTATTGTGCTAGGAAGATGATTTTGTTTTCTCATTTTGTATTCGTCCTTGTCCTCCGCCGCCTCCTCCTACGTATTAATGGTGATACGATTTATTTTCCGTCTCTTACTCTAAGGCGCCACCATTCATTATTTCCTAATCAATTCTTGCCCTCTTGGCACTGGAAAGGAAGGTAATTTTACGAGCAATCTTTTGATATTCTTAAGGATGCTCTACGTGCAGCACAAGCGGAGATATAAGCAGGTAAAGATTTCACCCCCCTCGTGCAACTCTACGGGGCTCACCTACCATATTTCCCCAGCGAGGCCTTACACGAAAAAGTTTGAATATTGAAAAATCGTTATTCCTCCAGCTTAATGAGAGAGGTTGATATACGTGAAGAAAAAAATACTAGAATTTCTGGTGCTATCAGAATTGCAATAAGCCTAAAACTGACGGAGTTATGAACGGTTTTGTGAGAGCCTCCGAAAATTTTCTAGGCCTATAACTCTTGAAGCAATGCGTGTTGCAATATGACCGTTTAGTAACTGGTAGAGAAAATTCCGAGGAACACGCTGGTGCTTTCAGAACTACGCTACCACTAATGGTTATAGAGATATATCGATTTGAAATTTCGCACTTTTTCGACATTTGTGGCAACGTCACTCGTTTATTATCAATCCTTTCTTCTTCGTCGAAAGATAATAAAAGTGTTATATTTTGACGAGGAATGCAACACTGGTCTCGGATCTGCGTTACCACCTTTAGTTTCGGAGAGAGCATGTCATATTTTAACCGCCTGTCACGCCTTAACTACTGCAGATATGTTTATGAGATTAAATATCTCGAGGTGACCCGAAACGACCTATATTTTGGCGTTATCAGATTTAAGATTTGACGCGTATTTCCAAAGATAGCTTTTTTTGCTTATTTTGCCTGTGTATTTTTGACCAACTGATATCTGATGTAAAATTTGACGGAGAATAAGGTGGCGTCGTCAAAATGGAGATAACTTTAATAGTTATCAAGATATCATAGCTAAGGCGTTGATCGGAATGCTTTGATTCTGCATCGATTCCTGCATCCATGTCTAAATAATGTCTTAATATCGGGCATAATTTTGAGAGGGCACATCACGAGGAATCCATTTCTGGTCTTGGTTTTGCGCTAGCTCAATTATTAAAGACGTTATCAGCTATATTCTGAGAAATGGTCGTAACCCTCAATTTTATCCTCTCATTTTTTATCATGTTCGTTGCACTCAGCTGGTGTAGAATTTGACGCTGAACATTTTGGTGCTTGTTAGAATCCGATCAGTAGAGTATTAACGGAGCTATGAACGATTTTGTGTTTCCACCGTTATGAGACTCCGGTGTTTACGGCCAAAATTTCACCTCCTCTAAAACGATCTTTTTTTAAATATGCAACTTTCGTTATTCTTGCCTCCAGCTTGATCAGAGAGGTTCATAGACGTGAAGAAAACAATATTAGAAATTCTGGTGCTATTAGAATTGCGCTAGGCCTAGAATTGACGGAGATATCCATGGCTTAAAAAGACGTGCTGAAATTTTGCCGGCTTATAACTGCCTTATTACAGTAAATTTTTGTATGCCCGATTGGCTCCTGGGAGAACCAGTTACGGGGAACACGCTGGTGCCTTCAGAATGACGTTACGACTAATAGTTATGGAGTTATTATGATATGTTTTTCGCGTTTTTTTTTTAAATTTGAGCCAACGCCCTTCCTTTATTATCTATCATTTCTGCTTCGTGGATGGATAATGAAAGTGTTAGAATTTAACGAGGAACGCAATGCTGGTCTCGGATCTGCGCTACCACCTTTAGTTTCGGAGATAACATGTCATTTATTTAACCGCCTGTCACCCCTTTACTAGTGAAGATACGTTTATGGAAATAAGTATCGCGAGGTGAACCGAGACGAGCTATAATTTGATGCTTTCAGATTTAACTTTGGACGTGTTTGTTTGTTTTTTATTTCTTGATATTTCTTGATGATCAACTGATACAAAGTGTAGAGTTTGCCGGAGAACACGATGGTGCTGTCAGAATCAAGCTAGCTTTTTTCGTTATTGAGATATACCGGTCCAAAGGTCGGTCCTAACGGTTTTCGCCTGCGCCTCTTGCTGCGTCCATGTTTTCCTCGTGTTCGTGGGGCTCCCAGGTTGTAGCATTCGACGCTGAACATTTTGGTCTTTACTAGAATCCGATCGGTTGAGTATTGACGGAGTTATCAACGATTTTGTGTTTAGCAGGGGGGGAGTGGTCGGGGGGTATCACCGGGGATGTGGTGGTGGTCTTGGGTGGGGGGGCGGTCGTTGGGGTGTCCTGGGGGAGGGGGTGTGGAGGGCGGAGGGGTAGGGTGAACGATATTTTTTTTCCTTTTCGTTTAGTTTAAAAATGTTTCGTGCTATGAATTCATATGTTGTGTTTAGTTTTCATAGTGTATCGTGTTTTTTTTATTTTTTTATTGGTGTGTTTTACCATTTTTCAAGCGGCGCGGTGGACGTTTCTTACGTTACTGAACATAAAAATAAATAATATGTTCTCTGAGGTTCCTAACATGGGTGAATAACCTTTGATATTGTCGATAGAGGTTGGTTTTGATCAGACATTGGGACTTGCCTGGTGACGTGACGAGACGAGGAGTGACGTCACCAACGATGAGCCTTAAAAGAGTGAACGGAAAACCTATGGTGTTATTCGTGATGTGACTGACTTATTGATAAGCTAATAATGACTTCAAAAATAACTAAATTAACATATAAATAATTATAGTATATTCATCAGGCAATTGAGAGGTTAATAAGTGATAAAATAATTACATACTCTTTTTTAAGTCTTTCATTTGAACTGAAAATCCAAAATGGCGACATTCCTCTCCAGTCCATCTAACGTCTTCGTTATATATCATCTCCTCCACGGCCTTATCCACCTCCTGATCCACCTCAACAGCCGCCACAGCCTTCCCCTTGACCTGCACGGCCTATTCCCCGACCTACAGGCTCATCATGGACCTTAATGTTATGGTGGAACAGGTGGACGTTGTACGACATTTTTCGGCTGCATCGTCAGAATTATCCATCTAGCACCCGCTATAGAGCCTTTAACTTGTATTTAATAATCCTAGGCTACTAATTAAGGTTCTATATTGTGTTTTCTGCACTAAAGTAATGAGGAAAATCTACGTATGGGATAATAGCGAAGATATAACTGTGACAAGTGTACGACAATCATTGCTTGAGTACGGTAGTTTTGGTTGGCCCTTCCTCGTGGGCCATGGCTGTGACCTGACCTTCTGACCTGACCTCACAGTGCCTCAGTCCATGAAGGTAAGGAAAATAGGGTTAAAAAGGTCATTCGTGAGAGGTCAAAGCTTGCATGGCCCTGGGTAGTGTTATATAAGGCTCCGTGGGCCATGGCTGTGACCTGACCTACTGACCTGACCTCACAGTGCCTCAGACCTTGAAAGTAAGGAAAACAGGGTTAAAAAGGTCATTCGCGAGAGGTCAAAACTTGCATGGCCCTGGGAAGTGCCGTGTCAGGGTCCGTGGGCCATGGCTGTGACCTGCCCTTCTGACCTGACCTCACAGTGCCTTAGACCATGAAAGTAGGGTAAATAGGGTTAAAAAGGTCATTCGTGAGAGGTCAAAGCTTGCATGGCCCAGAGAAGTACTGTGTCAGGGTTCGTGGGCCATGGCTGTAACCTGACCTTCTGACCTGACCTCACAGTGCCTTGGACTATGAACAGACCATGAAAGTAAGGAAAATAGGGTTAAAAAGGTCATTCGTGAGGTCAAAGCTTGCATGGCCATGGAATGTGTTATATAAGGGTCTGTGGGCCATGGCTGTAACCTGACCTTACAGTGCCTCAGACCTTGAAAGTAAGGAAAGTAGGGTTAAAAAGGTCATTCGTGAGGTCAAAGCTTGCATGGCCCTGGAATGTGTTATATAAGGGTCTGTGGGCCATGGCTGTGACCTGACCTTACAGTGCCTTAGACCATGCAATCTCTCCTCACCTCTCATATCCATCCTGCGCTGGAATTTTGTTGAGTTGTATGTCACACAGGTATGTAGGTGATACTGACGTGCTTGAGAGAGTCCAGCGATGATGACCAAGGAGGTTGTTGGACTTGGGCATCTTGACTGTGCCTCCCGACTGGATGCCTTGGCTCTGTGCCTGGCAGACTGCTTAGAGCTGATATGGTCAAGGTCTGGAAGATTCTCAATGGCCTCTCTCCTCTGCAACCCTCTGAGTTATTTTCCCTCCAGACATCATCTTGGACCCGTGGAAATTCACACAGAATATTTCTGCCCCACAGCAACACAGAAATGCGTAGGCGAAACTTCTCAGTCCAGTGATTGCTTTGTGGAATAGCCTGCCAGACAACATCCTTAACTGTATTTAAGAGAAAACTACCTTGCTCAAAGGCTATACGAATTTTAACCCCTACATACTAATACCAATGTACTCTCATATACATATAATTTCACATGATCTCATTTTAACTCTAGTTCCTAAACACTGGTCAAAGAACATATTAACTCTAAATTACTTTATTCTACTTACAGCAACAGTGTTAGGGTCCGGGGCATGGCTGTGACCTGACCTGACCTCCTATTGCAAGGACCCTAGAAGTTAAGGAATGGTGGTTAATACTTACATTATGGATTCTTTTTTGTTCCCTGAATGGCGGGCAGTAATAAATGACCTCTGGGAAATAGAAGGGGGGTCATCGGGGGCAAAACACTTCCATTCATGGGGTGGAGGGGGTCAAAGCCTCTCCGTTAAGTAGGTTAGGTTAGGTTAATGTGCCAGTGGAAATACACTTGTTATTATTATTATTATTATTATTATTATTATTATTATTATTATTATTATTATTATTATTATTATTATTATTATTATTATTACTGAAGGAAAACTACATATATGAGCATCCATATTATTATTATTATTATTGTTATTATTATTATTACTGAAGGAAAACTACATATATGAGCGTCCATATTATTATTACTATTATTATCATCATTATTATTATTATTATTATTATTATTATTATTATTATTATTATTATTACTGAATGAAAACTGCATATATGAACTTCCATAATATTATTATTATTATTATTATTATTATTATTATTATTATTATTATTATTATTATTATTATATCATTATTTCTCTTATTCTTCCATCTTCCCTTTCTCTCTCTCTCTCTCTCTCTCTCTCTCTCTCTCTCTCTCTCTCTCTCTCTCTCTCTCTCTCTCTCTCTCTCTCTCCTTCCTTCCTTTCCTTCCATACCAAAACCATTCTCCTTACTATTATTATTATTATTATTATTATTATTATTATTATTATTATTATTATTATTATTGTTATTATTATTATTACTATTGCAGGAGTAGCCATGAATGACCTCAATAAAGAACGCGAGAAGTCCAAACATGAGACACAGGAGGAGGAGGAGGAGGAGGAGGAGGGCCTGATACAACAAGAATGTGGCTTCACCTACAGGGGATGCATTTGAGATTCAGGTAGGCCTGTGTGTGTGTGTGTGTAGGCCTGTGTGTATTTACCTTGTTGTATTTACCTAGTTGTGAAATACAGGAAAAGAGATGTACTAGGCTTGTGCTGTTCCCTTCTCCATAACGCTTAGTAGGCCTGTGTGTGTGTGTGTGTGTGTGTGTGTGTGTGTGTGTGTGTGTGTGTGTGTGTGTGTGTAAGGTTAGATTAGGTTAGGTAAGGTTAGATTAGTTGAGGTAAGGTTAGGCAAGGTTAGATTAGGTTAAGTAAGGTTAGATTAGGTTAGGTAAGGTTAGATTAGTTGAGGTAAGGTTAGGCAAGGTTAGATTAGGTTAGGTAAGGTTAGATTAGTTGAGGTAAGGTTAGGCAAGGTTAGGTAAGGTTAGATTAGGTTAGGTAAGGTTAGATTAGTTGAGGTAAGGTTAGGCAAGGTTAGGTAAGGTTAGATTAGGTTAGGTAAGGTTAGATTAGGTTAGGTAAGGTTAGGCAAGGTTAGATTAGGTTAGGTAAGGTTAGATTGGTTGAGGTAAGGTTAGGCAAAGTTAGATTAGGTAAGGTTAGATTAGGTTAGGTAAGGTTAGATTAGCTGAGGTAAGGTTAGGCAAGGTTAGATTAGGTTAGGTAAGGTTAGATTAGGTTAGGTAAGGTTAGATTAGTTGAGGTAAGGTTAGGCAAGGTTAGATTAGGTTAGGTAAGGTTAGATTAGGTTGGGTAAGGTTAGATTAGTTGAGGTAAGGTTAGGCAAGGTTAGGTAAGGTTAGATTAGGTTAGGTAAGGTTAGATTAGTTGAGGTAAGGTTAGGCAAGGTTAGGTAAGGTTAGGTAAGGTTAGATTAGTTGAGGTAAGGTTAGGCAAGGTTAGATTAGGTTAGGTAAGGTTAGATTAGTTGAGGTAAGGTTAGGCAAGGTTAGGTAAGGTTAGGTAAGGTTAGATTAGGTTAGGTAAGGTTAGATTAGTTGAGGTAAGGTTAGGCAAGGTTAGGTAAGGTTAGATTAGGTTAGGTAAGGTTAGATTAGGTTAGGTAAGGTTAGATTAGTTGAGGTAAGGTTAGATTAGTTGAGGTAAGGTTAGGCAAGGTTAGGTAAGGTTAGATTAGGTTAGGAAAGGCTAGGTAAGGTTAGATTAGGTTAGGGAAGGAAAACCGAGGTTTGACTGTATTTATATTTTATTTTATTTTCTCTTTTTTTGTGTGTGTGTTTCTCTTTCCTCTCTCTCTCTCTCTCTCTCTCTCTCTCTCTCTCTCTCTCTCTCTCTCTCTCTCTCTCTCTCTCTCTCTCTCTCTCTCTCTCTCTCTCTCTTATGTGCGTAGCTTAAGAAACAAATTTGATGAACTGAGATGTCTTGCTCTAACAGAAAATTTTGACATAATTGCTACAACCGAAACATTTATCGACACCACAAATATTGATTTAAGTTCCGAATACAACATAGATGGCTACAGACTCTTCAACAAAGATCGTGTAAACCGTAGAGGCGGTGGCGTCGCCCTTTATGTCAAAAGCTATTTGCAACCCACTGACAAAACACCGGGAAACAGTAATGTTGAACATTTGTGCGTGCGAGTAAACATTGCAAAAGTCAATTTAAATATATCTGTCACCTACAGACCTCCCGGGCAATCACTCGATGACGACCTTGAAATGTACAGCGTCTTAATAACAACGACTCACTGATATTAGGAGACTTTAACCTCCCCCATATCGACTGGGCGACACTGTAAGGTACAGAAGGCGAGTCACATAGAAGGATCGAATTTCTAGAAGAAAATTATCTAAGCCAAATGGTTTCTGAGCCAACTCGACAAAATAATATACTCAACCTTGTTATAACGACCCAAGATAACCTAGTCAGTAGTGTCACGGTAGGAGAACACCTCGGTTCTTGCGATCATAAATTAGTGCGCGTTGACATTAGAGCTCAATCATCAGTGACTGAAAATAAAGTAAAGGTGCCCAATTTCAAAAGAGCTAACTTCGTAGAAATCCGACAAAAACTAACAGAAATACAACTATCAGATGACGGCAACGTAGATGAAGCCTGGCTAAGCTTTAAAAATCACTTACTCACTCAGCAGAACACATTTGTCCCCTTGTGCGAGAAGCGAATTAACACTAATAAAAGCCCACCGTGGTTTAATAGCGAAATTAAACAATCAGTCAATGAAAGAAAATTGTTTTACAGGTTAAAGAAAGAACAAAGCACGCCCGAAAACATTAGACTTTATAATGATGCCAGGCGTCGAGTAAAAAGACTAGTAGGTCAGGCAAAGCGTAGATATGAAGAAAATATTGCAGCCAACTGTAAAAATAATCCGAAATCTTTCTTCAGTTACATAAACAACAGAAAGGCGATCAAAAGTGGTATTGGACCTTTAACAAACAGCCACGGTGCACTAGTGACTGACAGCCAACACATTGCAAACCTCTTAAACAATTACTTTTCCTCGGTGTTTAATACTAACAGTCTTCCTCTCGCTACCACCAACACCAGTACTATTGTAAATCTCGAGCATGCATTGCCTAATTTTGAAATAACAACCGATGAAGTCCTTAAAGCTCTCCATTCACTTAAAACAAATAAAAGTCCCGGACCCGACAAAGTATATCCTATACTGCTTAAAGAAACAAAGAGCGAAATACTCTCCTCCCTCACTACCGTATTCAATATGTCCTTGCGACAAGGCATCGTCCCTTCGGATTGGAAAAAGGCTAACGTGACACCGATTTTTAAGAAAGGAGACAAAAAAATACCAGGTAACTACCGACCCATTAATCTAACTTCAATTGTAGGTAAGCTACTCGAGAGCATAATTAGAGACAAAATTGTGAGTTACCTCGAAAGCCACTCATTAATTGGAGATTCACAACATGGCTTCCGTAACAAAAGATCCTGCCTGTCAAACCTACTGACCTTTTATAACGATCTCTTCTCAATTTATGACTTAACCAAATCAGTGGACGTAGTCTATCTTGATTTCCAGAAAGCGTTTGATAAAGTCCCACATCATAAATTACTTTATAAATTAAAGCAAATAGGCATTGACGGTCAAGTAAACCAATGGATCGCGAATTGGTTGAGCAACAGACAACAAAGAGTTGTGATTGACGGATTTAACTCAGAGTGGGCGCCGGTCACTAGTGGCGTCCCTCAGGGCTCGGTTCTTGGCCCAGTGCTCTTCATTATTTACATCAACGACGTGGATGTTGGACTCAATAATCGCATTAGTAAATTTGCAGACGACACAAAGATTGGTAACTCGGTTCTCACTGACGAAGACAGGCAAAGCCTCCAAGAGGATTTGCACAAAATTTCAGCTTGGTCGGATAAATGGGAGATGCCCTTTAACGTAGACAAGTGCCAGGTCCTTCAAGTTGGAACAAAAAATAAGAAGTTCGATTACGAAATACGCGGCGTTAAACTCACAAGCGTTCAATGCGTTAAGGACCTGGGGATTAAAATCGCGTCAAACCTCAAATTCTCACATCAATGCATCGATGCAGCAAATAAAGCGAACAGAATGTTGGGCTTCATTAAAAGAAACTTTTTATTCAAGAATAAAGATGTAATACTTCCGCTCTACAATAGCTTAGTCAGACCCCACTTGGAACATGCGGTACAGTTTTGGTCTCCCCACCATGCAAAGGACATTGCTAAACTAGAAGGTGTTCAGCGTCGAGCAACAAAAATGATCCCTTCCTTGCGCAACAAATCCTACGAAGAAAGGCTTTCCACCCTTAACATGTTCTCTCTTGAGAAACGTTGCCTCCGAGGAAAATTGATCGAATGTTTTAAAATACTTAATGGTTTCACGAATGTAGACAGAACAAAATTGTTTATGATCGATGACACTTTGCGAACTAGGAACAATGGCACAAAACTCAAATGTAGACAAGTAAATTCAGACTGCACCAAATTTTTCTTCACCAATGTTGTTGTGCGAGAATGGAATAAGCTCCCACCATCAGTGGTCCAGTGTAACACGATTGACTCCTTTAAAAACAAGCTCGACCGTCACTTCCTTGAACTTAATATTAACTAGAGTAGAAAAGCAACGTTTTGGAGCCATCTGATTAATGTACAATCACTTAGGTTTAAGGACAGACCACCTAGTCTGGACCATGGGGTCTGTGTGGTTTGATTTTCTATGTAAATCTATGTAAATCTCTCTCTCTCTCTCTCTCTCTCTCTCTCTCTCTCTCTCTCTCTCCTTCCTTCCTTTCCTTCCATACCAAAACCATTCTCCTTCTTACTATTATTATTATTATTATTATTATTATTATTATTATTATTATTATTATTATTATTATTATTGTTATTATTATCATTATTATTATTAGTCTCTCTCTCTCTCTCTCTCTCTCTCTCTCTCTCTCTCTCTCTCTCTCTCTCTCTCTCTCTAGTGTGTGTGTGTGTGTGTGTGTGTGTGTGTGTTATTCACATACGGGCGTGCAGATCATTGTGGATCCCTGTGAGCCTCTGGGAGCGATCTTAGAGCTCATTATTTGACTGGTCTATGAATGGGGATGAAGCCAACACACACACTCACTCTCTGGGCTACGAGATTACAAATTCTCGATCTATGTTCAGTATCCAATCACTGCTCGGTGAAGTGGGGAAAAGAAACATGCCCAAGTTTTTACGTCCAGCCAGGGAATCGAATCCGGGTTCTTTCACGTGTGTGTGTGTGTGTGTGTGTGTGTGTGTGAGAGAGAGAGAGAGAGAGAGAGAGAGAGAGAGAGAGAGAGAGAGAGAGAGAGAGAGAGAGAGAGAGAGAGAGAGAGATTACTTATTCCTCTTTCTCTTCTTTCCCTTCTCTTCCTACTCCACTCCTACTTTTTATCATCTCATTCCACTCCCTACTCCTTCCTCTTATACTCCACTAACACCCTCCACCTCCTCCTCCTCCTCCTCCTCCTCCTTATGCAATTTCCTCACTAAATAGGTACAAACTTTTCTGGGGTCGAGGTGTTTGCCGTACTGTGCACCAATAAATGTTTGACAGAATAAGCTCTAACACGGCAATTTCATCTCTTCTGTACGACAACATGTAGGTTTGCAAGCTATTTCGAGTTGAAGGAATGACTTACAGTGTGTCCCTTCTCGCCTTCCCTTCGCGAGGCGTCTCGGGAGAAGTTTCAGCTGCGTACGAAGACAATGGATACGGATATAAATATGTAAATAAATATGCAGATAAATTATGCTGCCTAGTTTATTGTAATTGCTGTAAAGTGATAAAATGTGCTTGTTTATAAGATCATATGACTAAAGGACAAAGTACAGTCCTACTGGAGAGGTAATTCAAAATAATATCCAATAGCCTTGCTCGTGCCGACATCATCAAAAGTAGCTTTATGTATAGTTCATTATTTTACAGACTATCCATTACTAACAAGCATATAAGGTTTTGAATGATGAAGTTTAATTATTGAGGATGGTTACCTATGAAAAATATATACCATACTACTAGCTAAGCCACCTGGGGCACGATAAGGGTTACAATAAGCTATCGTCCCTGCACTAACTACTATGTGATTGCTGAGTCTGTTCCATTTCCCCACCACCCTATTACTAAACCAATGCTTGCCTATATCTCTCCTAAATCTATACTTTTCTAATTTGAATCCATTACTGCGAGTTCTATCCTGCTGGCTAATTCTCAGTACTTTACTTATATCGCCTTTGTTGTAACCCTTGACCCATTTGAATGCTTCTATCAGATCTCCCCGCACTCTTCGTCTTTCTAGTGAATGTAAGTTTAGATGTTTCAGCCTATCTTGATATGGGAGGTTCCTCAGCCCCTGAATCATCTTGGTCATCCTCCTCTGAACTGATTCTAGCAAGATGATGTCCATTCTGTAGTGTGGGCACCAAAACTGGACAGCATAATCTAAGTGTGGCCTAACTAACGCTAAATAAAGTCTGAGGATGACCTCTGCACTCCTGTTGGTTACCGTCCTGTTAATAAAGCCTAATACCCTGTTAGCCCTATTCCTCGCACTAATACATTGCTTCCTTAGTTGTAGGTCAGAGTTCACCAACACTCCTAAATCCTTTTCACACTCTGCTCTGCCTATCATGTGGAGGCTAAACTATACCCGTGTAATGGGTTGTGTGTTCCTACACTCAGTACGCTACACTTGGTGATGTTAAAATTCATCTGCCATTTCTCTGACCAAGCTGATCACAGTTTGTTGAAATCCTCCTGCAGTGCTCTAGCATCCTCTTCTTACCTGGATTTCTTACCTGGATGACCTTTCTCTATGAGCCATGCTGGGTGAACCGTCAGGCAAAGAACTGAAGGGTCTCACCAACCAATGCACCAGCCTATCCAAGCTCATCAAAACAACTGTACATAATCCAGTAAGACACATAGGCTGGAAAGTACATTGGGAATTCATTTCATAGGGTCAGGGATAACTAAGGAAGCATTCACTAGGTAAGCCTTGGTAGGGCAGTCGACCATCAACCAAAAGGCTCCAGATGTTCCCTCCAACGGTTAGCCGTGACCTGCTCTTTATATTTTGTTTTTGGCAGATATAGGTTTTTGTGGGGGAGGGGGTCCAAACCCCTCCCCCCACTGGCCAAGATCAGGGGCTGAACCAACTGCTCACCAAAGGCCTGGTGGGACGGGGCAGCGAACTGTCATGAGTGGAGGAAAGGATAGGAAGGGAAGGGAAGGAAAGAAAGGAAGGGAAGGGAAGGGAAGGGAAGGAATGGGAATGAAAGGAAAGGAAAGGGAAAGAAAGGAAAGGATAGGATAGGAAAAGGAAGGGAAGGGAAAGGAAAGGAGAAGAAAGGAAATGATAGGGAAGGGAAGGAAAGGAATGGGATGAGAAGGAAAGGAATGGGAAGGGAAGGGAAGGAAAGGAATGGGAAGGGAAGGGAAGGGAAAGAAATGAAATGAAATTAAATTAAATGATATGATAGGGAAGGGAAGGAAAGGAATGGGAAGAGAAGGAAAGGAATAGGAAGGGAAGGGAAGGAAAGGAATGGGAAGAGAAGGAAAGGAATGGGAAGGGAAGGAAAGGGAAAGAAAGGAGAGGATAGGATAGGAAAAGGAAGGGAAGGGAAAGGAAAGGAGGGGAAAGGAAATGATAGGGAAGGGAAGGAAAGGAATGGGAAGGGAAGGAAAGGAAAGGAAAGGGAAAGAAAGGAGAGGATAGGATAGGAAAAGGAAGGGAAGGGAAAGGAAAGGAGGGGAAAGGAAATGATCGGGAAGGGAAGGAAAGGAATGGGAATGAAAGGAAAGGTTAGGATATGGAAGGGAAGGGAAAGGAGGGGAAAGGAAATGATAGGGAAGGGAAGGAAAGGAATGGGGAAGGAAGGAAAGGAATGGGAATGAAAGGAAAGGAAAGGAAAGGAAAGGGAAAGAAAGGAAAGGATAGGATAGGATAGGAAAAGGAAGGGAAGGGAAAGAATGGAAAGGATAGGATAGGATAGGATAGGATAGGAAAAGGAAGGGAAGGGAAAGGAAAGGAGGGGAAAGGAAAGGGAAGGGAAGGGAAGGAAAGGAATGGGAATGAAAGGAATGGGAATGAAAGGAATGGGAAGGGAAGGAAAGGAAAGGGAAGGAAAGGATAGGAAAGGGAAGGGAAGGGAAGGGAAGGAAAGGAATGGGAATGAAAGGAATGGGAAGGGAAGGAAAGGAAAGGGAAGGAAAGGATAGGAAAGGGAAGGGAAGGGAAGGGAAAGGAAAGGAAAGGAAAGGAAATGATAGGGAAGGGAAGGGAAGGAAATGATGGGGAAGGGAAGGGAAGGAAAGGAATGGGAAGGAAAGGGAAGGGAAGGGAAAGGAAAGGAAAGGAAATCAAATGATAGGGAAGGGAAGGGAAGGAAATGATAGGGAAGGGAAGGGAAGGAAAGGAAAGGAAAGAGAAGGGAAAGGAAAGGAAAGGAAAGGAAAGAAAAGAAAAGGAAATGATAGGGAAGGGAAGGGAAGGAAATGATAGGGAAGGGAAGGGAGGGAAAGGAATGGGAAGGGAAGGAAAGGAAAGGTAAGGAAAGAAATGAAGGGAAAGGAAAGGAATGGGAAGGAAAGGAAAGGGAAGGAAAGGGAAGGGAAGGCAAGGGAAAGGAAAGGAAAGGATAGGATAGGATAGGGAAGGGAAGGGAAAGGAGAGGAGAGGAAATGATAGGGAAGGGAAGGGAAGGAAAGGGAAGGATAGGATAGGAAAGGGAAGGGAAGGGAAAGGAAAGGAGAGGAGAGGAAATGATAGGGAAGGGAAGGGAAAGGAAAGGAAAGAAAAGGAAATGATAGGGAAGGGAAGGGAAGGAAATGATAGGGAAGGGAAGGGAAGGAAAGGAATGGGAAGGGAAGGAAAGGAAAGGAAAGGAAATGAAAGGGAAGGGAAGGGAAGGAAAGGAATGGGAAGGGAAGGAAAGGAATGGGAAGGGAAGGAAAGGAAAGAAAAGGAAATGATAGGGAAGGGAAGGGAAGGAAAGGAATGGGAAGGGAAGGAAAGGAATGGGAAGGGAAGGGAAGGAAAGGAAAGAAAAGGAAATGATAGGGAAGGGAAGGGAAGGAAAGGAATGGGAAGGGAAGGGAAGGAAAGGAATGGGAAGGGAAGGAAAGGAAAGGAAAGAAAAGGAAATGATAGGGAAGGGAAGGGAAGGAAAGGAATGGGAAGGGAAGGGAAGGAAAGGAATGGGAAGGAAAGGAAAGAAAAGGAAATGATAGGGAAGGGAAGGGAAGGAAAGGAATGGGAAGGGAAGGGAAGGAAAGGAATGGGAAGGGAAGGAAAGGAAAGGGAAGGAAAGGGAAGGGAAGGGAAAGGAAAGGAAAGGAAATGATAGGGAAGGGAAGGGAAGGAAAGGAATGGGAAGGGAAGGAAAGGAAAGGGAAGGAAAGGAAAGGATAGGATAGGATAGGATAGGATAGGGAAGGGAAGGGAAAGTAAAGGAGAGGAGAGGAAATGATAGGGAAGGGAAGGGAAGGAAAGGAATGGGAAGGGAAGGAAAGGAATGGGAAGGGAAGGAAAGGGAAGGGATGGAAAGGAAAGGAAAGGATAGGATAGGATAGGGAAGGGAAGGGAAAGTAAAGGAGAGGAGAGGAAATGATAGGGAAGGGAAGGGAAGGAAAGGAATGGGAAGGGAAGGAAAGGAATGGGAAGGGAAGGAAAGGAATGGGAAGGGAAGGAAAGGGAAGGGAAGGGAAGGGAAGGAAAGGAAAAAACGGCGGGCGAGGACGGGGCAAAGGCAGCCCTTGATCAACCAACTCGTAGCGTCAGTGCGACTCACAAGAAACTGTGTAACTAACGACGCCTCCGACAAGCGAACTGGTACAACTCGTCACGGCCACATTTCTATCATGTACACAAATGCACGTAGTTTAATATCCAAAAAGGACGAAATTAGGGCGTATATTGCAACAGAGAAACCAGATGTGGTAGCCATCACAGAGACTTGGGCCAACTCTACTCATCTAGAATCCGAACTGTCATTCCCTGGGTACGAAAGCTTCCACAAAAGTCGAAAGCACAAGAAAGGAGGAGGATTAGTCTGCTACGTAAAAAGTACACTCCCTGCCATAAAAATAGACAAACAGGACGCAGAGAAATACGATTCTGTCTATGTGGAAATAACCGCAAATAACAAGAAACTAACACTTGCAACCGTATACAGGCCTCCGAAACAACAGGCAGCCGATGACACTGCCCTCTACGAAGAGATTCACTCTGTAACACAAAGCAAGGAAGCAATTATAATTGGGGACTTTAACTGCCCTAACATTGACTGGGGACTGATGACTGGAGATCAAGAGGGTAACAGGCTTATAGAAATGGTGGAGGATTCGTTCCTCACTTAAGTTGTAACTCAACCAACAAGAGAAAACAATCTGCTGGATCTGGTATTAGTAAGCGACCCCGACCTCATATTGTTACGGGTATGAATATAATTTTACAAGTGCACCGAGTAGCAGGCTTTTTTTTTTATTATTGTTTACTTTTTTGTGCCCTTGAGCGGTCTCCTTTGTAATAAAATAAAAAAATAATAATAATAATGCGCCAATCTCGCACTGGCAGACGAAACTTTTTTTTGTAGTTTTTGGTGTGTTATTAAATAATCTGCTAACTGTTTCTGTCACAAAGAATTAAATGACTGACCTTTCAATGCCTGGTGTACACAGCACCTGTAAAATAACTTGCAGAGAGAAATGTTCAACTTGCTTAGTTTCTATATTTCACACCGAGTTCGATTCCCGGGTGGAGTGGAAAAATTTGGGCACCTTTTCTGATACCCCTGTCCACCCAGCAGTGCATGGGTACCAGGTATTAATCGGGGGCTGTGTCCCGTCTCCTGGGATCTGTTGCCTTCTCCTATAATTCCTTCCCCTTCTGTCTCTCTCCGGCACATGACTGCAGATGTTGCGCTGCTCACTAAACCAAACCTTCAACATTTCACCCACAAAGATCACAAGTGGATAAACTAGAACAAAACCAGGCTAATTCATGTTTTTCCTGCCCTGTATTCCCCCAGTGCGTGATGGACACCAGAGTGACATTTCTGCGAGTAGGTATTTCTCGGAACACGCACGCCGCCGCCGCCATGTCCCGTCCCGTGCTGTGCATTCCCGCGCCCCACACTGGCGATAACAGCCATTGCTAATGATCAAAACAAACAAAGTGACTATAAAGCGGCCCTAAAACTCGATAAAAGTATCAGAGACCACCAATGGGTGGCCAGTCCAATGTGGTGTTATGGAGACCTGCTCCTTGTCAAGGCTGAAAGGATTAAAACAAAGCAGCTGATGGTTGCTGGGTGAGGATGGGGTAGCCTACCTTTATAAGGTATATACAGGTGAGGATGGAATGGGGTAGGCTGCCTTCATACCTTTATAAGGTATATACAGGTGAGGATGGGGTAGGCTGCCTTCATACCTTTATAAGGTATATACAGGTGAGGATGGGGTAGGCTGCCTTCATACCTTTATAAGGTATACGTATACCCCCCAAAAGATCCTACATTATTATAAATTTATAAGTATGAACTGACAACTGAGATCAATTAATCCTTGCGGTAATGTTGCCAACCTGCCGTATGTTTTTACTAGGTAAAAAATCCTCCTCCTTTAGTGTTGAGTAACTTGTCAGGCAATGTATCATAATGGTCACCAACCAACCAAACAGTAACAGAATAAAAGTAGGTATTCTTCTGTATGGTAATAATATAATATGCTGGCAGGACAACTTCAGGCAACTCTGTCTGTCCCAAACCTGGTACCAACCTGTACCAACCACAAACAAGTATTGAACAAGTATGTATCCTTGACTGTGCTCACACTTACAGGACAGAAACTTAAACTAACCTATGGACACTTTAAAATCACTCACCAGGATATATATATATATATATATATATATATATATATATATATATATATATATATATATATATATATATATATATATATATATATATATATATATATATATATATAGACAGAAACTTTAAAATCACTCATATATATATATATATATATATATATATATATATATATATATATATATATATATATATATATATATATATATATATATATATATATATATATATATATATATATATATATATATATATATATATATATATATATATATATATATATATATATATATATATATATATATAAGAACATAAGAACGCAGGAGTCTACAAGAGGCCGGTCGGCCTGTATGAGGCAGCTCCTTTGACCCTAAGCTCCCGTGTATCTAACCCCACCTAATATCGCTGTCCATGAATTTATCTAGTCTATTTTTGAATGTGACAATTGTGTTGGCACTCACCACATGACTGCTAAGCCTATTCCACTCATCCACCACCCTGTTAGTAAACCAATTTTTGCCTATGTCCCTGTTGAATCTGAATTTATCCAGTTTAAACCCATTAATTCGTGTCCTACCCGGTTCTCTTACCAACAAAACCTTATGAATGTCTCCCTTATTAAAGCCCTTCATCCATTTATAAACCTCGATCATGTCTCCACGCACCCTTCACCTTTCTAGAGAATGCAAGTTTAACTGTTTGAGTCTTTCCTCGCATGGCAAGTTTCTCAACCCCTGAATCATCTTAGTCATCCTCCTCTGCACCGATTCTAACATTTTGATATCCATTCTATAGTAAGGTGACCAGAACTGAACCGCATAGTCAAGATGAGGTCTAACTAATGCTAAATATAGTTTGAAGAAGACTTTGGGGCTTCTGTTACTTACGCTCCTTGAAATAAATTCCAGTACCCTATATTAGCTCGATTTCTAGCTTGAATGCATTGTGCCCTTGGACGGAGATCAGAGCTCACTAAGACCCCTGCTACGGGCTGCCTTTGGCAAAGGCCCGTGCTCCCTCGTGCAAGAGGGAGCAATCTTCCCCCCCCCCCTCCTAAATCCCTCTCGCACCCAGACCTGCTTATGAGAGTGTCATTTAAGCAATAGTTATGTGAGGGGTTGTTCCTACCTACACTCAGAATACTGCACTTCCCTACATTGAACTCCATCTGCCATTTATCCGCCCAGTCATACAATCTGTTGAGTATATATATATATATATATATATATATATATATATATATATATATATATATATATATATATATATATATATATATATATATATATATATATATATATATATATATATATATATATATATATATATATATATATATATATATATATATATATATATATATATATATATATATATATATATATATATATATATATATATATATATATATATATATATATATATATATATATATATATATATATATATATATATATATATATATATATATATATGCCTATTGTGCTGTTTCCGTGGCGGCACAATGCGATAAGCTTCTGAGTCGTGGTGAGCCTCAAACTGATATATTCAAAACAGTTTTTTCCTCTTAATCCCAGACACTTCCCAGGGTGTGGTGTGCTAAACTTTCATTCTTTCTTATATCAGTCCCCAGCACACTGTGAGAAGCTTCTGAGTCATTGCAAGCCTCAAACTGAACCATGTTCTCTGCAGTAACAAGTTTTTCTTTTTTGTTGCTTCCTTGTTTTGGTGCCCTTGGTCTGCCTTGCTGCCCTTGGTCTGCCTTGCTGCCCTTAGTCTGCCTTGCTACCCTTGGTCTGCCTTGCTGGAAAAAATAAATGAATAAATTCTAAACGCAGCACAAGGAAGTTTTGTTGTAATATTTTATGTTGGGTTCAGGAGCTTACCAACTCATTCAGCACCAGCTCATTTACCACTTATTTAGTATTTCATTTATCACCACTGTCACTGTAACTCCTGTGTGTGTGTGTGTGTGTGTGTGTGTTGGTGTGTGCATCAGACTGCAATTTAGGGACAGTTTATGAGTGAGCATTTGGGCGGTGTGTTATGGTGACCAACTATAGTCTTGTTTCATTCCATCTGTCCACCAACAAAGCGGAACTTTTGACAGATGTGGCACCTGTGCCTCCTTGAATACATGAAAATCAGCTCTTGAAATAGATACCCAAGCTGATTTTTCAATGATATATATGAATGTTTATGTATACAAAATAAAACCACTCAGTCTTTATAAATCGCAAACATTCTGATCTGCATGGATAATACAGCATACAAGCTCACAAAAAACAACCTTGTATCAAACAGTGTAGACAGGTCCTACTCGAGCGATCTATTGCTTTTCAAATGCCTATAATTCTTTTCATTTCAGGTTCATTAACCCGTTTGCTGTGATTGGCACGGATTTCGCCTTCACTGGTAGCCTGGTAGCATATACTCCCAGGTCCTTCTCTGCCTCTGTGGTGGGTAGTGGAGTGTTTCCCATGTGGTATTGGTGTGCTGGATATCCCTTCACTGGTAGCCTGGTAACATATACTCCCAGGTCCTTCTCTGCCTCTGTGGTGGGTAGTGGAGTGTTTCCCATGTGGTATTGGTGTGCTGGATATCCCTTCACTGGTAGCCTGGTAACATATACTCCCAGGTCCTTCTCTGCCTCTGTGGTGGGTAGTGGAGTGTTTCCCATGTGGTATTGGTGTGCTGGATATCCCTTCACTGGTAGCCTGGTAACATACACTCTCAGGTCCTTCTCTGCCTCTGTGGTGGGTAGTGGAGTGTTTCCCATGTAGTATTGGTGTGCTGGATATCCCTTCACTGGTAGCCTGGTAACATACAGTCCCAGGTCTTTCTCTGCCTCTGTGGTGGATAGTGGAGTGTTTCCCATGTGGTATTGGTGTGCTGGATATCCCTTCACTGGTAGCCTGGTAACATACACTCCCAGGTCTTTCTCTGCCTCTGTGGTGGATAGTGGAGTGTTTCCCATGTGGTATTGGTGTGCTGGATATCCCTTCACTGGTAGCCTGGTAACATACAGTCCCAGGTCTTTCTCTGCCTCTGTGGTGGGTAGTGGAGTGTTTCCCATGTGGTATTGGTGTGCTGGATATCCCTTCACTGGTAGCCTGGTAACATACACTCCCAGGTCCTTCTCTGCCTCTGTGGTGGGTAGTGGAGTGTTTTCCATGTGGTATTGGTGTGCTGGATATCCCTTCACTGGTAGCCTGGTAACATACACTCCCAGGTCTTTCTCTGCCTCTGTGGTGGGTAGTGGAGTGTTTCCCATGTGGTATTGGTGTGCTGGATATCCCTTCACTGGTAGCCTGGTAACATACACTCCCAGGTCTTTCTCTGCCTCTGTGGTGGGTAGTGGAGTGTTTCCCATGTGGCATTGGTGTGCTGGATATCCCTTCACTGGTAGCCTGGTAACATACACTCCCAGGTCTTTCTCTGCCTCTGTGGTGGATAGTGGAGTGTTTCCCATGTGGTATTGGTGTGCTGGATATCCCCTCCCAAGGTGCAGGACTTCACATTTTTCTTCATTGAATTGTAGCAGCCACTTTTTGTTCCATTCCTGTAGCTTGGTGATGTCTTCTGGTAGGAAATCCACAGTTCAGGGCTCAGGGACCATGGATATCAACCTACAATCAAATATAAGTTATTCATGTAACAATATTTTTTGTGTAAGTTGATCTTGCTGCATACAGAGTGACATTTGGTTGCTTTGTACAGATGCACGGCTGTCCTGAAGCATTGGCAGAAGGAATGCCCGGCCAGGCACCTACCCCACACAAACACCCTGCCTGGAGGAGGCTGCCATGCTGGGGCTGACTGACATGACGGACTGTTAAGGTAAAGCTCTGAAGGCCGGGGACTGTCTCTCCTTCTCCCCCACCTGCACCTTCACCACTGAGACACTTCCTCTTCTTACTATACCTTTCATAAAAATAATGAATAAATAAAATACAAAATCTCATGGCTGTGGACAAGGTCTGGGTCCAGTCAGCTGTTATTGGGAGTGCTAACATTACCATCATTATCCTGACAGCCACTTTTTTTTATCCTGCAATTGCCCCCAGATTGTAGTTCCTGGGTGCCCCTTGTGACCCACCATTGTATCTTTTTGATATCATGGTGCCTATATATATATATGTCAGTACATAGTTGTACCATCACACTGCCTGGGGCTGGGATGGCAGGCTCCTCCTTTGTTGTTTACCTGCAGCAATAAACTGTCAATCACTCATGGCAGAGTTAGGGAAAGGGATGAAGACGGAGATGAGAGATCAATACTGGCCAGAGGAAGAATTATTTGCCTTGGCTTAGAGCAAGATCTGACTTAACCCTTCAGCTGTGACGTGTGGGCACTGGAAAATGTTGTTCTTGGGTGTGACCTTTGTATATATTTGACGGCCGAAAAGCAGTATTTCCCTTTGCTGTGTAGAGCGGGTATACAGAGGCCTTTGTGTGTAGCTCCACCTTCCAAGACACCCCATCTGTGCTTGGAACAGATGTTTCTGCCTCAACTTCCTCCTTTAATGTAAAAGAATGCACAGCTTTGCCAATCCTTCCTTCATGTCAGGGATAACATTCCAATACTTTAAAGTCCAACAAATACACTGAAATGGTTTTGATTTGAATACAAATAGGAATGAAAGTATTCCTGAACACATTGATGAACACTTTCCATTGAAGAGTACCTCCTTGATGATGTACTGTTAGGCAACAGTAAAAGGACCAGTAGAGGCATCACACTTACCTTAAATACCACTCTTATTTAGGATTAGAGATTTGGAAGTATTCACAGAATATCAATACTTTTCCCTTGTATTCGAATACAAATGACAATACTTTGATTTCTATCAGTATTTGAATACACCCAAACAGGGTATTGGAATAGCTAATACTCCATCTTTGGTAGAATGTATGCAGTTTTATGCATTGTCCAACTTGTGATGAGCTGACCAATCCTTCAGGTCCTTGCTGTTGATGATGTGTGTGCTGTGGAGCTGACCAATCCTTCAGGTCCTTGCTGTTGACGGTATGTGTGCTGTGGAGCTGACCAGCGCTTGCCATGAGGGAACAACACAGCAGTGGTTTATATTAATGTTTATATAATGTACTGACGGGAGGAAAGTCTTAAATAACCAGCTCTGGGGTCAGTTTTTATTATTGTTCTTAAGTGACAAAGAAATGTAAATCAATCCTGTAAACTCTGCATACCCATAGCAGGTCTTTCCCAGAGTATCTCAAAAAGCATAGACAACTTAACCAGGGATTGAAATGTCCTCCTTATGCTGGATATATGTAGATCAGCATGGATGTGTGGATCAGATGGATATGTAGATCATGCTAAGTAAGGGTTGTATATGGGAGTGTCCTGCATGTGTGTGTGAGCACACAGTGACTCACACACACAGCCTTCAGGGGAGGACGCAGGATCTCCCTTCCATCACACTCTTTCTCCTCAACATTCCCAAACAAGGTCTCCTCAAGAAGCAAGGGTACTAATAATCTCAGGAAATTATTACAGAACTTTTATTTTCACTTACAGAGCCAGATGTCTTTTTACATACCTGGAAAGTGATGAATTACTTGTATATATATGGTCATGGTAGTAGAAGAAGCTGTGGTAGTAGTAGTAGCATAAATAACAGTAGAAGTAGTAGTAACAGCAGCAGTAATAATATTCGTATTGGTAGAGTGAAACCATTTTAGTAAGTCCATTAGGCTTGTGCAGGTCCTTTCCTCCCCTGCCACGCAGTCCTGTCATGTGTTGTCGACAGGAAGTGTTGTGGCAGAGCAGAGGGCAGGAAGGCACCTGCAGGAGTGAAGGCCTCAAAGGACTCACTAAAATGGTTTCACTCTAGTAATAACCCAAGTTGATGTTTTGCATCTATGTGGGTTGAATTTACTTACTGGTGGTCTGGAAATTGACTGCTCTCTCTCTCTCTCTCTCTCTCTCTCTCTCTCTCTCTCTCTCTCTCTCTCTCTCTCTCTCTCTCTCTCTCTCACCACACCACAGTTCACAGGCCCCACAGGATGTCCCCCACAGTATGTTTACAAACCCCACAGACACATGCCCCCCAGACACATATATGAGACCCTTACTCTCTCCCTCTCTGAAGCGACACCACCCTTAGCATAAGCTCCCTGTTAGTAGTGTGTATTTACCTGGTTCTAGTATATACACTTGATTTGAGCCAAACATGTATTGTTGTCTTCATATCTGTTTCTGTCCAATTTTGCTATGAATTCATGGTGTGTGAGGGAGATCAGGAGAACAATAAAATGTATCAAGAAATATATGTTAATAAATAAATCAAATAGAAAAATAAATGTGTAAGTCTTCCCCCTGAGAGAGAGAGATATATGAAATGAAAAAATCTAAGTTTCCTCGACATCAAAATCATAGAGGAGGAGAAAGAGCAGAATGGGAGAAGGGAAGGAAACTCGAGATGGGGAACATGGAAAAGGAGGAGGAGAAATGGAGCGGTAAAGTCCTATAGGAGGGAAGGAAGGGATGCAGGGAAGGAGAATGAGGGAAGAACATTTGTCAGGACGGGGAACACAGGAACAGGGAAATTGGAAGAGCACGAGGAAAATCTAGAAAATGAACAGTAAGGAAAGGAAAGAGAGGGTTATAGGAGGAAAGGAAATGAACAGTGAGAAGGTTATAGGAGGAGGAGGAGAAGCAGAAGAGATAAAGGAGGAGCTATGGCAAAATGGTATAAAAATAGGGAAGGATATCAGAGAGGAGGAAAACCTGAACAGCGGTAATAATAACAGTAGTTAGGAAGCAGTAGGCATCATACCACTACTACTACTGTTACTACTATGATTCTTGGTCCTGGGCAAGTCTTGGCTCGTCCTGCCTCTGCTGCTAAGGTCTTGAGCTTCTGCTGCTGGCCAGGCACCTCACCTGTGAATGGAAAGAGGTGTGTAACAAGTGTGCATTTACCTAGTTGTCTTTCCAAGTACTTCCGTCTAATTTGGCCTTAAATGCGCTTATTGAGTTAGCCTGCACCACTTCCCTCTCCAGACCCCCACACATCTCTGCAGGAAGCTGTTCTTCTTGATGTCTCTTCTACAAATTCCTTTCCTCAACAGTATTCCATTTCCTCTTAAGTTTCTCTCTTATCAAAAGGTCATCTCTATACAATTTCTCCAGGCCATTCATCACCCTATACACCGATATTAAACCTCTACTTTCCAATGTAGAGAGGTTCAGCCTCAGCAATCTTTCTTCATAAGGCAGGTTGCTTGTGTGTGTGTGTGTGTGTGTTCTCTCCTGGTTATGCCTTTGCCAGACTGTCGTGCTCAGCCTTTTAGACTTGCCAATTTCCGACCCCACGGCTGTCTCCTCCCCCAACAACTGGATTCACTTGTAGCTAGTGTTGAACTGGTTAATTACTGATGTTTTTTTTTTTTTTTTTTCAATAGCTGTCAATCAGAGAAGCCGAAAACTACAATGCTCCAAGTACAGTAATCTGGCAACGCAGCTGGAAGGTCCTCAAACATGCCTCAACTTTAACCTCAATTTTCTCCATGTTCCCGTAACTTAACGTAGCTTACCTTACACTCAAAAATAGCTTAATCTTTCTAATTTCTAACACTACATTCGTTTCCTCTTTACCCCTTTTCGTTTTCCCACAACCTCCGTTTTCCCCAGGCAAGGTGCACGGCTGGCATTCCCACCAAGAAAATTTTTTTACATCATCCCTTAAATTCAACCTCAATTTTCTCCACATTCCCCTAAATTAACGTAGCTCACCTTACACTCAAAAATAGCTTAACCTTTCTACTTTCCAACACTACTTCCGTTTCCTTTTTACCCCTTTCCATTTTCCCACAATCTCCGTTTTCCCCGGGCAAGGTGCACGGCTTGCTCTTCCACCAGATTCCCACTTCTCTAACCATCCACCCACAAAGCCGTTTATCCACTCACCCTTCCATCCACCCATCCATCCATCCACCCACTATTTCCCTCATTCATCCACCAAATTATCCATGCAACCATCAAACCATTCATCCATCAACTATGGGTGGATGGATGACTTGATGGGTGGGTATATGAATGTATGGGTGAATTGATGGATGGATGAATGCATAGTTTGATGGATGGATGGATGGATGAGAGGATAAACGGCTTGGATGGATGGTTGGAGAGTGGGTCACACACCTTGCCTGGGGAAAATGGAGATTGTGAGAAAACGAAAAGGGGTAAAGAGAATCTGAAAGAAGCATTGGAAAGTAGAAAGATTAAGCTACTTTTTAGTATAAGGTGAGCTAGGTTCAGTTAGGGGAACGTGGAGGGAACTGAAGTTGAAATTGAGGGAGGTTTCAAGATTTTTCTCATAAGTAGTAGTTGTGCCCCTTGCTTGATAAAAACTGTTATTGCAGGAAAACGGGAAAATATGGAAAGATAATGAGAGTAGCATTGGAAAGTAGAAAGGTTAAGCTATTTTTTGGTGCAAGGTGAGCTAGGTTAAGTCAGGGGAAAGTGGAGAAAATTGAGCTTGAATTTGGGGGATGCTTTCAATTTTTTTTCTTGGTGGTAATGCAAGCCGTGCACCTTGCCTGGGGAAAATAGAGATTGTGAAAATATGGAAAGGGATAAGAGAAAACAAAAAAAAATATTGGAAAGTAGAAAGGTTAAGCTATTTTTTTGGTGTAAGGTGAGCTGGGTTAAGTTATGGGAAAGCGGAGAAAACTGAGGTTGAAATTGAGGGAGGTTTTCAATTATTTTTCTTGGTGGGAGAGCGAGTTGTGCACCTTGCCTGGAGAAAACGGAAATTGTGGAGAAACGGAAAGAGGTAAAGAGGAAACGAAAGTAGCGTTAGAAAGTATAAAGGTTAAGCTATTTTTTTTTTTGCTGTAAGGTTAGCTAGGTTAAGTTAGGGGAATGTGGATAAAATTGAGCTTGAATTTGGAGGATGTTTTAAATTTTTTTCTTGGTGGGAGTGCGAGCTGTGCACAGAGATTGTGAGGAAACGGAAAGGGGTAAAGAGAAAAATGAAAGTAGCGTTAGGAAGAAAAAAGATTAAGCTATTTTTTAGTATAAGGTGAGCTAGGTTAAATTAGCGGAACGTGGAGGAAATTGACATTGAATTTGAGGGACGTTTCACATAAGTAGTTGTGCCCCACCCACCTTGCTAGATGAAAACTGTTATTGCAGGAAAATCAGAAAATATAGGAAAATAATGAAAGTAGCATTGTAAAGTAAAAAGGTTAAGCTATTTTTTTGGTATAAGGTGAGCTATGTGAAGTTATGGGAAAGTGGAGAAAATTGAGCTTGAAGATGAGGGAGGCTTTCAATTTTTGTCTTGATGGGAGTGCGAGCCATGCACCTTGCCTGGGAAAAACGGAGATTGTGGAGAATTGGAAAGGGCTAAAGAGAAAACGGAAGTAGCGTTGGAAAGAAGGAAGGTCAAGCTATTTTTGAGTGTAAGGTGAGCTTCGTTAAGTTAGCAGAATGTGGAGAAAGTTGATGTTGAAGTTGAGGGATGCTTTCCAACATACGGATGGACAAACAAAGATGGCCGGAACTCACTTCCCTTCAGGGCCAGTGAGATGTCGACGGAGTCAGCCGCGAGGGTCGTCAAGGGCAGGGCGTCGTTGTCCAGGAGAGGCCGGCGGAGTAGAGGCGGACCTGGAAAAAAAGTTTTGATATAAATGCTGATTGTGGGGAAACGGTCGTGTGTGTGTTTGTACGTGTGCAACACTGTCACTGAACAACACACACACACACACACACACACACATCACTGTGGTGTAGTTGGTAAGCGCCACTCTCACAACGCGGAGGACCCTGGTTCGAATCTCGGGCGTTGGAGAGGCAGTGGGCGTATCTCTTAACGTGTAGCCCCTGTTCACCTAAGCAGCAGATTAGGTACGGACTGTAAGCTGAGGGTTGTCACCTCCCTTTCCCAGTGTGTGGGTGTGTGCAAGTGGTCTCAGCCCTACCCGAAGATCGGTCAGTACTAGCTCCGACCTCATTCCCTAGGGGAACGGCTGGCTGGGGAACCACCAGCAGACCACTGGCTGAATACTACACACACACAAACACATTGGGGGGGGGGAGAGAGAGAGAGAGAGAGAGAGAGAGAGTGTGTGTGTGTGTGTGTGTGTGTGTGTGTGTAGGAGGAGAAGGAAAAGGAGGGTGAGGATGAGGAGAGAGATAAACAGAAAAGCAGACAAGAGGAGGAGGAAGATGAATGGAAAGGAAGGTAGGCGGGAGGAGGAGAAGGAGGAGGAGGAGGTTAGGAGTTCACCCAACATAGTGAGGGAGAAGGTGTGGTACAGAGGAAGGACATCCAGGGATGGCCCGAAGGGAATGCACCTCCAACTCAGTCATTTTATGACCAACTCCAAACTGGCGAGCGAAGCGAGCCACTCAGCGGGGGGGTTTTTAAAACTCACCTTTTTTAGGGGCATTTTTAAGGCCTAAGTAGGGACATTTATGAGTCTCAGATGCTTTTCATTTGCATTTAAGAGTATAATAATTTTGGTCATGAGGGCTGCTCTCCCAGGGTCATTAAGTCATTCATGCCCTTGTCTAAAGTGTCATTTGTTGATATTGTTACTGTTGTGTTGCTGCCACTGCCAGTAATGGCTTATGGCTCAAGGGGTTTGTCGTTAGTGGAGCAGGTGAACTTGCTCCGGAGTTGAGGCTCCGGCTGGACCATCCCTGCTCTCCGAATGGACCCTGATCTGATCCCTTCCCACTGTTCCCAGGGCTTCCCTCCTGGACCATCACTCTCTTAAATAAAAAGAAAAAAACCCTTAAACTTTTATTTGACCATCTGAGGTGACCTCAGATGGTCAAATAAAAGCAGTGAGGTGGGTGAGTGGTGAGCGTGTTGTGGTTACGTTCTCGGGGTGCCGAGTTCCAGCCCTACTACAGTCTACAGGCAAACCCTTATTCACTGCCGAGTGTCTTAAAGCTATCCACATGTCACCATCTACTCCACCTGGAGCACATAATGTGCATGGAAGGATTTGGAGGATCACCCAAACATAGCCAGCGCTAACCCCTGCAGGAGGCTGGTTCAAGAGTGATGATACTGAGCCAGTATACAGTTCCGAATAACGCAGTCGGGCCATTCATGCTCCCTGATCCCTCCCCGCCTGTGGCCATTCCTGCCAAAAAAAAAAAAAATAAAAAAAAAACCTCAAATTTTTGACCAACTCACTAGGACTTTTTGACCAACTCCGACCAAACATTGGAGGGGGGTGACCCCCCCCACCCACCCCCCGCTCGGGCCATCCCTGAGGACATCAGACTATTTACCAACATGCCAAACCAAATCTTATATGCAGGTCTTACAGTAGCGAGATTCATGCAGGCAAATCAACATACTACAGGAAGAGGAGGAGGAGGAGGAGAAAGTTGGAAAGTTTTGTTTAGTGGGCAGCGCAACATCTGTGTCATATGCCGGAGACAGACAGAAGGGGAAGGAATTATATGAGAAGGGAACAGTTGGAAAGTTTGGTTTAGTGGGCGCAACATCTGTGGTCATATGCCGGAGAGAGACAGAAGGGGAAGGAATTATAGAAGGGAACAGTTGGAAAGTTTGGTTTAGTGGGCGCAACATCTGTGGTCATATGCCGGAGAGAGACAGAAGGGGAAGGAATTATAGGAGAAGGGAACAGTTGGAAAGTTTGGTTTAGTGGGCGCAACATCTGTGGTCATGTGCCGGAGAGAGACAGAAGGGGAAGGAATTATAGGAGAAGGGAACAGTTGGAAAGTTTGGTTTAGTGGGCGCAACATCTGTGGTCATATGCCGGAGAGAGACAGAAGGAGAAGGAATTACAGGAGAAGGGAAAAGTTGGAAAGTTTGGTTTAGTGGGCGCAACATCTATGGTCATATGCCTGAGAGAGACAGAAGGGGAAGGAACTATAGGAGAAGGGAACAGACCTCAGGAGACAGGACACAACCCCAGATTAATACCTGGTACACTGCTGGGTGGACAGGGCCTACGTAGGGTATCAGAAAAGCCGCCCAAATTTTTCCACTCTGCCCGGGAATCGAACCCACGCTCTCTCAGAAGGAGGAGGAGGAGGAAGATTTACATAGATTTACATAGAAAATCAGACCACACAGACCCCATGGTCCAGACTTGATGGTCTGTCCTTAAACCTAAGTGATTTTACATTAATCAGAAGACTCCAAAACGTTGCACTTCTACTCTAGTTGATATTAAGTTGAAGGAAGTGACGGTCGAGCTTATTTTTGAAGGAGTCAATCGTGTTACACTGGACCACTGATGGTGGAAGCTTATTCCATTCTCGCTTTTCTAGCGTTGGTGAAGAAAAATTTGGTGCAGTCTGAATTTACTTGTCTACATCTGAGTTTTACGCCATTGTTCCTCGTGCGCAGACTGTCATCGATCATAAACAATGTTGATCTGTCTACATTCGTGAAACCATTAAGTATTTTAAAACATTCGATCAATTTTCCTCGGAGGCGACGTTTCTCAAGAGAGAACATGTTAAGGGTAGAAAGCCTTTCTTCGTAGGATTTGTTGCGCAAGGAAGGATCATTTTCGTTGCCTTGACGCTGAACACCTTCTAATTTAGCAATATCCTTTGCATGGTGGGGAGACCAAAACTGTACCGCATATTCCAAGTGGGGTCTGACTAAACTGTTGTAGAGCGGAGTATTACATCTTTATTCTTGAATACAAAGTTTCTTTTAATGAAGCCCAACATTCTGTTCGCTTTATTTGCTGCATCGATGCATTGCTGTGAGAATTTGAGGTTTGACGCGATTTTGACCCCAAGTCTTTGGCGCATTGAACGCTTTGAGTTTAACGCCGCGCATTTCGTATTCGAACTTCTTATTCCTCGTTCCAACTTGAAGGACCTGGCACTTGTCTACGTTAAAGGGCATCTCCATCTATCCGACCAAGCTGAAATTGTGTGCAAATCCTCTTGGAGGCTTTGCCTGTCTTCGTCAGTGAGAACCGAGTTACCAATCTTTGTGTCGTCTGCAAATTTACTAATGCGGTTATTGAGTCCAACATCCACGTCGTTGATGTAAATAATGAAGAGCACTGGGCCAAGGACCGAGCCCTGAGGACGCCACTAGTGACAGGCGCCCACTCTGAGTTATATCCGTCAATCACTACTCTTTTTTGTCTGTTGCTCAACCAATTCGCGATCCATTGGTTTACTTGACCGTCAATACCTATTTGCTTTAATTTGTAAAGTAATTTATGATGCGGGACTTTATCAAACGCTTTCTGGAAATCAAGATAGACTACGTCCAGTGATTTGGTTACGTCATAAACAGTGAAGAGGTCGTTATAAAAGTTGAATAGGTTTGATAGCCAGGATCTTTTGTTTCGAAGCCATGTTGTAAGTCCCCAATCAATGAGTGGCTTTCAAGGTAACTCACAATTTTGTCTCTAATTATGCCTCAAGTAGCTTACCTACAACCGAAGTTAGACTAATGGGCCTGTAATTACCTGGTACTTTTTGTCTCCTTTCTTGAAAATCGGTGTCACGTTAGCCTTTTTTCCAATCCGAAGGACGATGCCTTGTCGCAAGGACATATTGAATACGGTTGTGAGGGAGGAGAGTATTTCGCTCTTCGTTTCTTTCAGCAGAGTTGGATATACTTTGTCAGGTCCAGGACTTTTATTTGTTTTAAGTGAATGGAGAGCTTTAAGGACTTCATCGGTTGTTATTTCAAAATTAGGCAATGCATGCTCGAGATTTACAATAGTACTGGTGTTGGTGGTAGCGAGAGGAAGACTGTTAGTATTAAACACCGAGGAAAAGTAAGTGTTTAAGAGGTTTGCAATGTGTTGGCTGTCAGTCACTAGTGCACCGTCGCTGTTTGTTAAAGGTCCAATACCACTTTTGATCGCCTTTCTGTTGTTTATGTAACTGAAGAAAGATTTCGGATTATTTTTACAGTTGGCTGCAATATTTTCTTCATATCTACGCTTTGCCTGACATACTAGTCTTTTTACTCGTCGCCTGGCATCATTATAAAGTCTAATGTTCTCGGGCGTGCTTTGTTCTTACGTTATCCTGTAAAAAAAATTACTATCATTGAATGATTGTTTAATTTCGCTATTAAACCACGGTGGGCTTTTATTAGTGTTAATTACTTCGCACAAGGGGACAAATGTGTTCTGCTGAGTGAGTAAGTGATTTTTAAAGGGTAGCCAGGCTTCCTCTACGTTGCCGTCATCTGATAGTTGTATTTCTGTTAGTTTTTGTCGGATTTCTACGAAGTTAGCTCTTTTGAAATTGGGCACCTTTACTTTATTTTCAGTCACTGATGATTGAGCTTTAATGTTGACGCGCACTAATTTATGATCGCAAGAACCGAGGTGTTCTCCTACCGTGACACTACTGACAAGGTTATCTTGGGTCGTTATAACAAGGTCGAGTATATTATTTTGTCGAGTTGGCTCAGAAACCATTTGGCTTAGATAATTTTCTTCTAGAAATTCGATCATTCTATGTGACTCGCCTTCTGTACCTGACAGTGTCGCCAGTCGATATGGGGAGGTTAAAGTCTCCTAATATCAGTGAGTCGCTGTTATTAAGTGACTGCCTTAAGACGCTGTACATTTCAAGGTCGTCATCGAGTGATTGCCCGGGAGGTCTGTAGGTGACAGATATATTTAAATTGACTTTTGCAATGTTTACTCGCACGCACAAATGTTCAACGTTACTGTTTCCCGGTGTTTTGTCAGCGGGTTGCAAATAGCTTTTGACATAAAGGGCGACGACACCGCCTCTACGGTTTACACGATCTTTGTTGAAGAGTCTGTAGCCATCTATGTTGTATTCGGAACTTAAATCAATATTTGTGGTGTCGATAAATGTTTCGGTTATAGCAATTATGTCAAAATTTTCTGTTAAAGCAAGACATCTCAGTTCATCAAATTTGTTTCTTAGGCTACGCGCATTGAAACTAAGGATTTTTAAGTTATCTAGAGGCTTGGTAATAGAGGTGGTGGTACTTGCGGGATCATGGTTACAGGTTTGTTGCGATGCACGGCGTCTATTTACACGGGCGGGGTGGAGGGACGTGGCCGTGACTCGTTTTATGAAGAGAGATAAGAAAGAGGAGGAGGGGAAAGAGATTAAAGAGAAAAGTAGGAAGAAAAAATGAAAGGCATACAATTTACAAGCACAAGGAAGCTATGACCATATTACAAGCTCTCTTGCTAAATAAATATTGCTGGAAATGACCTCAAGGGAATGGGCAAGGAAGGGAGTTTGAAGATACCCTAAACTTAACAAACTCTAACAAAAACAAAACAGTTACTATAGGCCTTGACTCAGAAATTCATATATGCTTCCTTACTAATGAGACTTTCTATACAACTAAGTGAGGTCATTCTTTGTTGATTTATACTGTAAAGTGCTGGCCATCATGTGTTTGAAGATACCCTAAACTTAACCTAACATAACACAACAAAAACAAAGGAGTTACTATAGGTCTTGACTCAGAAATTCATATATGCTTCCTTACTAATGAGACTTTCTATACAACTAAGTGAGGTCATTCTTTGTTCATTTATACTGTAAAGTGCTGGCCATCATGTGTTTGGAGATACCCTAAACTTAACCTAACATAACCTATCATAACCCCAAACAGTTACTATAGGTCTCGACTCAAAAAATTCATATATGCTTCCTTACTAATGAGACTTTCTATACAACTAAGTGAGGTCATTCTTTGTTAATTTATACTGTAAAGTGCTGGCTATCATGTGTTTGAAGATACCCTAAACTTAACCTAACATAACCTATCAAAACCCCAAACAGTTACTATAGGTCTTGACTCAGAAATTCATATATGCTTCCTTACTAATGCGACTTTCTATACAACTAAGTGAGGTCATTCTTTGTTGATTTATACTGTAAAGTGCTGGCTATCATGTGTTTGAAGACACCCTAAACTTAACCTAACTTAACCTATCAAAACCCCAAAGAGTTACTATAGGGATTGACTTAGAAAATTCATATATGCTTCCTTACTAATGAGACTTTCTATACAACTAAGTGAGGTCATTCTTTGTTGATTTATACTGTAAAGTGCTGGCCATCATGTGTTTGAAGATACCCTAAACTTAACCTAACATAACCTATCAAAACCCCAAACAGTTACTATACGTCTTGACAGAAAATTCATATATGCTTCCTTACTAATGAGACTTTCTATACAACTAAGTGAGGTCATTCTTTGTTGATTTATACTGTAAAGTGCTGGCTATCATGTGTTTGAAAATACCCTAAACCTAACCTAACATAACCTATCAAAACCCCAAACAGTTACTATAGGTCTCGACTCAGAAAATTCATATATGCTTCCTTACTAATGAGACTTTCTATATAACGAAGTCAGGTCATTCTTTGTTGATTTATACTGTAAAGTGCTGGCTATCATGTGTTTGAAGATAAACTAAACTTAACCAAACAAAACCTATCAAAACCCCAAACAGTTACTATAGGTTTTGACTCAGAAACTCATATATGCTTCCTTACTAATGCGACTTTCTATACAACTAAGTGAGGTCATTCTTTGTTGATTTATACTGTAAAGTGCTGGCTATCATGTGTCTGAAAATACCCTAAACTTAACCTAACATAACCTATCAAAGCCCCAAACAGTTACTATAGGTCTTGACACAGAAAACTCATATATGCTTCCTTACTAATGAGACTAAGTGAGGTCATTCTTTGTTGATTTTTACTGTAAAGTGCTGGCCATCATGTGTTTGAAGATACCCTAAACTTAACCTAACATAACCTATCAAAACCTCAAACAGTTACTATAGGTCTTGACTCAGAAATTCATATATGCTTCCTTACTAATGAGACTTTCTATACAACTAAGTGAGGTCATTCTTTGTTGATTTATACTGTAAAGTGCTGGTTCTCATGTGTTTGAAGATACCCAAAACTTAACCTAACATACCCTATCAAAACCCCAAACAGTTACTATAGGTCTTGACACAGAAAACTCATATATGCTTCCTTACTAATGAGACTAAGTGAGGTCATTCTTTGTTGATTTTTACTGTAAAGTGCTGGCTATCATGTGTCTGAAAATACCCTAAACTTAACCTAACATACCCTATCAAAACCCCAAACAGTTACTATAGGTCTTGACACAGAAAACTCATATATGCTTCCTTACTAATGAGACTAAGTGAGGTCATTCTTTGTTGATTTTTACTGTAAAGTGCTGGCCATTATGTGTTTGAAGATACCCTAAACTTAACCTAACATAACCTATCAAAACCTCAAACAGTTACTATAGGTCTTGACTCAGAAATTCATATATGCTTCCTTACTAATGAGACTTTCTATACAACTAAGTGAGGTCATTCTTTGTTGATTTATACTGTAAAGTGCTGGTTCTCATGTGTTTGAAGATACCCAAAACTTAACCTAACATAACCTATCAAAACCCCAAACAGTTACTATAGGGATCGACTCAGAAAATTCATATATGCTTTCTTACTAATGAGACTTTCTATACAACTAAGTGAGGTCATTCTTTGTTGATTTATACTGTAAAGTGCTGGGCATGTGTTTGAAGATACCTTAAACTTAACCTAACGTAACCTATCAAAACCCCAAACAGTTACTATAGGTCTTGACTCAGAAATTCATATATGCTTCCTTACTAATGAGACTTTTTATACAACTAAGTGAGGTCATTCTTTGTTGATTTATACTGTAAAGTGCTGGCTATCATGTGTTTGAAGATACCCTAAACTTAGCCTAACACAACCTATCAAAACCCCAAACAGTTACTATAGGTCTTGACTCAGAAAATTCATATATGCTTCCTTACTAATGAGACTTTCCATACAACTAAGTGAGGTCATTCTTTGTTGATTTATACTGTAAATTGCTGGCTATCATGTGTTTGAAGATACCCTAAACTTAACCTAACATAACCTATCAAAACCCCAAACAGTTACTATAGGTCTTGACACAGAAAGTTCATATATGCTTCCTTACTAATGAGACTTTCTATACAACTAAGTGAGGTCATTCTTTGTTGATTTATACTGTAAAGTGCTGGCTATCATGTGTTTGAAGATACCCTAAACTTAACCTAACATAACCTATCAAAACCCCAAACAGTTACAATAGGTCTTGACTCAGAAATTCATATATGCTTCCTTACTAATGAGACTTTCTATACAACTATGTGAGGTCATTCTTTCTTGATTTATACTGTAAAGTGCTGGCCATCATGTGTTTAAAGATACCTTAAACTTAACCTAACATAACCTATCAAAACCCCAAACAGTTACTATAGGTCTTGACTCAGAAATTCATATATGCTTCCTTACTAATGTGACTTTCTATACAACTAATTGAGGTCATTCTTTGTTGATTTATACTGTAAAGTGCTGGCCATCATGTGTTTGAAGATACCCTAAACTTAACCTAACATAACATAACAAAAACAAAACAGTTACTAGGAGAGCCGGTATGATTCGGACACTTTTTAGAAAAATATTTTTAGAAAAAGAAGTTTAAGAAGTAGTGTAATTTTGTTGATTTCAAAATGTTCCTCCATCATTTGGCTCTTTAGGCTGCTAATATGACACTCGTAGCTATTTCCAGTTTTCAGAAGTAGGTGACGAAAGACAAGTTTCCGAACTATCCAACCATCCCCACCCGTCGTGATGGTTCGGCAAGGGAGGTGGGATGGTACGGACACTCATAATACTCGGCTTAATATTTATATAACTTAAGTTTCATTGGCTAATAAACAAGATTATATCTTCTACAAAACATTTGTATAAGGACAAAAGTATCCTCTTAATATTTAGAGGGGAGAAAAATAAAAGGAGAACTACAAGAAATATCTCAAAAATTTTGGTATTATGGCTTCCTTCTCTTCTCACAAGCATAATATCTGAATATAAATCAACCAAAGTAACCTTTTTATAACCGTTGCAACACCTATAAAGTTTAAATTGATATAAATTTAATAAAAATCATGAAAAAATCAACCGTCCGAATCATCACGACTCTATAAAAAGCAAATGTGTGGTCACACGCCTTTTACAGCACGAGCTGGGTGATCGTGTTTGGAATACTGCGGCATCGCCATGCGTCCGAAATAATTTACATCTCGCTAATTGGCACGTTGAGTGAGCTTACACACCCTGAAAATATTACATACGAGATGCAAAAAACATAAAATAGGACTTGCATCGAAAATAACAGCTCTGAGGGCGTGGTTGTCCCTTTGAGGGCCAAGGCAACAAAGTTTTGCACATTCACACAAAATCTCGCGGCACTCACTCCCATACACTTTACAATAAGTGCTATGGCCGGACCATCCCACTGTCCGAATCATCACCGCTCTCCCCTATAGGTCTTGACACAGAAAATTCATATATGCTTCCTTACTAATGAGACTTTCTATACAACTAAGTGAGGTCATTCTTTGTTGATTTATACTGTAAAGTGCTGGCTATCATGTGTTTGAAGATACCCTAAACTTAACCTAACATAACATAACATTAGAAAACAGTTACTATAGGTCTTGACTCAGAAAATTCATATATGCAACCTTACTAATGAGACTTTCTATACAACTATTTGAGGTCATTCTTTGTTGATTTATACTGTAAAGTGCTGGCCATCATGTGTTTGAAGATACCCTAAACTTAACCTAACATAACCTATCAAAACCCCAAACAGCTACTATAGGTCTTGACACAGAAAATTCATATATGCTTCCTTACTAATGAGACTTTCTATACAACTAAGTGAGGTCATTCTTTGTTGATTTATACTGTAAAGTGCTGGCTGTCATGTGTTTGAAGATACCCTAAACTTAACCTAACATAACCTATCAAAACCCCAAACAGTTACTATAGGGATTGACTCAGATAATTCATATATGCTTCCTTACTAATGAGACTTTCTATACAACTAAGTGAGGTCATTCTTTGTTGATTTATACTGTAAAGTGCTGGCTATCATGTGTTTGAAGATACCCTAAACTTAACCTAACATAACCTATCAAAACCCCAAACAGTTACTATAGGTCTTGACTCAGAAAATTCATATATGCTTCCTTACTAATGAGACTTTCTATACAACTAAGTGAGGTCATTCTTTGTTGATTTATACTGTAAAGTACTGGCTATCATGTGTTTGAAAATACCCCAAACTTAACCTAACATAACATATCAAAACCCTAAACAGTTACTATAGGTCTTGACACAGAAAATTCATATATGCTTCCTTACTAATGAGACTTTCTATACAACTAAGTGAGGTCATTCTTTGTTGATTTATACTGTAAAGTGCTGGCCATCATGTGTTTGAAGATACCCTGAACTTAACCTAACACAACATAACAAAAACAAAACAGTTACTGTAGGTCTTGACTCAGAAAATTCATATATGCTTCCTTACTAATGAGACTTTCTATACAACTAAGTGAGGTCATTCTTTGTTGATTTATACTGTAAAGTGCTGGCTATCATGTGTTTGAAAATACCCTAAACTTAACCTAACATAACCTATCAGAATACCAAACAAATTCATATATGCTTCCTTACTAATGAGACTTTCTATACAACTAAGTGAGGTCATTCTTTTTTTATTTATACTGTAAAGTGCTGGCTATCATGTGTTTGAAGATACCCTAAACTTAACCTAACATAACCTATCAAAACCTCAAACAGTTACTATAGGTCTTGACTAAGAAAATTCATATATACTTCCTTACTAATGAGACTTTCTATACAGCTAAGTGAGGTCATTCTTTGTTGATTTATACTGTAAAGTGCTGGCCATCATGTTTTTGAAGATACCCTAAACTTAACCTAACATAACATAACAAAAACAACAGTTACTATAGGTCTTGACTCAGAAAATTTATATATGCTTCCTTACTAATGAGACTTTCTATACAACTAAGTGAGGTCATTCTTTGTTGATTTATACTGTAAAGTACTGGCTATCATGTGTTTGAAGATACCCTAAACTTAACCTAACATAACCTATCAAAACCCCAAACAGTTACTATAGGGATTGACTCAGAAAATTCATATATGCTTTCTTACTAATGAGACTTTCTATACAACAAAGTGAGGTCATTCTTTGTTGATTTATACTGTAAAGTGCTGGCTATCATGTGTTTGAAGATACCCTAAACTTAACCTAACATAGCCTATCAGAGAATACCAAACAGTTACTATAGGGATTGACTCAGATAATTCATATATGCTTCCTTAGTAATGAGACTTTCTATACAACTAAGTGAGGACGTTCTTTGTTGATTTATTCTGTAAAGTGCTGGCTATCCTGTGTTTGAAGATACCCCAAACTTAACCTAACATAACCTATCAAAACCCCAAACAGTTACTATAGGGATTGACTCAGAAAATTCATATATGCTTCTTTGCTAACGAGACATTTTATACAACACAGTGAGGTCATTCTGTGTTGATTTATACCATATGGTGCTGGCTGTCATGTGCTTCAAGATACCCTAAACTTAACCTAACCTAATCTAACAAAACCCCAAACAGTTACTACAGGTCTTGACTCAGAAAATTCATCTATGCTTCCTTGCTAATGAGACTTTCTATACAATACAGTGAGGTCACTCTGTATTGATTTATACCATAAGGTGCTGGCTGTCAAGTGTTAGAAGATACCCTAAATCTAACCTACCCTAACAAAACCCTAAACAGTTACTACAGGGCTTGGCTTGCAACTACTACTACTACTACTACTACTACTACTTCTACTACTACTACTACCAATACCTTATAAGCTAGGGATAGTCTTGCAGTGCCTTCTCAGGTTGGCGTAGCCCTGGGCGGGGAGTGTTCCAGCCTGGCATCACCAACACCTACAGCTCAGGAAGGTAAAACTTGGCGGCCGCCAGGTCTGAAAAAGTTTGGACATTTTGTGAGCAAGCTCTAAAAATATTAAAGATAGCTCTACGGGGTTTGGTGTGTGTGTGCGTGAATAGTTGCCACACATAAACACAAAATCCCAGTGACGCACATGAAATACAAACGGAGAAAAACACACACAAACACACATGAATATCAGGGACAGAACGAAAAAAATAGGAAATATGCATGGAAATGATTGGATGTCTTGTGAGCTAGCTCTAAAAATATTAAAGATAGCTCAGCAGGATTTTGTGGACATGTGTATCAATAATTAAACTAGGAATGGCTTTATTGAGAAAACTAAGTGTTTGAATTCTGGTAGTTTGTTTCTAATACTTTCACAGTTTAACATACACTTGAATGTGCTTAACCCAGTAGCAGCAGGGATCATGTTTCTTAATGGTCCCTCCAAGTGAGAAAAATGAGAAAAAATCACACTTCACACAAATCATTTCATAATATATATCAAAGCATTTGTGATCAGATTATGTATCATCTATTCTGGGGGGTTTATATCATGGCACAAATTTGGCCTGTCGCTGCTACACGGTAAAGCCACAAATTTGGCCCGTCGCTGCTACACGGTAAAGCCAGAAATTTGGCCCGTCACTCCTACAGTAAAGCCACAAATTTGGCCCGTCGCTGCTACACGGTAAAGCCACAAATTTGGCCTGTCGCTGCTACAGTAAAGCCACAAATTTGGCCCGTCGCTGCTACACGGTAAAGCCACAAATTTGGCCCATCGCTGCTACACGGTAAAGCCACAAATTTGGCCTGTCACTGCTACACAGTAAAGCTACAAATTTGGCCTGTCGCTGCTACACGGTAAAGCCACAAATTTGTCCCGTCGCTGCTACAGTAAAGCCACAAATTTGTCCCGTCGCTGCTAAACAGTAAAGCCAAAAATTTGGCCCGTCGCTGCTAAATGGTAAAGCCACAAATTTGGCCCGTCGCTGCTAAACGGTAAAGCCACAAATTTGGCCCGCCGCTGCTACCGGGTTAATTCTGACAATTTTGGGGGTGAGGAATTGAACTTTTAACCATTTGTACCATGGGAAAAATTAACACCATTATCATAATTCTTTATGTGAGAACTAATTCTAGTGAGATCCTTTAGTTTCTTGTCTATATCTACATCATTTACATTTATACAGCTCAAGGTGATCGCATCTAGCAACCCCTCTCTACTGGGTGGGGGTTTTCTACAATCTTCCTGTTTTTTATCATCCAGTTATCATCACCAGTGCAAGGCGGAGCTTAATTGTTGTTCTCCTCGCGTTGTTTTGGTGATATGTAGATGTTGCTCTCTGTTGAGTGTGTATCACGGCTCAGTCCTAAACTTCTTGGCATTTCTCAGCACCTGGCCGCAGCTTCTTTCATTCTCCACTTTAACTTTTAGCAGCCTGGGTTTGTTTGTTCCTTGCCGAGTTTTCTGACCAAGTCTAAACGCTTGTGTTTTGTTGACTCTGTTGACTTCTAGGAACTGTCTAGCAATGGTCTGGACTGTCTGGATGTCTTCTTTGTCCATGGCAGTGAGACTGTCCTCAGGTTCAGTACACTGTGAATTATAAGGTAGTAATCCCTACGTCTCTGTCTCTCATAGAACTCTTCCATGTGCACTTCTATGGCTACTGCAACTTCCTGCTTCACTAGTTGGGCCATTCTCACCTGGTAGTATCCTCACCTGGTGGGGCCATACCAACCGGTCTAGACTGGGCAGGGAAGGCAAAAGTAATAGTCAGACACTCCAGTCAGGCAAGCAGGCAGCATTACAGATGACATAGTGACTGGTTGAGTGTGTCTTCCAATTAAAATAAAATTCAGCTTTGCGTAATGACAGACTTGAAACAGTAGAATAATACCTTAAAAGTTGTAGAAGGTACAGTTAGGAAAGGGTAATTAGAAGGAGGAGAGTTCAGCATGTCTGCCCAGATATCACTTACTTGTTTCTCCAGGCGGCTTGGCTTCTCAGTGATTTGGTCATCAGCACTGTTTGAGGCTTTGACTGATGCTTCAGCTGTATGGTGCTGTGTGATGACCTTTTGCTGCTGTTTGGGCTTTTTTCCATTGGTGAGAGGCAGCGACCTTCACACGGCAGGACTGGCAAAGCCACATGGTGTCTATAGGTCCAGGACCCTCACTGACCATGGTGCCCCACACACACACCGGAAAACCTCCTTCTCCACTGCCCAAGATTCCACTCCCTCCGCATCAACCTCAGAGCTTCCCTAACAAGACTCTGCATTCACAGGCCAACCCTTGAGGACCCGACACTCTCAGCCCCGACACAGCCCTTAATGTAGACAACTCAATAGGATCTAACCACCACACCGGTGACGGAACGACGACCAAAAACAACACCGGATAGCGACCACTACTGACGGGGCTCTAGAGGCTGTGGTCCCATAGCCTATCTAGCCCCATAAAAAACCCCAAGAAGAAGAACATGGTGTCACAGTCCTCTTCACTAATGCTACCAAAGTGTTGTCTGGTCAACTTGGAGCATTTTAAGTGGACCCATCTCTCACAGCATGCACCCAATGCTTAATGCGTTGGTAGTTATTTTGGACAATTTACCGTTTCACACAACCAACGATTTTCTGACGTGGTTCATGTTTTTCTGGTGATAGATGTAGTGAATTCTTCTTCTTCTTGGGTTTTTTTATGGGGCTACTTAGGCTATGGGACCACAACGATGTAGTGAATTGCACTTTTGGCATGGATTTTGGGGTTGCATTGTGTGTGTGATATGGAGGAGACTAAGGACTATATGAGATACAATACTTATCTGTAAATCCCATGAAAGATATTGGCCAGTTGTGAAGAAAGACGAGGAGCCTAAGAGCAGAGCAGAGCACTGAGAGCAGAGCGGTTAGGTGTTCACATCTAAGCAGAGCAGGGCGACCTACACAAGAATCATTCGCAGGCAACAGCCCGATAAACTCCTCGGTGTTTATCTGGAAGGATGATGAAAATGTAACGATTTACAAAGAAACATGGAATTTCGTTGTTAAAGCCAAGTCCCATGGCTGTGTGGGTCACTGATGATTGGGTACAGGATCAGCTAGAATATCACCAAATTAGCTTTTCTAAGCATATGCGGCTATTATATATCGTTAAATTGTACCTCAACTATGCACAATCTGGTCAGTTTTTTGTAATTTTGGCTTCAGCAATTAAAATTCACCTATGTAGATAGCTTCTTGGCCATGTTGATTGAAGGGTGGAGCCGTGGAGGACCGCTAGCTGCGAGCAGCAAAAAACACGACCAAATTTCCCGCGCGTGCCGCTCTGCTCCGCCCTGCGCCGCTCTGCTTGCGGTGTGAACACCTGAGCGTCTGTACATTCAAAACTATTTAAAAATTAATGCCGCTACTAACCGCTCTGCTCTGCTCTGTCCTGCTCTGCTTGTAGTGTGAACGAACCCTAACACGGTACTTATTCCTCCTCCTCCACTCTGCTAGGCCGCTCCTCTTCCCCAATAATTTCCACCACAGACGCCAGCGGCCAACAGCCTTTGCCTCTTCATACCTGTCACAGGCGCTCTAGTGTTTCCTTTACCCTTGTACACAAGCTGCAGTTTTCTTCTTCTTGGGTGTTTTATGGGGCTCTAGAGGCTATGGGGCCACAGCCTCTAGAGCCCCGTCAGTAGTAGTCGCTATCCGGTGTCGTCGTTCCGTCACCGGTGTGGTGGTTAGGTCCTGTCGAGTTGTCTGCAGGAAGGTCTGCGTACACTTGTGTCGGGGCTGAGAGTGTCGGCTCCTCCAGGGTTGAATGCAGAGTCTTATTAGGGAAGCTCTGAGGTTGGTGCGGAGGGAGTGGAATCTTGGGCAGTGGAAAAGGAGGTGTGCGTGGGGCACCATGGGCAGTGACGGTCCCGGACTATAGACAGGCTGGGCAGGTGTGCGTTGAGGCGGCTGGGGTCAGTCCTCAGGCGGGTGATGGCTGTGTCCAGGGGACGGCTGGGCGAGTAGGGCCGCGGGGGAGTGTCTGTAGCGTCCAAGGGTGAGGACAAGCACAGCTGTTTACTTGGTGAGGAAGAAAACGCTTGGAATGCTACACTTCATCAGTCCAAGAAATTCCTTCAAATAATGAAAATAAAGGAGAAATAGTAGATTGAGGGGCAGCCAGTCCTCCTCCACGTGACCAGGACAAGCACAGCTGTTTACTGCTGAGGAAGAAAACGCTTGGAATGCTACACTTCATCAGTCCAAGAAATTCCTTCAAATAATGAAAAATAAAGGAGAAATAGTAGATTGAAGCGCCAGCCCTTTAAACGCTGGGCGTATAACTGTCAATCTGGCCTTTTAAACGGTTAAAGGGACATAGTTTGATGCGTGCAGGACTTACAAGATGCAAGATGAAAGTGTTAAGATCAGTTATATCCGAAAATCCGATTTTTTTTTTCATTTTTCAGGTGCAAATGGGGACTTTCCTGGGAGAGTTCGTCACGACAAAACCATTTCTGGTCTCGAAAAAAGGGCGAAATTTCAAATCGATATATCTCTATAACCATTAGTGTTAGCGTAATTCTGAAAACACCAGCGTGTTCCTCGGAATTTTCTGTACCAGAGGCTAATCGGGCATTTACAAACACGCATTGATTCAGGAGTTATAGGCCTAGAAAATTTTCGGAGGCTCTCACAAAACCGTTCATAACTCCATCAGTTTTAGGCCTATCGCAATTCTGATTGCACCAGAAATTCTAGTATTTTTTTTCTTCACATATATCAACCTCTTTCATCAAACTGGAAGAAGGAATAACGATTTTTCAATTTTCAAACTTTTTCGTGTTAAGACGAGCACCATTGCTCATGCCAGAGCAGTAGTAAGTGTACCTTTCACTACTGATCTCGCCACTGCCACCAGGCCTCCAAGTCCAACTATATCCAGACCAACAGCTTGTCCATCTTCTTGTTGTTCTCTTCAAGTTGTTTTGCTGGCTTACCCATGCATTGACTGTAGACATGACATTGTATAATAACATTTGTTAGCCCTGATGAACCCTACAACATGGCATTATAAAAAAAGTTAGCTTTTTTTTTATTTTTTTCATTTTTTTTACGTCTTGGCCTGTGGCGCCGGTAGGCCTTCATAGTAGGGCCTGATGGTTGGCCCCAGGCCGTTGTGGCTCAGGCAAGTGTTTATAGTGGCACCATCTTTACTTTTCAGCATTTTTCATTTTAGACCCCATAGTTGCGTAATATAAATTGTTAGGGGTGCGTTGAAGGGTCATGCGACGCCGATCTAGCATAGTTTTTGTGATATTAACACTTGTTTGACTTCGTTCGTTTGGTAAGAGATTCGGTGATCCTCCGAGAGGCTCAGAATGTTCCAGGAGCCCACACGCAGAACCTTCCCGGACCTGATTCTGCGGGCGGTGCAACTTCGGCACCTCCCCAGTGCATACCTTGTCTCTTATTGTACACCTGATAGTCTTAAACGGAATTATATACGGTTTCTTTCAACAAGTACAGCATTTAAAGTATGTGATGTTAGGAGAGTTATATATATCACTCCACTGTATATTTTCAAAGCCTCTGAACACACCTGGTCAGTCAAATCGAGACTTGATATAGACATAACGGGAGATACAAATATTAGGCACCCCAAAATTGATTGAAATTGAAATAAATAATGGAATGGTCAACACAACGAAGAGGAGATTTAACAGCTGAATCAGCTACACCCGGAACATCTGTCAATAGTAAAATCAGGCAATTTTCACTGTGTTGAGTCTACTCAAGAGGGGGGTCGAGGGAGGCGAAGCCCCCTCGTTAGCAGGTCGTAAAGTTCGGTTGGAGTAGTTTAAATATGGTCCCCACCAAAAAAAAACCCACGATTTTCCGGCGCATCATACATGTGGGTGGGTGGGGGTGGGGGGTCTAGAAGAGCCCCCCTTGGTTAGCAGGGGGGCGAGGGGGGCTGTTAGGCTATAAAGTTAGGACTTTCCTTACTTTCGAGACTAGGGAATTTTCCTTTATTTAGAGATTTTTCTAGGGAAGGTTTGGAAGCCCACTTTTCAGTGATTTTGGCTTCCCCCCCAAACCCCGGTTCCCCACAGTTCCCCAGGCTTGTCTTGGGGGGTAGGGGGGGCTGGAGTGGCGGAGGGGGAGGCGGACTTTTTAGAAAGTATGACCCTACATTTTTTTGCCTCATCATAATCTTTTACAGTTTATATAGGCATTGTACATGATCAGTATTGAAATTGCGTGAAGTTAAAATTTCATGGTGATATTGAGGTGTTAACATGTTTTTATGCATCACATAGCACTGCCAGGCAGTGTGAGCGCAGAACAAGCTTCCTTGGCGAAGCAGATTAAACTTTTCCAGAGCGGTGATTGGCTGCCACTTAGCCAATCAAAATTGAAGAGCATGAGGGGGTATGGCCACCTGTAATATCTTAGTGAAACAGACTTTAGTTAAGCCCCGAACCCACGGTCTAGACTCTAGAGTCACGCAGGAGCAAAGTAAACTTATTAAAATCAGGGAAGAGCAACTCAAAGAGATTTCGTTTGACCTACTCCAAAGTCTTTTAAACACAGAATAATATCAAAATTTCAAGAAGCAATGTATAATTCATCAAGATCAGAACAGTTCCCTAACGTTGTTATAGAGAATTCGACACTTTGCATTAGAGTTAACGGGACGAGGATTACAATCAAAATCACCACACAGAAGCAATGGGCAGTAAATATTAAATACCAGTAACTTAAACCAAATAAACCTTCGACCCAAACCAGAGTTTTGTAGCGCCCCTTGAACATGTAAGTTATGATAGGCAAGCATGGCACACACACACAAACACACACACACACACACACACACACACACACACACACACACACACATCCCCCAACCCTCTTTTCCCTCCGCCCCTCCTCCCCCCCCCACGACTGACACAACTGGCAACCGGTACTATTCACTGGGGGGCATAAATTATTGGAGGCCGTCCATCCGTCTCCACGCCTCCCGGGTATCAAAACTGGGACTAATAGGTTGAGCC